>NC_052309.1:96688321-97001390 GCF_016432855.1 Salvelinus namaycush
TGGATTCCGTAGTGCCACCAGAGGGACAAGCTGGGACTGGCTGTACATGTAGATATGGATTCCATAGTGCCACCAGAGGGACTAGCTGGGACTGGCTGTACATGTAGATATGGATTCCGTAGTGCCACCAGAGGGACTAGCTGGGACTGGCTGTACATGTAGATATGGATTCCGTAGTGCCACCAGAGGGACAAGCTGGGACTGGCTGTACATGTAGATATGGATTCCATAGTGCCACCAGAGGGACTAGCTGGGACTGGCTGTACATGTAGATATGGATTCCGTAGTGCCACCAGAGGGACTAGCTGGGACTGGCTGTACATGTAGATATGGATTCCGTAGTGCCACCAGAGGGACTAGCTGGGACTGGCTGTACATGTAGATATGGATTCCGTAGTGCCACCAGAGGGACAAGCTGGGACTGGCTGTACATGTAGATATGGATTCCGTAGTGCCACCAGAGGGACTAGCTGGGACTGGCTGTACATGTAGATATGGATTCCGTAGTGCCACCAGAGGGACTAGCTGGGACTGGCTGTACATGTAGATATGGATTCCGTAGTGCCACCAGAGGGACTAGCTGGGACTGGCTGTACATGTAGATATGGATTCCGTAGTGCCACCAGAGGGACAAGCTGGGACTGGCTGTACATGTAGATATGGATTCCGTAGTGCCACCAGAGGGACTAGCTGGGACTGGCTGTACATGTACAGGAGATATGTGCATGCATGTGTTATCTTATCTGCAAGTCAACAGCAGATACTGTCAGCTTAAGGCCACATCTGATTCACTTTAGCCTTCTGCTGAAAAATGTGAAACAAATGACCATGCTATGCTCTCATTGCATTATGGGTAGTGCAGTGCTTCACGCTGCACACACAGTCAAGGCTGAAATGTACCCTTTGAATAAACCAAGGTTGCTATTTGACATTTGACTGGAACAGCAATGAAAAGAGGACCTGAATTATCTGCTGTCCCCTCAATTTAATGATAATCATATTCCTCGACTGTCAACGTGTTGTATTCAGTTTAAAAAAGGCCACCGTTAAAAAAAACGGACAGAAAAAAAGAAAGAAAAGTGTTCCTATCAGGCACAATGGAACGATGGAACCAAAGAAAAGTGTTCCTATCAGGCACAATGGAACGATGGAACCAATGAAAAGTGTTCCTATCAGGCACAATGGAACGATGGAACCAAAGAAAAGTGTTCCTATCAGGCACAATGGAACGATGGAACCAAAGAAAAGTGTTCCTATCAGGCACAATGGAACGATGGAACCAATGGAACTGTTCCAAAGCGCAAACTTTGCAGGCCAGGATCGCTAAATCAACCACAAGTATTTCCAACATTTAAAGTGCAGTATTTGTACCTGGTCTGCTCCAGGCGGTCGGCATAGTACTGTCTGACCTGTCTCTGAATGGCCCAGGAACCTCTTCCCAGCAAACAGCGAACATTCCTGCAACATTAGGTAACTTTCCAATGGAGTCCCAATTTGGTGTACAACTAACGTTAGCATGACCACATCTCATTACTGTTTGTTTTTGACATTTCTGGAATGGGTTTTTGTCCAGTGTTCATAGAGAAAACATTATAGCCATCTCATTGGGGAGCATCCCTGGGAACCCCAGTTCATAGTTCAGAGAACTTTTAGAGAAGTTGACATTTTAAACCTTCTCAGAATGTCCCTACTAACATTTTGGGAATGCCGAGGTACCGGTAAACATCAATTGTTTTCTAGTGTAACAGACGTCTCTATGTTTGCTTAGCGAGTACCGCTTCCTCCTGTTTCGGCTCATACCAAGGCTCTAACCCAGAATCTCTGCCTCGCAAACACACCTGACCGCCCTCCTGAAGTGTCTTACCCAGCTATTCGGTAGCAGGTGGGGATCTTTCAGGCTAAGGAGTGAATTTCACACATCCCCATGTGTTACACTGGATTCCTTCTTCCTGACATCATTAATACAGTGCCTAGGGTCATCTGACTCATGCCTCATGTCTCGTTTCCTACCTCTTCATTATGTGTGTGTGTGTTTCCTACCTCTTAACTGCTGCCAGCTGAGACCAATCAGAACACACTATATGAACTGCATCAGCTGACACAGAAAGATGATGATGGTGATGATGATGATGATGATGGTGATGATGATGATGGTGGGGATGATGATGTTGATGATGGTGGTGGTGATGATGGTGATGTGATGATGGTGATGATGATGATGATGGTGATGATGGTGGTGATGATGATGTTGATGATGGTGGTGGTGATGGTGGTGATGTTGATGATGGTGGTGATGGTGATAATGATGATGATGGTGGTGATGGTGGTGATGATGGTGATGGTAATGATGATGATGATGGTGGTGATGATGGTGATGGTGATGATTATGATGTTGGTGGTGGTGATGATGATGATGATGGTGATGATGGTGGTGGTGATGATGCTGATGATTATGATGTTGGTGGTGATGGTGATGATGATGATGATGATGGTGGTGATGATGGTGATGGTGGTGGTGGTGTTGGTGATGATGGTGGTGATGGTGGTGGTGGTGTTGGTGATGATGATGTTGATGGTGATGATGATGATGGTGATGTTGATGATGATGGTGGTGATGATGATGGTGATGATGATGATGGTGGTGGTGATGATGATGGTGGTGGTGGTGATGATGATGATGGTGGTGGTGAAGATTGTGAGGATGATGGTGATGATGGTGATGATGATGATGTTGGTGATGATGATGATGGTGCTGGATGCTTGTAACATGCCAGAGGGTTACATATCTTGTGGTCTCATACCTGGTCCATGACTAGCTACCAACCAGAAACAGAGAGTTTTACAGTGTTAATACATCATCACAGAGGTTATGGCAGCAGAAGAGGGACAGACCTTTTAGTTACAGCGTAATTGACATCAGTCGTGTTCACTAGGCACCAAACGGAAGAAAACGGACTGAAACAGGGAGAGAATTTCTGGGCTTAAGAAAACTCTCCTTTTCACCAACTTCCTTTCAGTTACGCTGAGTCACATTGATACAGTGATCAGGATGGGGGCTCTGTTCCATTTTGATTTTGTCCATTCAGGAGATGGATGGAAATTCTATCCATTCATTGAATGTGTTCATATACTTACTGAATTACGTTTTGAATTTAATAAATTGAAAAGTTAATTTCCAGAATATATTAAATGAACATTTCCAGTGAATTTAGCCACCTTGATAGTGCTCCTAGGTTAAAGAGACTGTAGAGGACGTCCCACTAGAGTACTGCGGACGCCCTGGACCAGAGACCACACACCGTGGGGGAAAGAGCAGCCCTTTGACTGAATAGAAGTGTAATTAACATTAATTAGCGCCGTGGGCTAGTCTCGTTAGCAGGTAGCATGTGTGCCGGTGTCGGGCTGCAATCTGTCTCGTTGGGTCTCAATTCAAAGGCTGATGGTTAATGAAGGCCCTCCTGCAACGTCCCCACCACTCAGCTCAGCTGTGATGGGGCTGGTAGCACTCTGGTGTTTAGTCACCATTTCATCTCCTCCATTTGTATTGGGTGGATGGATACCATGGATACCATTATTCAGCAGATTGTTAGAGGTGCTAAAATCCCAAATGTGCTAAAGGAAATCCAAAGGGACTTAATATTATAAATAAACAATATATTATCAAATATGTTATTGTTGTGGTGGGCTGGCCACCACATCCAAATTGCTTACTTTAGACAAAGAAACTGTGTCATCTCAATCAAATCTGCATATTGAAGGAAAGAAATCTGACTAGTTTATCTTATTTTGATATTTGAAATACGGTGTAGTACACATAAGTAAGTAAGTATGCTAAACAATCCTAGCATACATCAATGCTTAGTGTACCAGTCATCCTTCTCATGAACTCAATTGAATAATCTGTGGAATTCCCCAAGTGTGACTTGTTGTTAAAACCGAGATGGTTAGTAAAGAATACTGTATGTCCATCCAAAAAAGAAAGATATAAAAGAAAGGGTGGAGTTAGGGAAAGAAATGTTGGAGCAGATGGGTTGAGTGTGTTAGAGTTAGAGGGAGAGAGTGGAAAAGAGAGTGAGTGAGAGAGAGAGAGAGAAACAGAGAGTTAGAGAGAGAGTTAGATAGAGAGAGAGAGATGGTGTTGCACTATAGAATAAAGACAGCCAGAGAAAAGTAAAGACTAGAGGATGGAGAGGTAGAATAAAGACTAGAGGATGGAGAGGTAGAATAAAGACTAGAGGATGGAGAGGTAGAATGAGGACTAGAGGATGGAGAGGTAGAATGAGGACTAGAGGATGGAGAGGTAGAATGAGGACTAGAGGATGGAGAGGTAGAATGAGGACTACAGGATGGAGAGGTAGAATGAGGACTACAGGATGGAGAGGTAGAATGAGGACTAGAGGATGGAGAGGTAGAATGAGGACTAGAGGATGGAGAGGTAGAATGAGGACTAGAGGATGGAGAGGTCGAATGAGGACTAGAGGATGGAGAGGTCGAATGAGGACTAGAGGATGGAGAGGTAGAATGAGGACTAGAGGATGGAGAGGTAGAATGAGGACTAGAGGATGGAGAGGTAGAATGAGGACTAGAGGATGGAGAGGTAGAATGAGGACTAGAGGATGGAGATGTAGAATGAGGACTAGAGGATGGAGAGGTAGAATGAGGACTAGAGGATGGAGAGGTAGAATGAGGACTAGAGGATGGAGAGGTTAGAATGAGGACGAGAGGATGGAGAGGTAGAATGAGGACTAGAGAATGGAGAGGTAGAATAAAGACTAGAGGATGGAGAGGTAGAATGAGGACTAGAGGATGACCCACTAGCGTAGCGGGGGATGGTAGTATGTGTTGCGGTTGATGCCATCGTTTATTCCTCCATATTCATTTCTGGAAGTAAATATTTTTGGGTAATCCTAATCTGAATGTTGTGACAGATTAAGAGGGAGTGGGAGGAGAGATTGGGATCACTTGACCAGCGCATGAGAGATGGAAAAAGGGAGAGAGCGAGTGAGGAGGGAGGGAGAATACACCGGAAGAGGTATAGTAGCAGGGGATAGGATAGAGATAGAGAGGGAGGGAGGGAGGGAGGGAGGGAGGGAGGGAGGGAGGGAGGGAGGGAGGGAGGGAGGGAGGGAGGGAGGGAGGGAGGGAGGGAGGGCATAACATTTAATCCTGTTTACATCCAAATAAACGTTTTTTTTATCCCTCTATCTATACATTGTATTAGTCAATATAACAATATACTGTACACTACTTTGCTAAATAAATATTATGTACATTTCAATGTAGAACCAAGTTTTGCTGTTCTTGGTTTGCGTCTTACTGATTGCGTGTTTTCAGCGTTTGAAGGGATTACAACAAATGTGCTTTGTTGAAAGGGGGAGGTACAAGCTGCAGCACAAGCTGCATAAGAGCATGACCAACATACAGACAGAGAGATATACTGAACCAAAATATAAACGCAACATGCAACAATTTCAACGATTTTATTGATTTAGAGTTCATCTAAGGAAATCAGTCAATTGAAATAAATGCATTAGGCCATAATCTATGGATTTCACATGATTGGGCAGGGGCACAGCCACTAGGGAGCCAGGCCCAGCCAATCAAAATAATTTTCCCCCCACAAAAGGGATTTATTACAGACAGAAATACGCCTCAGTTTCATCGGCTGTCTGGGTGGCTGGTCTCAGATGATCTCAAAGGCAAAGAAGCCGGATGTGGAGGTCCTGGGCTGGCGTGGTTACATGTGGTCTGCGGTTATGAGACCGGTTGGACGTACTGACAAATTCTCTAAAACGACGTTGGAGGTTTCTTATGGTGGAGGAATGAACATTAAATTCTCTGGCAACAGCTCTGGTGGACATTCGTGCAATCAGCATGCACCTGTGTAATGATAATGCTGTTTAATCAGCTTCTTGATATGCCACACCTGTCAGGTGGATGGATTATCTTGGCAAAGGAGAAATGTTCACAAACAGCGATTTAAACAAATTCGTGCACAAAATTTGAAAGAAATAAGCTGTTTGCGCATCTGGAGAATATTTCTGGGATCTTTTATTTCAGCTCATGAAACATAGAGACCAACACTTTACATGTTGCGTTTATATATTTTTTGTCAGTGCAGATAGACAGACAAACAGACAGACAGACAGCGAGAGAGAGAGAGAGACAGCGAGAGAGAGAGAGAGAGAGAGAGAGAGAGAGAGAGAGAGAGAGAGAGAGAGAGAGAGAGAGAGAGAGAGAGAGAGAGAGAGAAAGAGACGAGGGAAAGACAGAGAATATTAGAAGAGGGATAACTCAATAATTAATCTCCCCCAAAAATCTATTAATATTTAATCAATCTAAGAGTTGGACTTGCTTGTGTGTGGTGTGTATTTGTGTTCATTCAAATCAAATTGTATTTGTCACATGCGCCGAATACAACAGGTCTACCTTACAGTGAAATGCTTATTGTGTGTCTGTGTGTGTGTTCAGTGTGTGTCTGTGTGTGTGTTCAGTGTTTGTCTGTGTGTGTGTTCAGTGTGTGTGTGTTCATACTTGTGGGAGAAAAATAATGGAAGAGGAGAATAGAGTGAGGCAAGAATCATCTTCAGGAATCTCTAAATCACTTGATTTGAATAAAGGATTAGTCTTTCTATTTAGACATTCTATTTGATTTAGTCCGGACTGATTCACAATGAATCAACTCTTTGGAACCCAATGACTCCTAGCAGTGATTCCGTCTGCTTTTCTCGACCTCACTGAGTAACTGGATCCTCCATGGAAACCAGACAGCCTGTGAGCTCCTGTGTGACGCTGTATACACACACACACACATGCACATGCAGCCACACACTAAAACACACACAAACACACACCGATACACACACACACACACCTACACGCACCTATATATATACACACACACACACACACTCGCACAAACACACTTATACACACACACCTACAGTATATACACACAAACACACACACCTATACACACACACCTATATACACACACACACACACACACACACAAACAAAACATCTCTAATTCTGTCTCTGTCCCTCTCTGTCTCTCTCTCTACCCCTCTCTCATTCTGTATATCTTTCTACCCCTCTGTCATTCTGTCTCTCTAATTCTGTTTCTGTCCCTCTCTGTCTCTCTCTCTACCCCTCTCTCTGTCTCTCTCTCTACCCCTCTGTTATTCTCTCTCTCTACCCCTCTCTCTGTCTCTCTCTCTACCCTTCTCTCTGTCTCTCTCTCTACCTCTTTCATTCTCTCTCTCTACCCCTCTCTCTGTCTCTCTCTCTACCCCTCTGTTATTCTCTCTCTCTACCCCTCTCTCTGTCTCTCTCTCTACCCTTCTCTCTGTCTCTCTCTCTACCTCTTTCATTCTCTCTCTCTACCCCTCTCTCTGTCTCTCTCTCTACCTCTCTCATTCTCTCTCTCTACCCCTCTCTCTGTCTCTCTCTCTACCCCTCTGTTATTCTCTCTCTCTACCCCTCTCTCTGTCTCTCTCTCTACCCTTCTCTCTGTCTCTCTCTCTACCTCTCTCATTCTCTCTCTCTACCCCTCTCTCTGTCTCTCTCTCTACCCCTCTCATTCTCTCTCTCTACCCCTCTCTCTGTCTCTCTCTCTACCCCTCTCGGTCTCTCTCTCTACCCCTCTCTCGGTTTCTCTCTACCCCTCTCGGTCTCTCTCTCTACACCTCTCTCATTCTCTCTCTCTACCCCTCTCTCATTCTCTCTCTCTACCCCTCTCTCATTCTCTCTCTCTACCCTTCTCTCTGTCTCTCTCTCTACCCCTCTCGGTCTCTCTCTCTACCCCTCTCTCAGTTTCTCTCTACCCCTCTCGGTCTCTCTCTCTACCCCTCTCGGTCTCTCTCTCTACCCCTCTCGGTCTCTCTCTCTACCCCTCTCTCATTCTCTCTCTAACTTTGTCCCTGTCCCTTTCTCACTCTCTCTTTCTTTGCCATGCTAGCTATAGGTGAAATTAGCCATTGCTTATATACTGTGATTGTGTGTGTGTGTGTGTGTGTGTGTGTGTGTGTGTGTGTGTGTGTGTGTGTGTGTGTGTGTGTGTGTGTGTGTGTGTGTGTGTGTGTGTGTGTGTGTGTGTGTGTGTGTGTGTGTGTGTGTGTGCGTTCACGCTCCAATAATAATGATCATGGTGGTTTTGTTATCAAGGTCCAAGGTTCTGTATGGCAGGCTACGTCTTCACCGTGGTTACACGGCTCCACATTTGATTAGATACCACAGCTCTGTGTGGCTGTGTGCTGGTTCCAGTGTGTGTATGACAGAGTGGACAGTGTCAGAAGGGCTAAGAGCTTATCAGTGATGGTCCGCACAGCAGAGTTCTAGAATACTAGACCGTTGGCTTTCATGCTTTTTGAATTCTCAGCGTGGCTGAAGCCATTTCTGCAGCCGACACCACAGTGAAATGAATAGGAGCTACGTACACAGAGATGCTTTGGTTGAGAATTTGGGGGTGGGGGTGCATGGTCGGGCTGTGCGTTCCCTGCAGATGGTGATCGCAGAGCAAGATCAAAAATTCTGCATTGTTGGTTAAGGGCTTGTAAGTAAGCATTTCACTGCGCATGTGACAAATGAAATGTGATTTGATTTGATTTGATGTAACAACGGGACGCCGGACGATCACGACTCGGCTGCTTTGGACTCTGAACTGAACTGCGCTTTAGTGTCCAAAGTGTGTGTGTGTGACTGTGTGTGTGTGACAGAGTGGTCAGTGCCAGGGCAGCAGCAGGTATAGGCTACAGTGAAGGACTGAAGACTGGGGGAATGTGCCATAGCTGGTACCCACCCACCTAGGGACCAGGCAAACAACAGATGCTCCCACACAGGGGGAGTTGCTGATTCAGAGATGACCTTAACATATGTGTGTGTGTGTGTGTGTGTGTGTGTGTGTGTGTGTGTGTGTGTGTGTGTGTGTGTGTGTGTGTGTGTGTGTGTGTGTGTGTGTGTGTGTGTGTGTGTCGGCATGTGTCGGCGTGTGTCGGCGTGTGTCTGATTGTGTGTGTGCAAGCTTGGGAGAGACAGGCTTTTGGATCATTAAACCCCTATAAGACTGTGGAAAGAAAATCTATGTGAAATGTTTGCTTGATCTCTTAACCATGTGTACACATGGCTAGGGCCATGTTAATGCAGTCTGTGTGGATTGCCAAAACACAGTACTGAATTCAGGGGGGGGGGGTAGCCCAACCGGGACTCGGATCTACAACCTTCTGGTTGTGAAGCAGTCATGCTATCCACAGTATCAGTGATGTTCATGTTTTACCACGGCTGGGGTTGTTATAAGAAATACTTGTGTGCGGGCGGGGCGGGGCAGGGCTTACGACCTCCCAGGCCCTTCAAAAAATGGTCATGTAGTCATCTCTAGCGTCAAACTGAAATTCATGACTGAACTGAAAAGGGAATTGAGCCCAACCCTGGTAAACATGTAGATGACCCTGACCTTGTCGACATTACGAACACGTTGGTTTACAAAAAGGTGTCCTTTCGACACATCAATGGAAATTTGACTTGGCTGTTGCATTGGTCCACATTCTCTCTGCTTATTAACACTACATGACACTAACAGACGCCTTCAACCAAGGAGACTTACAGTACAGCGAGTGCATTCATTTGAAGTATACTATGTGATTCGGGGCGGCAGGTAGCCTAGTGGTTAAAGGCAGGTAGCCTAGTGGTTAGAGCGTTGGGTCAGTAACCATAAGGTTTTTAGATCAAATCCCTGAGCTGACAAGGTAAAAATCTGTCGTTCTGCCCCTGAACAAGGCAATTAACCTACTGTTCCTCGGCTGTCACTGTAAATACGAATTTGTTCTTAACTGACTTGCCGAGTTAAATAAAGTTTTTTTTATTTGTATTATATGGGAATTGAACCCACGACCTTGCTGTTGTTAGCACAATGCTCCTTCTTCCAACTGAGCCCCACCGGAGCACCACAGGGTTCAATTCTAACACTATTCAATTCTTACTAGGTTTCAGTTTCTCGTTTTTCTTTTATAAAATTGTAAAGCGACATTGGGTCCTTGAAAAGCGCTACATAAATACCATGTGTAATTATTATTATTACTACTAACTTTGTCCCTCTCTCTCCCTCTGCTCTTCACCAGAATCCTAGAAAAGCGTCAGCCCAATGGCGAGACCATCGAGCTTTCGGCCGAGGGCCGCCCAGAGCTTGTGGAGGAGAAGGAGATGCCCGTGGTGGACTGCACCTGCTTCGGCCTTCCCCGTCGCTACATCATCGCCATCCTCTCAGGCCTGGGCTTCTGCATCTCCTTCGGCATCCGCTGCAACCTGGGCGTGGCCATCGTCAGCATGGTCAACGACCACACCGTCTGGAAGGGCAACAAGGAGGTCCTGGTGGTGAGGCACACTGTTCTGGCACTTACACTCACACTTCTATTTTCTTCCTACACTCTTAGAAAAAAGGTGCTATCTAGAACCTAAAAGGGTTCTTTGGCTGTCCCCATAGGAGAACCCTTTAAAGAATCCTTTTCGGTTCCAGGTAGAACACTTTTGGTTCCAGGTAAAAACCCATTTGGAAAATGATTATTTTTGGTTCCAGGTAGAACACTTTTGGGAAAAGGTTCTACCTGAAACCGAAACAGTCCTGCATGGAACCAAAAAGGGTTATCCTATATAGGACAGCTGAATAACCCTTGTGGAACCTTTTTTCTAAGATTGTGGCTCTGACTTTGCTGATGGCTGCTTTATTGAGGAAAACATTTACTTACTATGACTGTCTGCTTTATTGAGGAAAACATTTACTTACTAAGACTGTCTGCTTTATTGAGGAAAACATTTACTTACTATGACTGTCTGCTTTATTGAGGCAAACATTTACTTACTATGACTGTCTGCTTTATTGAGGAAAACATTTACTTACTATGACTGTCTGCTTTATTGAGGAAAACATTTACTTACTATGACTGTCTGCTTTATTGAGGAAAACATTTACTTACTATGACTGTCTGCTTTATTGAGGCAAACATTTACTTACTATGACTGTCTGCTTTATTGAGGAAAACATTTACTTACGATGACTGTCTGCTTTACTGAGGAAAACATTTACTTACTATGACTGTCTGCTTTATTGAGGCAAACATTTACTTACGATGACTGTCTGCTTTACTGAGGAAAACATTTACTTACTATGACTGTCTGCTTTACTGAGGAAAACATTTACTTACTATGACTGTCTGCTTTATTCAGGAAAACATTTACTTACTATGACTGTCTGCTTTATTCAGGAAAACATTTACTTACTAAGACTGTCTGCTTTATTGAGGAAAACATTTACTTACTAAGACTGTCTGCTTTATTGAGGAAAACATTTACTTACTAAGACTGTCTGCTTTATTGAGGAAAACATTTACTTACTAAGACTGTTTGTGCTAACGACTCAAATGTAAATGTCTGAAAAAGGGAGGCTCTTTGAAGTGACCAATGGTTCTATGTGGCACTCTTTCTACTCAAAGAACCATTTTCTTGAAGAGGGTTCTTCCCTACTTTCTTCGCTGTCTGAATGGTAGCAAATAACCTTGCTAGCTAGTGTTGTGGGAAGAGGAGGGTTGGGGTCAGGTCAGGTTAGGGGAGGACTGGCTACAGGCCACAACAAAGGTTGTAACTTTGGGCTTGGAGGCTCACAGTGTGTGTAACCTAACGTAGCAGGTGTAAAATAAATACCTGAGCGGGGTCCACACATCCATTTTTCAGGGGAATAGCAAGCTAGGTTGAAGATACTGAATCAATGAAAACCGCTTCCGGTTGTTTCCGACCTCGCTGAGGTTGGAGTGTGTCCAAGCTTTATTTTTGTGCAGAGGAAGAAAAATACTGTCAATGGACAATGTACTTTGACTTGAAAATACTTCTTTATAATCACAATCAGCACCTTTTGAAGTGTAGCTTTTATCAAGGTGCTTGGGAAGCTAACACAAGTCTTCAGGTCTCAGGCAAGGTTTCTCATCACTCAAGCATTATTTAACGAACCCACTCCGCTACACATCCATAGTCATGGGTTGTGTTCATTAGGACACGCAACGAAACGACGCTTCAAAATGTTCTGCAACTGAAAATCTAAATGAGCGTTTCTTAATGTACATATCCAGGTAGTCCCTTGCGCCCAGATGGTTTTATAATGTTTGGTGCCTTATGAACACAACCATGGTGTCTCCTCCTGTTTCTCTGCCCCCAGGCAGCACAGTTCAGCTGGGATCCAGAGACCGTGGGGATGATCCACGGGTCCTTCTTCTGGGGATACATCGTCACACAGATTCCCGGAGGTTTTATATGTCAAAAATATAAAGCTAACAAGTAAGTACATTTTAGGATACATCGTCACACAGATTCCTGGAGGTTTCATGTGTCAAAAATATAAAGCTAACAAATAAGTACATTTTAGGATACATCGTCACACAGATTCCTGGAGGTTTCATGTGTCAAAAATATAAAGCTAACAAGTAAGTACGTTTTAGCTTGGGGATCATTATTCCTGTATTGATTGACTGATTTCCTTTTTGTATGTCAATACCTTTCCTCAAAGTAGTCGGAGGGCAACTTTATTACTACTAGGCTTCATTTGACTAAAGTATACATTATATTTGACTAGAGTATACATTATATTTGACTAAAGTATACATTATATTTGACTAAAGTAAACATTATATTTTACTAGAGTATACATTATATTTGACTAAAGTATACATTATATTTGACTAAAGTAAACATTATATTTTACTAGAGTATACATTATATTTGACTAAAGTATACATTATATTTTACTAAAGTATACATTACATTTGACTAAAGTATACATTATATTTGACTAAAGTAAACATTATATTTTACTAGAGTATACATTATATTTGACTAAAGTATACCATATATTTGACTAAAGTAAACATTATATTTTACTAAAGTATACATTATATTTGACTAGAGTATACATTATATTTTACTAAAATATACATCATATTTCCCACTTTCTCCTTCGTCCCCAAACAACGTCTAATAACAGTAGTGTTATGATAACATGAAGGGGTCCGATATGACTTATTCATAAGTAGTAGCCTCATAATAACAGGAATCTATCTCCTGTTTCTGTAGCGTGAAGCAGCTTGATGAACAAGTACATCTATCTCCTGTTTCTGTAGCGTGAAGCAGCTTGATGAACAAGTACATCTATCTCCTGTTTCTGTAGCGTGAAGCAGCTTGATGAACAAGTACATCTATCTCCTGTTTCTGTAGCGTGAAGCAGCTTGATGAACAAGTACATCTATCTCCTTAATGCAGAGGGCCAAGTAGACGGGTACCATTCATACAGCCTTTGGTATGACTTGGCCGGGGATTGAACCCCCTACTTTCCAATCTCAGGGTGGACAGTCCTACCACAAGGCCACTCAGTTGGCTTGACACATTTATAAGCGGTACAAAAACTAAGAGAACAGTATACATTGGCTACTAAACTATGGCTGTGGATGTTGCCTCAATCAAAAAGTTCTGTATTCATTTTATTACTAATGAAGTATAGACGGAGCCCTTATATTCAAGGATTTCCATCAGACATTTTGAACTGCTACAAAGCTTGGGACAGTCTCATCAATAACACCAAAGACGTTTCTCTTAGGGTTGGGGTCAATTACATGTTTATATCAGTCAATTTAGGAAATGAAATGAAAACCAGCTCATGAATTGAAATCTTTATAGAATTTAAATATTTCATCTTCATAGAAAATATTTGCCAATAATTACTTTCTGAATTAAACTAAATAGAAAATTAAACTGACCCCTAATGAACCCTGGTCTCTATCGCTCTCAGTGGTTGAAATGAATGCTGGTCTCTATCGCTCTCAGTGGTTGAAATGAAGGCTGGTCTCTATCGCTCTCAGTGGTTGAAATGAAAGCTGGTCTCTATCGCTCTCAGTGGTTGAAATGAATGCTGGTCTCTATCGCTCTCAGTGGTTGAAATGAACCCTGGTCTCTATCGCTCTCAGTGGTTGAAATGAATGCTGGTCTCTATCGCTCTCAGTGGTTGAAATGAATGCTGGTCTCTATCGCTCTCAGTGGTTGAAATGAATGCTGGTCTCTATCGCTCTCAGTGGTTGAAATGAAGGCTGGTTGTGTTTGTCTCTGACTGTTTCTGTCTTGGTGTGTTTCAGAGTGTTTGTCTCTGACTGTTTCTGTCTTGGTGTGTTTCAGAGTGTTTGGCTTCGCCATAGTGGCCACATCCACTCTCAACATGCTGATTCCATCTGCTGCTCGTACACACTACAGCTGTGTCATACTAGTCAGGATATGCCAAGGCCTCGTCGAGGTACTTAGAGTGCATCTGTCTCTCTCTGTGTGTGTGTGTGTGTGTGTGTGTGTGTGTGTGTGTGTGTGTGTGTGTGTGTGTGTGTGTGTGTGTGTGTGTGTGTGTGTGTGTGTGTGTGTGTGCGTGCTTGCGTGCGTGCGTGCGTGCGTGCGTGCGTGCGTGCGTGCGTGCGTGCGTGCGTGCGTGCGTGCGTGCGTGCGTGCGTGCTTGCGTCCGTGTGTTGAATATTATGTTTGGATATTTACTGTGTGCATCACTTCATTACTTCCCTATAGGGCGTATCTTACCCAGCATGCCATGGGATCTGGGCCAAATGGGCCCCGCCTCTAGAGAGAAGTCGACTGGCCACAACAGCATTCTGTGGTAAGATACTAAAACAAATGGATTTAAACTTCCTCTCACGCTCTCCCTCCCTTTTTCTCTCTCTTAAACCACACAATGAATGAATGAATTTCCCCCCCGGGGATAATAAAGACTACTCTACACATTACTGGATCAAACCACTAGTGATGTTACTTGATGTTCTTGTCAAGAGGGTAGCTAAGATGTGCTTATAAACAACCTCAACATTATAGTAAAGTTCCTATTGGTAACATCCCAAATAAATCTATTGCAGCACATTGTCTTCCTACATACTGTATGCATGCATTCCACAGGAGGTTCCTGGCACCTTAATTGGGGAGGACGGGTTCGTGGTAATGGCTGGAGTGGAATGGGTGGAATGGGATCAAATACATGCCATTCCATTCGCTCCGTTCCAGACATTATTATGAGTCGTCCTCCCCTCAACAGCCTCCATTGATGCATTCTCAGCTGCAGGAAGTGTGTGTAGCCTTTTACACTCCAGGGTCCAGGTCTGAGAGATCAAAATGGCAGATTTGGTCACTGATAAGAGCTTAAATTTGAGGCGCTTTCAAATGATGCTTTTACCTAAACCAGATGGAGATTTGTAGTGGACCGTTGTTGGATCGTAATGGACCGTTGTTGGATCGTAATGGACCGTTGTTGGATCGTAATGGACCGTTGTTGGATTGTAGTGGACCGTTGTTGGATTGTAGTGAACCGTTGTTGGATTGTAGTGGACCGTTGTTGGATCGTAATGGACCGTTGTTGGATTGTAGTGGACCGTTGTTGGATTGTAATGGACCATTGTTGGATTGTAATGGATCGTTGTTGGATTGTAGTGGACCGTTGTTGGATTGTAGTGGACCGTTGTTGGATTGTAGTGGACCGTTGTTGGATTGTAATGGACCATTGTTGGATTGTAATGGATCGTTGTTGGATTGTAGTGGACCGTTGTTGGATTGTAATGGACCGTTGTTGGATTGTAATGGACCGTTGTTGGATTGTAATGGACCGTTGTTGGATTGTAATGGACCATTGTTGGATTGTAGTGGACCGTTGTTGGATTGTAATGGACCGTTGTTGGATTGTAGTGGACCGTTGTTGGATTGTAATGGACCGTTGTTGGATTGTAGTGGACCGTTGTTGGATTGTAATGGACCGTTGTTGGATCGTAATGGACCGTTGTTGGATTGTAGTGGACCGTTGTTGGATTGTAATGGACCGTTGTTGGATTGTAATGGACCATTGTTGGATTGTAATGGACCATTGTTGGATTGTAATGGACCGTTGTTGGATTGTAGTGGACCGTTGTTGGATTGTAATGGACCGTTGTTGGATTGTAATGGACCGTTGTTGGATTGTAATGGACAGTTGTTGGATTGTAATGGACCATTGTTGGATTGTAATGGACCGTTGTTGGATTGTAATGGATCGTTGTTGGATTGTAATGGACCGTTGTTGGATTGTAATGGACCGTTGTTGGATTGTAATGGACCGTTGTTGGATTGTAATGGACCGTTGTTGGATTGTAATGGACCATTGTTGGATTGTAATGGACCATTGTTGGATTGTAATGGATCGTTGTTGGATTGTAATGGACCGTTGTTGGATCGTAATGGACCGTTGTTGGATTGTAATGGACCGATGTTGGATTGTAATGGACCGTTGTTGGATTGTAATGGACCGATGTTGGATTGTAATGGACCGTTGTTGGATTGTAATGGACCGTTGTTGGATTGTAGTGGACCGTTGTTGGATTGTAGTGGACCGTTGTTGGATTGTAATGGACCGTTGTTGGATCGTAATGGACCGTTGTTGGATTGTAGTGGACCGTTGTTGGATTGTAGTGGACCGTTGTTGGATTGCATAAACATCAACAGTAATTGTGTGATGGTGGGGATGCAGGGCTTTGTTCCAAATAAAATGTTTCACCTAATGTTTCACCTAATGTTTCACCTAGCCCAAATGTTGCATGAATATTCTTATTATGCCACTGAATGTATCCAGCATATTTCCAGATTCTATTCTTGACAAATGCTGTGAAAAGTCCTGTAAATGTAAATATCAACAGTAATGTAATTGCTTGGACTGGGTCTTCTGAATTTTTGTATCCTCACCTTTGTTCTGATAAAAGTTTTCCCTGTCAACTGCTACCATGGTTATGCTTTTAAATGTTTTCTGTTAGAAACATTTCACTTTGTCCCTGTCCACATACAGTATGTAACGGGTTATAAGTGTAATGCTGTGAATCAGTGGAGGCTGTTGAGGGGAGGACGGCTCATATAGAATGGCATCAATCACCTGGAAACCATGGAAACCATATGTTTGATGTATTTGATACCATTCCACTTATTCCACTCCAGCCATTACCACGAGCCCGTCCTCCCCAGTTAAGGTGCCACCAACCTCCTGTGCTGTGAATTACTTTTCATAGGCATTGACAATGAACAGGACGGGTCAATGTGTAAACATTAGTGAAGCCACCTTATCAGTTTGGAGGCAGCGTCATCTTTTATAGCAAAGAGATCATTAACTGTTCTTACTGTAAGTTAACTGTTTCCCCCCTCAGTTAGGTAGCTAGGTAAGTTAGTTAGTTAGTTGGTTAGTTGACTAGGTTAGTTAGTTAGTTAGTTGGTTAGTTGACTAGGTTAGTTAGTTAGTAATTTAGTTAGTTAGTTGGTTCGTTGACTAGGTAAGTTAGTTAGTTAGTTAGTTAGTTAGTTAGTTAGTTAGTTAGTTAGTTAGTTAGTTGACTAGGTAAGTGAGTTAGTTGGCTAGGTAAGTTAGTTAGTTAGTTAGTTAGTTAGTTAGCTAGTTAGTTGACTAGGTAAGTTAGTTAGTTAGTTGGTTAGTTAGTTGACTAGGTAAGTTAGTTAGTTAGTTGACTAGGTAAGTAAGTTAGTTAGTTAGTTAGTTAGTTAGTTAGTTAGTTAGTTAGTTAGTTAGTTAGTTAGTTGACTAGGTAAGTTAGTTAGTTAGTTAGTTAGTTAGTTAGTTAGCTAGTTGGCTAGGTAAGTTAGTTAGTTAGTTAGTTAGTTAGTTAGTTAGTTAGTTAATTGGCTAGGTAAGTTAGTTAGTTAGTTAGTTAGCTAGTTAGCTAGTTAGTTGACTAGGTAAGTTAGTTAGTTAGTTAGTTGACTAGGTAAGTTAGTTAGTTAGTTAGTTGACTAGGTAAGTTAGTTAGTTAGTTAGTTAGATGGCTAGGTAAGTTAGTTAGTTAGTTCATTGGCTAGGTAAGTTAGTTAGTTAGTTAGTTAGTTAGTTAGTTAGTTAGTTAGTTAGTTAGTTAGTTAGTTAGTTAGCTGGTTGGCTAGGTAAGTTAGTTAGCTTGCTAGCTAATCTCGAAACCCAGAACCAAATATTGCGTGAGCTAGCTAGCTAGCTATTGCTACTGACTTTGATTGTGGGTGCTGAGGTGTTCAGATCTGGCCTGACGGAGGCTTTACACAACAACAATAGAAACATCAATGTACCATATTTCTGTGTCTTGCTCTTTCTTTGTGTCACAGGTTCCTATGCGGGAGCTGTGGTGGCCATGCCTCTTGCTGGGGTGTTGGTTCAGTATGTAGGGTGGCCTTCAGTCTTCTACGTCTATGGTGAGTAAAACCAACCTGGCAGTACTGAGTTTAACTGTCTCATCACCATACAGGTCCCCTAAGATAAAACCCCAGCAAGCTTACAGTGGGTGGCCCCTGCTCAGCTGCCTACTGCCCATGACCCAGTGTTGGTAGCCCAGACTATTGAAAGTGGTATGCTGACTACTCAGTTAGCCAGTGCTAGCCTCCTTTGGGGAGCTAGCGGTATAGCACCAGTTCATAGGAGGAGAGAGGTAGAGACATGGGTCCAATAAGAGCTTGCTGGGTATTTTTTCTGTGACAATGACATCCAAACTGACACAACTTATGTTATTGCAAACATGTCATCACTGTACTGTACTGTAGAGACCACCTCCCTACCTTTCTCCCTACTCCACCCTTCTAATTTCCTACCCTTCTCATTTCCTACCCTTCTCTCCCCTCTTTACCTCTCTTCCGCTCTCCCTGCTCTCTCTCTCCATTTTACCTCTCTCCTCCTCTCTCGCCCCTCTTTAACTCTCTACCTCTCTTCTCATTTCTCTCCCCCTTTACCTCTCTCCTCCTTTCTCTCTCCTCTTTACCTCTCTACCTCTCTCCTCCTCTCTCTCCCCCTTTACCTCTCTACCTCTCTCCTCCTCTCTCTCCCCTCTTTACCTCTCTACCACTCCCCTCCTCTCTCCCCCTTTACCCCCCTACTTCTATCCTCCTCTCTCTCCTTTCTCTCTCCTCTTTACCTCTACAACTTTCCTCCTCTCTCTCTCCTCTCTCTCCTCTTTATCTTTCTCCTCATCTCTCTCTCCTCTTTACCCCTCTACCTCTCTCCTACTCCCTCTCCTCTTTACATCTCTTCTTCTTTCCTCCTCTCTCTCCTCTTTATCTCTCTACCTCTGTCATCCTCTCTCTCCCCCTTTACCTCTCTCCTCCTCTCTCTCCCTCTCCCTCCCTCTCCCAGGCAGTTTTGGGATAGCATGGTATCTGTTCTGGATCCTGGTGTCGTATGAAAGCCCGGCAGCCCACCCCACTATCACCCCTGAGGAGAGGAAGTACATCGAGGAGGCCATCGGAGAGTCAACAGGTTTTGCCAATCCTCTACAGGTAAGCACAAAGACGCATGAAACACACCATTTTATTTCAAATAATTTCAAACACACACACACTCCACCGCTTTTCTTTTTGCTTGTGACTTGTGCACACACACACACACACACACACACACACACACACACACACACACACACACACACACACACACACACACACACACACACACACACACACACACGCACACACACACACACACACACCACATCCTTCTATAATGTCACTTTTTTGCTGTGTGAGGACTGGTGAGGACTGGTGAGGACTGGTGAGGACTGTGAGCACAACCATCTCTCATTCCTCGTTGTTGCAGAAATTCAAAACCCCGTGGAGAGCATTCTTCACGTCCATGCCGGTGTACGCCATTATCGTAGCCAACTTCTGCAGGAGCTGGACTTTCTACCTGCTTCTCATCAGCCAGCCGGCCTACTTCGAGGAAGTGTTTGGCTTTGAGATCAGCAAGGTGAGACAGAGTTTTAATTATGAATTAACCCCTATCCCCTATTACCTAGCCCCTATTACCTAGCCCCTAGCCCCTATCCCCTAGCCCCTATCCCCTAGCCTAGCCCTTATCCCCTAGCCCCTATCCCCTAGCCCCTAGCCTAGCCCTTATCCCTTAGCCTCTATCACCTATCCCGTGGCCTCTAGCCCTAGCCCAGAGAAAAACAACTGGTGGTCTGCGGGTTAAATTTGGCCCACCATAGTTTCACATTTTTTGTTTTTGGGAAGAAAAAAGTAATGGGCATGGGAAACATATGTTTACATTGACAATGCAAGTGAAAAAGATAATAAACGAAAGTGAAATAAACAATAAAAAATTAACATATACAGTGTTATATTGATGTGCAAAAAGTACAAAAAGGAAAATAAATAAACATAAATATGGGTTGTGGTGTTTGTTCTTCACTGGTTGACCTTTACTTGTGGCAAAATGTCACAAATCTTGCTGCTGTGATGCACACTGTGGTATTTCACCCAGTAGATATGGGAGTTTAGAAACATTGGGTTTGTTTTGGAATTCTTTGTGGGTCATTGTGATCTCAGGGAAATATGTGTCTCTAATATGGTCATACATTTGGCAGGAGGTTAGGAAGTGCATCTCAGTTTCCACCTCATTTTGTGGGCAGTGTGCACATAGCCTGTTTTCTCTTGAGAGCCAGGTCTGACTACGGGAGCCTTTCTCAATAGCAAGGCTATGCTCACTGAGTCTGTACATAGTCACAGTGGTCAGGTATTCTGCCACTGTGTACTCTCTGTTTAGGGACAAATAGCATTCCAGTTTGCTCTGTTTTTTGGTAAATTCTTTCCAATGTGTCAAGTAATTATCTTTTTGTTTTCTCATGATTTGGTTTGGTCTAATTGTGTTGCTGTCCTGGGGATCTGTGGGGTCTGTTTATGTTTGTGATGGCTTTGTTATAGAAGGTTGGGGAATCGCTTCGTTTTAGGTGGAATTTAACAACTATTTTCTGGATTTTGATAATTAGGGGGTATCGTCCTAATTCTGTTCTCCATGCATTGTTTGATGTTTTAAGTTGTACACAGAGGATGTTTTTGCAGAATTCTGCACGCAAAGTCTTAATTTGGTGTTTGTCCCATTTTGTGAATTCTCTCTCTCTCTGTCAGGTGGGGATGGTGTCGGCCTTGCCACATCTGGTGATGACCATCATTGTGCCCATCGGGGGACAGCTGGCCGACTACCTTAGAACACACAAAATCATGACCACCACCAACGTCAGGAAGCTCATGAACTGTGGAGGTGAGAGGCCACTCCATGGTCAACTTTACCCTATATAGACACAGATCTGGGGTCAGTTTTGCTTTTCCCTCACTAATGGTTCAAGTTAGGATTGGGGAAGGGGAAGTTGATCCTAGATCTGTACTTAAGGGAAACTTAGATTCGAAAACAAACCCAATTTGTATAAATTCCCATATCTACTGGGTGAAATACCACAGTGTGCCATCACAGCAGCAAGATGTGTCACCTGTTGCCACAAGAAAAGGGCAACCAGTGAAGAACAAGTGCAATGTTTAGAACAAGTGTAATGAGAGTTTAATTTTTACTGTTATTTTTTATTGTTTATTTCACTTTGGTTTATTATCTACTTCACTTTCTTTGGCAATGTTAACATATGTTTCCCATGCCAATAAAGCCCTTGAATTGAATTGAATTAAAAAGTAGGGGGAAAAGTGGGTGGAGAGAGAGAGGAGGGAGGATGGGTAGAGTGGAGTGAGAGGGAGGGCAAATAGAGAGGTGTTAGCTGAGCAGGGGGAGGGAGAGACTGAGGCATAGAGGGGTGGGTCGTGTTGCAGGATAACTTTTATGCAATACACTTAATTTCAAACTTGTAGTGTAATTTCAGATTCAACCTTTCAAAAAATGTCCATGAATTCTAATCCACATAATAATTCACATTTCCTGTTGCTGCTGGATTAGTTTCATGCTGTAGCCAACTGGCTCAAATGAAGATCCTGTAGTTATAAGGGATGGCACAGAGAGAGGGAAAGAGGAGAGGGAAGAGAATAAAATACATCATTATCCCCAGAGAGAGAGAGAGAGAGAGAGAGAGAGAGAGAGAGAGAGAGAGAGAGAGAGAGAACACGCACGCAATAGTAGGCCCAAACAGTTGATGACGACAATGTGTGATTGTGTGTGTGTAGCAGCACGTGAGTGTAAAATAAAGTGTGTGACTGTGGCGGCAGCTTGTTCATGAGGGCATCATGTGTGTAAAAGCAGTATTAAGGTGCCTGAGAGAGCATGGTGTATGATGGTCGCAGCACACAGACATGTTCTGCTGCTGTGAGCTAGTGGTAGTGGTGCGCTAGCCTGGATCAAACTGCTGATTCTACAGCTGGGACTGCGCTAACACAAGCATGCTGTGTACGCATCACTGGCCCCTCTGCTAATGAGAGCAGTCTCACAGAACAGAACAGGAGACAGGTAACTCTCAGTGCCAGAACTACGTTAGCTCAACGTTAGCTCAACGTCCTAACACAACCTATGTGTGTCAGAGAGGGGAAGAACAAAACCATCGAACCAATAAAAAGAAATGCAGAACGTTCTCTAATTGTTATATAAAACAGAAGGAATGCAGAACGTTCTCTAATTGTTATATAAAACAGAAGGAATGCAGAACGTTCTCTAATTGTTATATAAAACAGAAGGAATGCAGAACGTTCTCTAATTGTTATATAAAAACAGAAGGAATGCAGAACATTCTCTAATTGTTATTTTAAAACAGAAGGAATGCAGAACGTTCTCTAATTGTTATATAAAACAGAAGGAATGCAGAACGTTCTCTAATTGTTATATAAAACAGAAGGAATGCAGAACGTTCTCTAATTGTTATATAAAACAGAAGGAATACAGAACGTTCTCTAATTGTTATATAAAACAGAAGGAATGCAGAACGTTCTCTAATTGTTATTTTAAAACAGAAGGAATGCAGAACGTTCTCTAATTGTTATATAAAACAGAAGGAATGCAGAACGTTCTCTAATTGTTATTTTAAAACAGAAGGAATGCAGAACGTTCTCTAATTGTTATATAAAAACAGAAGGAATGCAGAACGTTCTCTAATTGTTATATAAAACAGAAGGAATGCAGAACGTTCTCTAATTGTTATATAAAAACAGAAGGAATGCAGAATGTTCTCTAATTGTTATACAAAAACAGAAGGAATGCAGAACGTTCTCTAATTGTTATATAAAAACAGAAGGAATGCAGAACGTTCTCTAATTGTTATATAAAAACAGAAGGAATGCAGAACGTTCTCTAATTGTTATACAAAAACAGAAGGAATGCAGAACGTTCTCTAATTGTTATATAAAACAGAAGGAATGCAGAACGTTCTCTAATTGTTATATAAAACAGAAGGAATGCAGAACGTTCTCTAATTGTTATATAAAACAGAAGGAATGCAGAACGTTCTCTAATTGTTATATAAAAACAGAAGGAATGCAGAACGTTCTCTAATTGTTATATAAAAACAGAAGGAATGCAGAAGGTTCTCTAATTGTTATATAAAAACAGAAGGAATGCAGAAGGTTCTCTAATTGTTTTATAAAAACAGAAGGAATGCAGAAGGTTCTCTAATTGTTATATAAAACAGAAGGAATGCTGAACGTTCTCTAATTGTTATATAAAAACAGAAGGAATGCAGAACGTTCTCTAATTGTTATATAAAAACAGAAGGAATGCAGAACGTTCTCTAATTGTTATATAAAAACAGAAGGAATGCAGAACGTTCTCTAATTGTTATATAAAAACAGAAGGAATGCAGAACGTTCTCTAATTGTTATACAAAAACAGAAGGAATGCAGAACGTTCTCTAATTGTTATATAAAAACAGAAGGAATGCAGAACGTTCTCTAATTGTTATATAAAAACAGAAGGAATGCAGAACGTTCTCTAATTGTTATACAAAAACAGAAGGAATGCAGAACGTTCTCTAATTGTTATATAAAACAGAAGGAATGCAGAACGTTCTCTAATTGTTGTATAAAACAGAAGGAATGCAGAACGTTCTCTAATTGTTATATAAAACAGAAGGAATGCAGAACGTTCTCTAATTGTTATATAAAAACAGAAGGAATGCAGAACGTTCTCTAATGGTTATATGAAACAGAAGGAATGCAGAACGTTCTCTAATTGTTATATAAAACAGAAGGAATGCAGAACGTTCTCTAATTGTTATATAAAACAGAAGGAATGCAGAACGTTCTCTAATTGTTATATAAAAACAGAAGGAATGCAGAACGTTCTCTAATTGTTATTTTAAAACAGAAGGGATATAATTTGTGCCAAATGGTAGATGCTTTAATCCAGAATGACTTTACAGTTCAGTGAGGGTAAACATTATAGTATCTGTATATACCCGATTCCTGTGGGAATTGAACCCATGACCTTGGCATTGCTAGCGCTCTGCTCTCACCAACTGAGCCACACAGGATCATCATCATCACATCACTGGCACAGAGCATGGGCATGACAGAAGCGGCAAATTAAAATTATCCAGTCAACAAACACGACTTGGACAAGACATTAATGATAAAGTTGCAATATGTACATTTTTGGGCCAAAAATTCTAAAAGTTGTCCCAACTCTGTAAATATATGTCTCTGCCCACAACCTATGTTAGTCACAGAGTGCAAAACTAAATGGTGATTAACACCCCCACCCACCCCTAATACCAGGACTAACATTAGAGTCAAAGGTTAGGGTCCTTTCCATATTGTGATCTTTCGTGTTTGTTGTCAGTGGTGATTTTAGTGTGTTTAGTTGTGGTTCCTGTTTTGTCACCAGGGTTTGGAATGGAGGCCACCTTCTTGCTGGTGGTGGGATACTCTCACACCAAGGTCATGGCCATCTCCTTTTTAGTCATCGCTGTGGGCTTCAGTGGATTTGCCATCTCAGGTAAGAACATGAAAGAGTTTCTCTCCCACAAACAAACAGACTTTAGGACTGTCACTACATTTCTACAGAGCTGTGAGAAACCAGATTTAAATCCATATTCAGTTGTTGTGTGATGAGCGTTCTGACACAGAAATGGTGGCCGTGCATCACCCAAGTGGGTGCTACACATTGGTGGTGGATGAGGTGAGTTTCCTCCTTACTATGTAAAACGCTTTGAGGACCTCAGTTGGTAGAAAAGCACTATATAAATCCAATCAATGAATTATTAATGATCTACTTGTTTTGAACTGTCAAGGATGTTCTGTTGATGACATATGTACGTGGTTAGCTATTCAACACATATCCAGGCATTGTCAGATCATGTGTCTGAAGTGTAGTCAGCCTGGAACGTGTCCACTGTCTGTGCATGAGCATTGGTAGAATCCTCAGTGACAAATGCTTTGTGATGCAAGCGTATGGGTGTCATTTCCCGCCTCTGTGCTAATCTGATTGGTCAATTCACTTTGGAGAAAGACAACAACCAATCAGTTAGGGTATTCTTCAGTTAACTTGTACGTCTGAGAGACAATGCTCAGTTGTACCACTCGCTGGATAAATGGAAGTGAAATGTCCCACTCGTAATTCAATACAGGTATCAAATTGTCAGTTAGGTTTACTGAGTAACAACAGTCAGGATGATAATACCAAACTGTCTGTTAGGTTTACTGAGTAACAACAGTCAGGAAGATAAGACCAAACTGTCTGTTAGGTTTACTGAGTAACAACAGTCAGGAAGATAAGACCAAACTGTCTGTTAGGTTTACTGAGTAACAACAGTCAGGAAGATAAGACCAAACTGTCTGTTAGGTTTACTGAGTAACAACAGTCATGAAGATAAGACCAAACTGTCTGTTAGGTTTACTGAGTAACAACAGTCATGAAGATAAGACCAAACTGTCTGTTAGGTTTACTGAGTAACAACAGTCATGAAGATAAGACCAAACTGTCTGTTAGGTTTACTGAGTAACAACAGTCATGAAGATAAGACCAAACTGTCTGTTAGGTTTACTGAGTAACAACAGTCAGGAAGATAAGACCAAACTGTCTGTTAGGTTTACTGAGTAACAACAGTCAGGAAGATAAGACCAAACTGTCTGTTAGGTTTACTGAGTAACAACAGTCAGGAAGATAAGACCAAACTGTCTGTTAGGTTTACTGAGTAACAACAGTCATGAAGATAAGACCAAACTGTCTGTTAGGTTTACTGAGTAACAACAGTCATGAAGATAAGACCAAACTGTCTGTTAGGTTTACTGAGTAACAACAGTCAGGAAGATAATACCAAACTGTCTGTTAGGTTTACTGAGTAACAACAGTCAGGAAGATAAGACCAAACTGTCTGTTAGGTTTACTGAGTAACAACAGTCATGAAGATAAGACCAAACTGTCTGTTAGGTTTACTGAGTAACAACAGTCAGGAAGATAATACCAAACTGTCTGTTAGGTTTACTGAGTAACAACAGTCAGGAAGATAAGACCAAACTGTCTGTTAGGTTTACTGAGTAACAACAGTCAGGAAGATAAGACCAAACTGTCTGTTAGGTTTACTGAGTAACAACAGTCAGGAAGATAATACTAAACTGTCTGTTAGGTTTACTGAGAAACAACAGTCATGAAGATAAGACCAAACTGTCTGTTAGGTTTACTGAGTAACAACAGTCAGGAAGATAATACCAAACTGTCTGTTAGGTTTACTGAGTAACAACAGTCAGGAAGATAAGACCAAACTGTCTGTTAGGTTTACTGAGTAACAACAGTCAGGAAGATAATACCAAACTGTCTGTTAGGTTTACTGAGTAACAACAGTCAGGAAGATAAGACCAAACTGTCTGTTAGGTTTACTGAGTAACAACAGTCAGGAAGATAAGACCAAACTGTCTGTTAGGTTTACTGAGAAACAACAGTCATGAAGATAAGACCAAACTGTCTGTTAGGTTTACTGAGTAACAACAGTCATGAAGATAATACCAAACTGTCTGTTAGGTTTACTGAGTAACAACAGTCAGGAAGATAAGACCAAACTGTCTGTTAGGTTTACTGAGTAACAACAGTCAGGAAGATAAGACCAAACTGTCTGTTAGGTTTACTGAGTAACAACAGTCAGGAAGATAAGACCAAACTGTCTGTTAGGTTTACTGAGTAACAACAGTCATGAAGATAAGACCAAACTGTCTGTTAGGTTTACTGAGTAACAACAGTCAGGAAGATAATACCAAACTGTCTGTTAGGTTTACTGAGTAACAACAGTCAGGAAGATAAGACCAAACTGTCTGTTAGGTTTACTGAGTAACAACAGTCAGGAAGATAAGACCAAACTGTCTGTTAGGTTTACTGAGAAACAACAGTCATGAAGATAAGACCAAACTGTCTGTTAGGTTTACTGAGTAACAACAGTCATGAAGATAATACCAAACTGTCTGTTAGGTTTACTGAGTAACAACAGTCAGGAAGATAAGACCAAACTGTCTGTTAGGTTTACTGAGTAACAACAGTCAGGAAGATAAGACCAAACTGTCTGTTAGGTTTACTGAGTAACAACAGTCAGGAAGATAAGACCAAACTGTCTGTTAGGTTTACTGAGTAACAACAGTCATGAAGATAAGACCAAACTGTCTGTTAGGTTTACTGAGTAACAACAGTCAGGAAGATAAGACCAAACCTAAGGACTATTCTTTCCTTTTCAGACATTGAAAGTGATTTATGTTGAGATGGTCATGCTATGAATTTTTTTTTGCTATATAATCAGATTCTTATGAGTTTTTTAGTCTTATTTTAGGGTTAAGATAAGGTTGTGGTAATGGTTATGGTAAGTTTGTGGTTATGGTAATGTTGTGGTTAGGGTTAGGATAAGGTTGTGGTTATGGTAATGTTGTGGTTAGGGTTTGGGTAAGGTTGTGGTTATGGTAATGTTGTGGTTAGGGTTTGGGTAAGGTTGTGGTTATGGTAATGTTGTGGTTAGGGTTAGGATAAGGTTGTGGTTATGGTAATGTTGTGGTTAGGGTTTGGGTAAGGTTGTGGTTATGGTAATGTTGTGGTGAAGGTAATGTTGTGGTTAGGGTTTGGGTAAGGTTGTGGTTAGATTAGGCAGCCTACTGGTGATAAGGAAAGCTTCATACTTTAGTTGTTTGTAGCATGGTCAGATGGTGAGTCTCTCCAGACAGACTGTTACATAGCGGGAGATTTGGTTCTGGGTGCCAAACCAACATATTTCTCTGCATTTCTCCTGTCCCCCCATCCCTCCCTCTCTCTTCAGGTTTCAACGTGAATCACTTGGATATTGCTCCCCGCTATGCCAGCATTTTGATGGGCATTTCCAACGGAGTGGGCACCTTGTCGGGTATGGTGTGCCCTCTTATAGTGGGCGCCATGACCAAACACAAGGTACCAACACACACAGAGCTCTGTTCAATCAAACTGGCATTACATTTAGCCAGTTACATGGAGGGGAATTACCAAGACACACAGAGCTCTGTTCAATCAAACTGGCATTACATTTAGCCAGTTACATGGAGGGGAATTACCAAGACACACAGAGCTATGTTTAATCAAACTGGCATTACATGTAACCAGTTACATGTAGGGGAATTACCAAGACACACAGAGCTATGTTTAATCAAACTGGCATTACATTTAGCCAGTTACATGTAGGGGAATTACCAAGACACACAGAGCTTTGTTCAATCAAACTGGCATTACATTTAACCAGTTACATGGAGGGGAATTACCAAGACACACAGAGCTCTGTTCAATCAAACTGGCATTACATTTAACCAGTTACATGGAGGGGAATTACCAAGACACACAGAGCTATGTTCAATCAAACTGGCATTACATTTAGCCAGTTACATGTAGGGGAATTACCAAGACACACAGAGCTCTGTTCAATCAAACTGGCATTACATTTAACCAGTTACATGGAGGGGAATTACCAAGACACACAGAGCTATGTTCAATCAAACTGGCATTACATTTAGCCAGTTACATGTAGGGGAATTACCAAGACACACAGAGCTCTGTTCAATCAAACTGGCATTACATTTAACCAGTTACATGTAGGGGAATTACCAAGACACACAGAGCTCTGTTCAATCAAACTGGCATTACATTTAGCCAGTTACATGTAGGGGAATTACCAAGACACACAGAGCTCTGTTCAATCAAACTGGCATTACATTTAACCAGTTACAAGGAGGGGAATTACCAAGACACACAGAGCTCTGTTCAATCAAACTGGCATTACATTTAGCCAGTTACATGTAGGGGAATTACCAAGACACAGATTAAGCCTAGTCCTGGACTAACATTTAGGCAGGTCCCAGATCTGTCTGTGCTTTACCTACTTCATTGTCATTGTCAAGACAAGTCCATGAGTCGTCGGCAAGACAGCAGAAAAAGACTGGTACTAACTGAAATGAACTTTCAATGGACATGGTTTAGTGAGAATGGTTTTTAGTCCAGGGCAAGGCATTAGGTCTAATCATAAACTGCTTGTAAAATATTCAACTGTTTTGAAGGGTTTGTTGTCCAGAATTTGTCAACAGGATGATTCTAACATGTTTATATTTCCATAATTCCCTATCTTAAAACCTCTTCTCTCTCTCTCTCAGACACGTGAAGATTGGCAGGGTGTCTTCCTCATCGCTTCAGTTGTTCACTATGGTGGAGTGATTTTCTATGGTATGTGTTTATGTGTCGGTTCCTGTGTGAATCTCCAGTCAGTCATTCAATGAACCTATCGTTCAGGGAGTCTTTGTCAATTGTATGCAAATGGTTAATTTCATCAACAAACCATGTGTGAGGGGTTTCTAAATCACATGACTCCTATGTGAATCGCAAATAAATGATGTGTAAAATACTGGGAATCCAGTGCCAATTTAGCATGAACCACAAATGAATCGACTGTGGCTCATGTAAATCACCAATATATGTATGAATGCAACATGAGTTCTGCCGACATCGCATGAGAATCCAAAATGAATGACAGATGTAAATCCTTCACCAAATCAATCATGTGTGAACCCTAAAGGGAATTCAGACTGAATTAAATTAAAAATCATGTTTGAATCCAATTACGTGAATTCAATCACAATTGAGAGTGTGATTACTCATTTGAATCCACTTTGCCACATAAAGTATCAATCACATCGTAGTAAAAGGTTTTGCTAACGTTTCTTATTGGACAAGCTCAGTTAGTCCCTTTCTGTTTCCATCAGTTTTCTTCCGATTGGTGCCTTCTGCATAGCCTACGACCGAGGTGTGAATCTAATGTGACCCAAACCTGATTCTGAATCATCCTCCTGGCTCTTTCCCAGGCATCTTTGCGTCAGGGGAGAAGCAGCCGTGGGCGGACCAGGAGGACACTAGCGATGAGAAGTGTGGCATCATCGACGAGGACGAACTGGCCAATGAGACGGAAGAGATGTACCGCACAGGCGGAGGGGGGCAGTACGGAGCCATGAGCCAGCCAACAGCGGGCCCCAACGGAGGAGGGGGGGCTGGGGGCGGGGCAGGGTGGGTCCAGGACTGGGAGAAGACGGAGGAATATGTTCAACCTCCTGGGTACAACCAGTATCTCTACAGAGGGGAGGGAGAGAGGGAGCTCACATAATGCCCTATTCAGACTTGAGATAAGTTCTCTAAACATGGACCTAAGTCTAAAAAGGCTGACTTAAGTGCATGATTTATTGACTTAAGTCCATGTTAAGTATACTGTACCTTTCTCAAGTCTGAAGAGAGGGGAGATGGGGAAAAGAGAGAGAGAGAGAGAGAGAGGTGAAATAAGAAAGGACAGATGTTTTGGAAAATTACATGTAGTGAGGGAAGATAGAGGGTTAGCAAATTGTCATAAGTGTGTTTTTGTATATACGTACATTTACACATGTGGGACATTATATGAATTTTATGCATTTGTATAAGTGTGTGTGTGTATGTGTGTGTGTGTGTGGGGGGGGGGGGGGGGGGGGGGGGGGTGATAATGTGTGTATGTTGTGGTCCAGAACCTGAACTAATCTCCCAGAATTCCCTCCTGCTCCTGAACCCTTTGTGACAAATCAGGAGTGATGTTTTGACAGGAAGTAAATGTTTTCTTGGAGATGATGTTGCTCAGCATTCCAGTGTGTGTGTGTGTGTGTGTGTGTGTGTGTGTGTGTGTGTGTGTGTGTGTGTGTGTGTGTGTGTGTGTGTGTGTGTGTGTGTGTGTGTGTGTGTGTGTGTGTGTGTGTGTGTGTGTGTGTGTGTGTGTGTGTGTGAACATTTTGCCTGTTGAACCTGAAACTCTTATTGGGCCACTGTTGCTCACTCAACAGTTGAGTTTAATTTACATGTAATTTACTTTCAAACAAATAAGTCTCCATGAGCTGTCTGTCGGCTTTGTGGGTGTGTCTGGAAATCAAATGTAAGTGTCTCGTTTTTGAAAAGCTTGTAGTTTATAAGCATGGGTGGTATGGATGCGACTCAACCCAAGGCTTATTTTCTATTGCTACTGGCCTATGTTGCACACAGCGGTCCAATGTTATCGAGCATCGGCAAAGTGGCCATTATATCCATGAGAAAAGGCCATTGGTTACTCCACTGAATCCTGTCAGAGAGCAGTTAAATGGTGCTCCAGAATTCTGTCATTATTGTCATATTACCCTCTCAGTATTTTAGGCATTTTGCCAAAATCACTGAATGCACTTATATATAGAAGTCAATATTTACTGTATGTAGGCTACTGTTCCTTTCTATATACTATATATACGTTTCTATGTATTAGGCAGTGCTCTCCCGAAGTGTGTGTGTGTGTGTGTGTGTGTGTGTGTGTGTGTGTGTGTGTGTGTGTGTGTGTGTGTGTGGACGTGTTTAACTATACTAACTAGTAAACAAACTCAAATTTGACCAACTGGGGACATTTTGTTGGTCCCCATAAGATCAAATGCTATTTCTAGGGGGTTTAGTGTTAAGGTCAGAGTTAGAGTTAGTGTTCAAATGAGGGTTCGGGTTGGAGCTAGGGTTAGGGTTAAGGTTAGGGTTAAGGCAAGGGTACAGCTTAGGGTTAGGGTTTTGAATGGGACTGAATTGTGTGTCCCCACAAGGTTAGCTGCGCAAAGACTGTGTGTGTGTGTGTGTGTGTGTGTGTGTGTGTGTGTGTGTGTGTGTGTGTGTGTGTGTGTGTGTGTGTGTGTGTGTGTGTGTGTGTGTGTGTGTGTGTGTGTGTGTGTGTGTGTGTGTTTGTCGGGTACAGGTGCTGGAACATTGTGCGGTGAGCATGCTGTAATGATGGTTCCATGGGTGCAATGAGTGCACCACACAACGTGTCCATGTGTCCATGTGTGACAAGAGAAGTAACGATGACTTAGGATGTTAATGTGTGAACACACGTTATTATTTATTTGATGAAACTTGTCTGCCTGTTAGTGAATGACTGACTGTTAGTGAATGACTGACTGTTAGTGAATGACTGACTGTTAGTGAATGACTGACTGTCGGTGAATTGTGTGGTAACCTTTTGTGCAGTGATGGAAAACATGTGCGGTTGCCATTGCACCACAGCGTGCAATGTGTGTCTAATACTGGTCTTTAACAATATGAACTGTATCTTCAGGTGTGGGTGTTCTGTCATATTATACAGTGTATGTTTGCGAGGCTAAGGGGGGCTGTATGCTCTACGTGTCCTGAACAGAACATCTGAGCAACCAATCCTGGACTTCTTACTATAGTTGTTGTTGTGTTTCTGTTGCTTTCTTTTGTCTTTTGGTTTCTTACTTTCCTGTTTCCATGTTCTCCTCTGTCTTGTGGAAACGTACGATTACCTGTTGGGGAAACAACATGTAAAAACACATACAGATATATACATACAAAAACACAGAAAAATATGACATGTATGAAATATGTATATGTGTAAAATAAAAGGTGTATATAAAATGGTGTCGTCATTATTACACCTCTGTTGTCATTACTGTTTACAATTGATCAATAATTCTGGTTTTAGCATATTGGTTACAGTAGTCATATAGCACTGGTACATTTTAGTAAATACAGCGATTGGTATTGTAATAGCACAAGGAATTTGTAACTTTTTACATAATATTCACATTCATATTCCCAAGGTTCTCTCTCTCTCTTTCTCTCTCTCTCTCTCTCTCTCTCTCCTCCATGACAGATGGATGCTGGATTATCTCTGTGATTTTAGGCAAAGATTAGTGAGGAGAGCAGATGCACTCAGTAGGGGAGAGAGAGAGAGAGAGAGAGGAAGAGAGAGAGAGAGAGAGAGAGAGAGAGGAAGAGAGAGAGAAATGGGGCAGGATGCAGGGGATTGGCTATAGCCTAGGTTATGGCAGGGAGGTGAGGGGGGAGAGACTGGTGTGTGTGTGTGTGTGTGTGTGTGTGTGTGTGTGTGTGTGCGCGCTTCCCTAAGTCCTTAGTGAGCTGTAACACAGTTTGATCCATCACTGTCAGGGTTCCACTACTGACCTTTACAGTCCCAATCCTCTCTTTAACTAATGCAGTTCGATACTTACAGCAAACCCAATAGAGATGAAGGTATTCCATTAAGTTTTATTTCCCAATATTATCCTCATCCAATTTGTCAGTTTGAATATCGTTTTTTAAGGAAAACCCATAAAATGGGCCATCAACCTTGTGCTTGAAATGTGTCAATAGCGTGCAGTGAACAAAACCATCTTGACTGTGTGTCTGTTTTCCACAGACATCTAAATACTGTATAATTTGGTCGGGAGCGGTTAGCTCTTTTTACAGCCTATCGGTTGGTTAGCCGCAGGTACAGTGATTCCATCTAGTGGTGAAATTATCTCCGCACACTCAACAACCCCAAATTATCGAGCCAATCAGACTCGAGTGCGCTCTTTCCAAACCTCACTGCAACAATGTCTTTGATTGGTTAATCTTCGTACAAAGGCGGGACTATCAAGGCGTCGCGGAGCACGCGATATATTTTTCGGACACGACCAATGAGGCTTTCAGTCGGTTCCTGATTGGTCAGTTTCTGATTTGGAGGCGGGTATAACCGGAAGTAGAACGCAAGACCCATTCTGGTTGGGTTACTCTACTGTCTGTCTACTTCACCACAATGGTATTGGCTGTTAAATCAATACCATTGATTGCGTTTGCCGTGAAAGCCTTGCCCCTTTTCAACCACAATGGAGTCTAGAGAGATTTACTCCCATACTACTAATTCTTACCTTTAAATTAAATTGGGTTATATTCAGCCTATATTTCCCGTTCATTGCCAACAGTGATTTGACATATTTGTGGCTCAATTGCTGCAAAGATTGCAGCTTCTAAAAGCATATATTTGGTCTTAGCTGGCTTCAATCAGGAAATTGTTTCAGGCTATGTAGCACTAATCTCATTTTGTCATTCAAACGCTGCATTTTTGTTTGGTGAAAAACGACCAACCAAATTAAGGTAAGCGCTCTGATTTTGTCATTTTCCCTCATGCAATATGCCTACATTATTATCACAGAAATGCAGTGATTGAATTCTGCCTAATGTGCCATCTACCGCAGTCTGTTAGTTATGCTATGTTAGCTAACGTTAGCTCCCATACAAATCTGGGTCAAATTAGAGCCAGCCTCTGCTAGTAGATACCAGCATGTTTTTGTAATGACCGCGAATAAAGATTGATATCCTGCAATGATCAGACAATTCTCCGGGCCGTAGGCTATTCCAAATCACTGAAAAGTGCACATTCTGTGAACTTGTTGTTGGCTGTACTGTAGACACCACAGGTTTCCTCGTGCCTTTGTCTTACTGATGCTTTGTTTTCATTTGAAAGAGTATACAGAGCGTTTGCCTTTGGGGGTGCTCCTCACTCAAAAGGGGTCCCCCTCACTCAAAAGGGGTCCCCCAAGTGTACAGAAATATTGTCTAGAATGTACCTAATTGGACAGAAAGACGAACACCTCATCACACTTGAACAGAAAGTATATAATTTGCCTAAAATGTAGGACTCGTTTGGTTCAGAAATGCGTTAATGTATAATATTGTTATGAATTCGGGGACTAGCCCTGACTGGGACACAAACCCTGATCTAGAGACTGTCAAGTCAACACCTTAACCATTATGCCAAGAGGTCAGAATCTCTTGTTGAGGTTTGGTTAAGGTCCCTACATTACCACCTTCCTTCAGGAGAGTGTGACCCACGCTTCTCTATACCAAGTTCCTCAGGTGTACACCCCTCTTAGATGGCCTCACAGGTGCCATCCCACATCTGACACCAGTGTAGCCAATTTCGAGGGGGTAGCCCCGACCAGGACTCGAATCTGGGTCCAGCTACTGTAAAGCCCAACACATTAATCATTACACCAGGAGGACCAAGTCTCTTTGAGGTCATTGGGTTAAGGTCTCTACAATGAACCATACAGTCAGGTGAAAATTTGACATGCACACACACAATTACACACACAGACATTTCAGAACTTATTTACAAGTAAGCAAACAACTAGTACTTAAATCAACCAATTTCATAATTGTAAATGGATTCAACATTTAAAGCTACAATATGTAACTTTTTGAGTGACCCAACAATGTACATAGAAATGGGAGTTTTTGGTCTGTCATTCTCATTTAGTCAAAGTGGTAGATCTGTTCCATGTGTGCTATTAAAGATGCAATATGCAGGAATCGCTCCTCCATTTTCTGGTTGCTAAAATTCTAAATAGTTTGCCTAATTTCAGTTAATGTGACAAAACAAGCAGTCATTGTGTGGAGAACCATTGTACCATCTAAACCGCTGTGAAATATATTTTCCATAAACAAAAATATTGTATTTTCAGCTGTTTTGAAGTTGGTGTAAGAAACCGAAAGAAGCAAAAACAAAACATAAGAACGGGAAGCATAGTAATAGCTTACATAGAACAGATCTACCACGTAGACCTGCTTTCAGTGAGAAGGACTGATCTATAACACACATTTCTATGTGAAGCTTTAATGGAAACATATTGCCGTGTTTCTCTTTGTCCCGCTCTCTCCAGGCATGACTGAGTACAAGCTTGTTGTGGTGGGTGCTGGAGGGGTTGGGAAGAGTGCCCTAACTATCCAGCTCATCCAGAATCACTTTGTGGATGAATATGACCCCACCATCGAGGTGAGTTGCAGCTGTTTGTCTCTGTGTGACTCTTAAAGGGCAACTCCGCCACTTTTCCCCTTATATCTCCAGCTCCAAACCAGTGTCTACATATGTGAAAATGGCACGTTGCTATGATCTGTAGTTCAAAAGGATAAGAAGGGTTCCTAAAAAAATGTTTCTGTGACATCACAGGGTAGGATTAAAAGTAAGAAACTGATTTTCAAAACCTGCAATGAGTTTCTAGCCAAAGGGATGGTATTTTCTTGCTCCCCACATCAACGCAAATCTCAGTGTTTGAAAATCAATGTTTTTTTTAAATTTACTTTTGATGTCATTGGGTCATTTATCATTTTTTATGTAGAAATGCTCAGTTTTTCCACATAGGTAGACACTAGTTTGGTGCTGGGAATAATGAATAGGAGGTTAAAAAGTTGTGGAGTTGCCCTTTTAATTGTGAGTGAATTCGATTTGAAATCGTCTGCTTCAACCGTAGCAACCGACTGTATGCATCTTGCATATAGAGTCTATGTAGATTCTATTGTATCAGTATCTATCCACAGTCTCCTGATCATTAGGAGAAGTGGTGCCGCTAGCTAAATGGTTAGAATGATTTACATAGTGAGCTATAAGGGTGGCAAAGGGGCGGGATTATTACTTTCCAAACATATTGTTACGATCATGTTTTCCAATCCATTCAGATTCACACCAGTACCTATGGGTAGGTACCTGATTCTAACTAATCATCAGGCCCTCTGAGTTGAATAAGGTATGTTTGTCTGGGGCTACTACAAAAATGTGTGCTGCTGTGGGTTTCTCCGGGACCGGAGTTGGGAACCACTGCATTAGAGTAACAGAAAAGAGAAAAAAATAGTTTTGCAATGGAAAACTAAAATAAACATTTTCTCATTGGACAAGTCCAGGTAGTCCCTCCCTGTTTCTGCTTGTTTCCTTCCATTTGGTGCCTAATGAACACACCCCTATTTTAGGATTGTACTAGGTTGAATATACCCAGGTTAGCAAAACCTAATAATTCCAATTCCAGCTTCTGAAAATAAACAGATTAAGCGGTGTTGCTTAATAGCATCGCTGGTCTCATTGTTTTGAATTCTTCCTCATTTATGCTAAGAGTTGTAGGATATTAGAATCCTGGTCTTAAGCTTTGTTATGTTCAACCTAGGACTCGTACAGGAAGCAGGTGGTGATTGACGGAGAGACGTGTCTGCTGGACATCCTTGACACAGCAGGTCAGGAGGAGTACAGCGCCATGAGGGACCAGTACATGAGGACAGGGGAAGGCTTCCTCTGTGTGTTCGCCATCAACAACATCAAGTCCTTTGAGGACGTTCACCTGTACAGGTACTGACTGACTGCTGTCCTACACCTGGAGTGTATTCAGACCGTAGTGAAACGTTTGGCCTGTTTGCAAAATGGTTTCCATTTGGAGTAAACTATTTCCGTTGCAAAATGTTTCGCAAACAGGCCAAACGTTTTGCTACGGTCCGCGACTACTGAATACAACGCTGGAGTGTCATGATCATGTTCCGTCACCATACATCTTTTGACTGTTGTCAGACAGTTAGGTATCACTCCCCAATTAAGGCCCAACTCTAAATGTCAAACAACAGCTAAACGGCAATCCCACTACTTGGTTTTCTTTAAAGCTGAGGGATGGGGCTGGATATCTGTAGCCACACAAATTTATAGATGGCTCTATGCATGCAAGGACTGACGGTCCATGAAGTCAACATGATCATTTGAACCATGTGGGTTCCCGTCCGGCCGGGCGGACATGGAGGAACTGCGTTGTCACTGACAATGGAGACGAGGCTTTGGAATTGGAAGTAGATTTAGATGTTTTTGGTCATGTCCATTTGTTTGACACGTGACTCTACCTCTTGGTCCTATTCTTCCTTTCCACTTCTCCCTCCTTTTTTCTCCTCCTCCACAGAGAACAGATCAACAGGGTGAAGGACAGTGACAGTGTGCCTATGGTGCTGGTGGGGAACAAGAGTGACCTGGGGAGTCGGAGCGTGGAGAGCAGGCAGGCCCAGGAGCTGGCCCGCGGCTATGGTGTGCCCTTCGTGGAGACCTCTGCCAAAACCAGACAGGTGGGTTTTCCAGCCAGGGGAACTACACAGGGGAGTAGTAGGAATGGACCAGCTACACTGGAAGCATAACTAATCCACTTTATCACGTGTTCACATGTGGGAGCGCTAGCCTTGCTCTCCTACTTCTCACACTCTGCAGAGATGATATGTCCATTGTAGCATTAGGCCTCAAACTGGACAAATCAAAACAAACTTTATTCGTCACATGCGCCGAATACAACAAGTGTAGACCTTACCGTGAAATGCTTACTTACAAGCCCTTAACCAACAGTGCAGTTCAAGAAGAGTTAAGAAAATATTTACCAAATAAACTAAAGTAAAAAATAAAAAGTAACAATAACGAGGCTATATACAGGGGGTACCGGTACCGAGTCAGTGTGCGGGGGAACAGGTTAGAGGTCATTTGTACACGTATGTAGGGGTGAAGTGACTGCATAGATAATAAACAGCGAGTAGCAGCAGTGTACAAAACAAATGAGGGGGGGATCCAATGTAATAGTCCTGTGGCCATTTGATGAATTGTTCAGCAGTCTTATGGCTTGGGGGTAGAAGCTGTTAAGGAGTGTTTTGGTCCTAAACAGGGAGGGTCAGAGGAGATGTGTGGTCCTGACAGACTCCTGTGTCTTAACTGGTGTGTGTATAATTTGAATAAACTCAACTGACTCACTAAAGGTATTGGGTAACATAACACATTTATACACAGCCGTCATGTCAGTATTTGAGGGCACAAATGGGCTAACTTTGATATTGGATACATTCAGGTAGCACCTTTCTATTCTACTCATTTGCTCTGTTTTTGAGTCTACTGAAGGCGACCAAGTTGCATTCCATCACGCTTCATTTGAGTGTAAAGTTTCTCCTTTTTGTTTCAGGGAGTGGAGGAGGCGTTCTACTCTCTAGTCAGGGAGATCAGGAGGTATAAGGAAACCAACCGCAGCAACAAGAAGAGCAAGAAAAGCACTCAGAGACGTTGCACCATTCTATAACACCACACACACTGCACATAGCCCAATAACCCCCTCACACACTGCACTTCCTTTACCACATGGGAGACGTTACCTCTCGTATTGACAGGGGATCTGGAATGGTGAACGCGTCAAGTTCCACTTTCTGTCATTAGTGTCGTTACCGTAGTAACGGAAACTTCACTTCCTGTTGCTTCTCATTGGCTGCTCCATTGGTATTGTGACTTCAGTTTATCCACGTTGTTTTCTGACAATTGTAACAAGAAACTAGAAGTTGTAGCGTTGAAGAGGGGATTTATAGACTGGGGTTAAAGCCGCCATCTTCGGTTGGTTTAAATACGAACGTCACTTTACTGCCCCTAGTGGTAAATATCTGAGGGGAGTAATTAATTGATTAATTGATGGCGCAAGTCGCATAGCTACACATTCCAAATGATCATCTTGTTTATTTTTTCACCATGAGGGGAAAAAAAACAATTTTTGGTCTTTGCCAACGTGTTCTGCATTGCAAGAAGCCAGTGTAGGCTAGCTTTTCTTGCATTCCAAGGTAGTTTTCTCTTCAGTATTTACACACAAGTGGCTATCCCTGTTATTGTTTTTTAAATGCCTCAGCAGGGTTGTAATAGAGAAGGTATTTTGGTCCTCACTAGCCTCACTCTCATTTTCTGTATTTTTTAAAAATCCAATCACAGAGTCGAAGGCCACACCTCATTATTGTGTCATTACTATTGTGTCATTAGGCAGCGTTTACATGGGCAGCTCAATTGGGATTTTTTTCTTCTTCTCCCAATTATTGGCAAAAGAGCTGATCTGATTGGTCAAAAGACCAGTTAGTGAGGAAAATATCAGAATTAGGCTGCCTGTGTGAACACAGCATTATACTGTTGCCATTTCTATAGGATCATGTCCAATTATTTAGGCTTGCTGTTCAGTTCAGTGTCCTACTAGCTTGAGGTCCATTTAAAAAGTAAAGTTGTGCACATGAACATGTCTATTGTGAATTCTGATCGCCAAACTCCATTTTGATGTCCGTCGTGTGGTATTATTTCAGATACAAATTCTGGATGTGTTCCAATGTCCATGCTAGCATACTCCTTAGTGCATGCCCAATAGTTTCATGCTAAGTGGCATGGTGGTTTAGTGGTCATTCAGCTCAAATTCTTGATCTCAAAACTCAATCGGCCTTTGCAAATGAGTAATGTGTAATTTGCTAATATCTCTAGCTTTACAATTCTTAATAGCTGAAGCTAGGGACTTTTCCCCAAGAGGTTGAAATAGAACGTGTCAGAGAAAACGTGATTCTCTTATGTGGAGATCGAAACAGCGTTCATTCTATACGATGTATTTCAATCTGCAACATTTTAATTATTTCAGTCCACAGGTATCTGAAGTGTTAGACAAGAGAATCGGGGGACAAAAACAGGTATTTACACACACACTGAAAGGTGTCAGACCAACACTTTGAGTGAAAACATGCTGTTTTATTGGTTGGAATTATGCTAAATGTGGTCATTGGACACTTTCTAGTCTCATCCCAAATGACTGATGTAATATGTGGGCTGAGGTGAACCCACAATGACCCTGGTGTTGCCAGCAGGATGAGCTCAATCTCTGGAAGAATCCCCCTAAAGATTCACTAGTTACTGAGTGTAACCTATAGGTGTCTATGGTCGTGTTACATTGCCCAGGCCGGTGCAGCAATACCAATGTTCTAATGGTGTTACTCAACTCTCCGGGAGTGTAGTCTCGCATGCACTCAGCCCCCTGTTGCACATATTTGTTATAGCCCAGCACTAACACACTTGACGCAACTTCTCAAGAGCTTGTTGATCGTTGCAGCAGGTGTGCTACTGTAGTGCTGGACTAAAGTAAACAATTGTGCAACGCTTAGGGTCCTCAAACTCAACTCTGGACCTCGAAGCCGGTTCTACTGCAATTTTCCATTGTTGCCCTCTAATCAGGGACTGATTTAGACCTGGGACACTAGGTGGGTGCAACTAATTCAGGTAGAACAGAAAACCAGCAGGCTCTGGACCTCGTAAGAGTTGAGTACCCCCTGCCCAGGAGTTGAGCAACACTGCTAGAATACATTCCACTTTGAGAGACTAGACAGCATACTGCCAGTTTACTGAGTTGTACCACTCCTTCATACCCCTGGTCTAGTCACTTTAAGGTTGTTTCATGAATAAAGTGGCTTTTGGCTATTCGGACTTGTGTGTCTTTGTTTTTGGTGGAAACAAGTTGAATAGAAAGACACTTATGGGCCCTCCTTTCTGTCAATCAGCTAGTATCAGCTCCATTTATGCCTTTACTAGACTATGGGGATATTTTTTATATGAATGATTCCGCTCAGTGTTTGAGCTCAATTGACACCCTTTACCATGGCGCTTTGAGATTTATTTAAAACTGCAAAACCCTTACGCACCACTGTACTTTGTATACCAGGGTTGGCTGGCCTTCTCTAGTCACTCGTAGGCTCAGTCACTGGTATACTTTTATTTACAAAGCTGTTTTGTGCTTACTACCATTTTATTTGGTCATTTTTATTGTTCAGAAATGTAGTGGGTACTCTATGTTCGCAATACTTTATCCTGCTAACTGTTCCAAATGTCCGAACTGAATTTGGTAAAAGGGCTTTTATGTACTCTGCGCAATCGTCTTGGAACGCCTTACAAAATACTTTTAAACTGGAAGAGCTTGTCCCATTGGTGTTTTTTAAATCACGGATGAAGAATTTTGACTGACAGGTCAGGGAATCAATGTTTTTAATTTGCTGTGTTATGATTTTGTTATACTCTTGTGGATTCTTTGGTTTTTACTAGATTACTTGTAGTTTTGCATGTTGTCAGTCTGTAATTGTGTAATGACTTGGTGCTGCCTGTCTTGGCCAAGACGCTCTTGAAAAATATATTTCAACTCTCAATGAGCCCTTCCTGGTTAAATAAAATATATCAGTAAGCAGGGTCAAATGGAGGGAGACCGCCCTCTAGTGGCACAATGGCTCTGCTTCTCTAGAACCGAGTATCTGAGCGCCTGCCTTCTCGTCCGCTTCAATTTCGCTCCAAGTAGCGCTCAGTACATGCTGGGCCGGGCATGCATTTGTAGTCTACTTGTGTGCTGCTATAACCCCTTGCTTTAGCAACTGTCATGGAGTTCACTAAATATTTTCATAAAGAAACTGATCAAACGCACAGGTGCCAAAGCAAGGTGACTTACAAAGATGAGGACCAAGCGCAAGAGAGTGCGGTGACAGAATTAAATACAAATTAAACAAATGACTTAGTGCCTTTGAAAGGTTTGGTGGTGTACTTACTACGTGCACATGCTAAAAGAAAGGAACGAGGTGGGTAGATAACTGTGTCATTGTAGCAAAATATTTATAAACTATAATTCAGATCTAAACGTTTAGTTCATTTTTGTTCTATTTCTACAATAGCCCTGGCATATTCCCACGTTCAATGAGCTTTCTGTTTTGAATAGGTTATTTTGCCTAAAAACCTTTAGGCGTCCCTATAGAAAAACAAAAATACAACTCTCCATCTCTGTCCTGTCCGGCAAGGGTGGCCAAAATGGTATTTAGCATCCCCAGTGGCTCTGCAAGTGTGGAGAGGATATTCTCCGCTGCTGGCCGCCTCTCCAGGCACCATCTAATGAGCCAGAAGCCACAGACTGGCCAAACTGATGTTTCAAAAAATGAATTCAAAGACACGAAGTCATTTGTATTTAATTCTAAGTAAGTTACTATGCGCAATGTATAGACTATAATGATTTAATACAACGAAATATTAAAAAGAATGAGCGCTTTATGTCCCTACCAGCCTATTGTATCGCACTCGCAAATGCTTCACAATGTATTTATTTGTAGGCTATAGCCTTGAAATAATATAGACAAAATAATTATTTTTCGTTCTTAGTTTCCATGTCTGGCTCCTGACCTATTTAGAGTTCATATGACATGTAGCCTATTTGAATTTTTTTGCTTCTTACATTCAGCTTTTCATGTTCATTCAAATCCATATGGTTTGCTTTCAATACTTAAAAAGCAGTTTTGTTTTTCTTCCTGTGAGCACAAATAGGTTTTTAGCTGAGGGGTTGGAAAGGACATGGAGCGCCAGAGCGGTGCGCGAGCACTACTTCATGAACGATGAGCAGGATGTCTAACTCTCAGCTCCGCTCACATGCTCTGCTCTAGACTGCCTTCTCCACTTCACATGCTCTGCTCTAGACTGCCTTCTCCACTTCACATGCTCTGCTCTAGACTGCCTTCTCCACTTCACATGCTCTGCTCTAGACTGCCTTCTCCACTTCACATGCTCTGCTCTAGACTGCCTTCTCCACTTCACATGCTCTGCTCTAGACTGCCTTCTCCACTTCACATGCTCTGCTCTAGACTGCCTTCTCCACTTCACGTTCTCTGTTCTAGACTACCTTCTCCACTTCACATGCTCTGCTCTAGACTGCCTTCTCCACTTCACATGCTCTGCTCTAGACTGCCTTCTCCACTTCACATGCTCTGCTCTAGACTGCCTTCTCCACTTCACGTTCTCTGTTCTAGACTACCTTCTCCACTTCACATGCTCTGCTCTAGACTGCCTTCTCCACTTCACATGCTCTGCTCTAGACTGCCTTCTCCACTTCACATGCTCTGCTCTAGACTGCCTTCTCCACTTCACATGCTCTGCTCTAGACTGCCTTCTCCACTTCACATGGGATTAGATGTAAAGTGTGACTGTATGAGTTCCCAAAACATGGGAGGTACTTTCTTTACTGTAACACCTTCATAGGATGATATTGGACATGTGTAGCCCAGACAAGTAGCAACACTTCATGTATTCCGTATTGAAATTTGATCATTTAAAAATTATACCCTTTTTAATAATTTTCAGAAGGTTATATGGTGTTCACTTCTAACCCTATTTATGTAGAGGTGGCAGCCATAGGGTCTTCTTCAGCCAACAGTGTTTCTGACATTCTGAGAGGAGAGAGAGAACTAGATGTCACTTTAAACATTGGGAACATGTGCACACTTCGGGAGAAAGGAAATATTATTGTGACTAACCCGTAAGTCATCAAAGTTCTTTTCAAGGGAGAAACTTACAGCCAGCGTGTCATACTCAGGAGACATTGTCCTTTTATTCAGAGTCATGTACGTGTCATCAGACTGCGCCGTGTGTGTCGGTTTACCACAAGGTACCATCTGTGCCTCCCCTATAAAGTCCATTCCTCTTGGGGCTTTCCTGGAGAGAGTGACAGATGACATGTAGTAGTCTCAGGACAACAGACCATAACACTGTAGAGTAAAGGTCATGTAGTAGTCTCAGGACAACAGACCATAACACTGTAAAGGTCATGTAGTAGTCTCAGGACAACAGACCATAACACTGTAGAGTAAAGGTCATGTAGTAGTCTCAGGACAACAGACCATAACACTGTAGAGTAAAGGTCATGTAGTAGTCTCAGGACAACAGACCATAACACTGTAGAGTAAAGGTCATGTAGTAGTCTCAGGACAACAGACCATAACACTGTAGAGTAAAGGTCATGTAGTAGTCTCAGGACAACAGACCATAACACTGTAGAGTAAAGGTCATGTAGTAGTCTCAGGACAACAGACCATAACACTGTAGAGTAAAGGTCATGTAGTAGTCTCAGGACAACAGACCATAACACTGTAGAGTAAAGGTCATGTAGTAGTCTCAGGACAACAGACCATAACACTGTAGAGTAAAGGTCATGTAGTAGTCTCAGGACAACAGACCATAACACTGTAAAGGTCATGTAGTAGTCTCAGGACAACAGACCATAACACTGTAGAGTAAAGGTCATGTAGTAGTCTCAGGACAACAGACCATAACACTGTAAAGGTCATGTAGTAGTCTCAGGACAACAGACCATAACACTGTAGAGTAAAGGTCATGTAGTAGTCTCAGGACAACAGACCATAACACTGTAAAGGTCATGTAGTAGTCTCAGGACAACAGACCATAACACTGTAGAGTAAAGGTCATGTAGTAGTCTCAGGACAACAGACCATAACACTGTAAAGGTCATGTAGTAGTCTCAGGTCAACAGGCCATAACACTGTAGAGTAAAGACGCACTTATTTTTTATATGCCTTCATTTCCTAACTGGATTCTAAATACTTCGCCTCTTAGAAGCACAATAAGCTGTTCAATCAAATGTTGTGTCTTTAAAACATCGGTATCCTAATGGCAGGGTTGGGATCAATTCCATTTCAAGAAGTAAACAAAAATGTAAATACTTTTCAACTAGGAACATTTGAAATTGGAATTTGGTTTACTTTCTGAATTGACTGGAATGTAAGTGGAATTGACCCCAACCCTGGTATCTTAATGGACTCACCTCTTCTTCAGTGTGCCATAGAGGATGACTAGGAGAGTTCCAGCTGCCAACACAGCCACCACCCCCACAACGGGAGCCCAGGGAAACACTGGTTTACCTGGGAGAGGACGAATTACCAGATAAAGACACATCTACTCACATCAGAACATTTAACCTACAACCCTGGTGAAGGTGACCACCTACAGAAGTTGACTAGTTGAGACCGGCCCATTAGGCCAAATATAAACCAGCCTATCTGACAATTAATAATGATAATTTAGACCGGCCCACTAGGAGAAATATAAACCAGCCCGTCTGACATTTAATTATGATCATTTAGACCGGCCCACTAGGAGAAATATAAACTAGCCCATCTGACATTTGCCTGACCTACAATATGGCCGGTCTATTCTGCCTTAATCAAATGGATATCTTACCTGCTATACTGAGATGCACAAGTGCAGAGTCAAGTGGTCCGTATTGATTCTCAGCCTTACAGAAGTACTGCCCACTGTCCTCATTGCTGATGTTAAGGATGATGTAACTCTGCCCTGATCCTGTTTCTGAGAACCCCGTCCGTTCTTCATTCTTCTTGTACCAGGTGTATTTGTCCACTGGTGGCTTGGCATCACTGCTGCAGGTCAGAGTCACTGATCTGCCCTCCACTATGTCACCAGAGGGACTGACTGTGACTGACACTGAGGTGTTCTTTGGGAAGTCTGGAGAAAACAATGGAGACAGTTTGTAACCTCTAGATGAACACCCACAGCTCATGTTGTGGTGACATTGAGCTGTTTCTGGCATGTTATTTAGCGCATGCTGACTGGGGTCCTTCCACTCCAGAGGGACTGACTGTGACTGACACTGAGGTGTTCTTTGGGAAGTCTGGAGAAAACAATGGAGACAGTTTGTAACCTCTAGATGAACACCCACAGCTCATGTTGTGGTGACATTGAGCTGTTTCTGGCATGTTATTTAGCGCATGCTGACTGGGGTCCTTCCACTCCAGAGGGACTGACTGTGACTGACACTGAGGTGTTCTTTGGGAAGTCTGGAGAAAACAATGGAGACAGTTTGTAACCTCTAGATGAACACCCACAGCTCATGTTGTGGTGACATTGAGCTGTTTCTGGCATGTTATTTAGCGCATGCTGACTGGGGTCCTTCCACTCCAGAGGGACTGACTGTGACTGACACTGAGGTGTTCTTTGGGAAGTCTGGAGAAAACAATGGAGACAGTTTGTAACCTCTAGATGAACACCCACAGCTCATGTTGTGGTGACATTGAGCTGTTTCTGGCATGTTATTTAGCGCATGCTGACTGGGGTCCTTCCACTCCAGAGGGGGTTTCTACGAAGCAGGGTCAATGAGTTAGCCAGCTAACTTGCCTAAATATTCTAAAATAATGTTTTATTTCTTTTAAAAAAAGCTTAAAATGACATGGTCTAATTGACTGAACAACCAAAAACACACATTGAAGTTGAGCTTTCTTAATGAATCAGAAAATCAATGGTTATTTCTGGTTGTTTATCAAAGTTAGCTGTAGTATACCCCTTTGTTGTTTTTCAAGCTAATGCTAAGATGTAGGTCAGTAAACAAAGCCATATTTAGGTTGCTGACTCTCAGAACCAATAGATGATTTGCTAGTGACATAAACAGATGAAATTCATGCATTTCTAATATTCTCTCTATACACTACTCACATCCCACTACAAGGATCACTGCCGGACCAGGGGAATCCTCTCTGCCGCTCACCGCACAGGAGTAGCTGCCTGCATCCTCCCTGCCTACCGGGTCTAGTTCCAGGTAGTTGGCCATAACCTTGACCTTGTTGGTGTAGTTCAAAGGCTGTTTGTCCCTGTACCAGGTGTAGGTGGGATTTTCACTCAAGAAACAGGAGCCACAGGTAAGGTCTGCCCACTCACCGTCCACAACTAGGTCAGGGGTCAAATCAACTTGGAGCCCTGGGTAGAGTGGGGGGTCATTTTGATTTGAGTTTTGATTTGATTTTTAAAAAATAGCTTTATTAGATCAAGTCAATCCAGGAAAATAACAGACAGTAACATAAAGCATAATACATTCTCCTCCCAAAGCTTGTACAAGATTCTCCTATTTTATTGTTTCTTAAAACTACAGATGAAGCCAATGTTTTTTTCCAATGGGAGTAATCTGCTGACGGATGATGGACAGCGGAGATGATTGTCAGTCTGAAAGACGCATATGCTTTTCAAAAAGAATAGAGGACCAAGTCACTCTTCATATAATTCACTAAAATGCCTTTATTTGTATGGCATGTTCAATTGAAACAAAATTTAAAAACTCCAACGCGTTTCAGCTGCATGGCCTTCGTCAGGGGGGGGCAAAGAAATTATAATACAATGTCCTCTTTTGAACAGCTTTTTCCCCCAAAAAAATAAGCTGTTCAAAAGAGGACATTGTATTATAATATCTTTGTACTCCCTGACGAAGTCCATGCAGCTGAAATGCGTTGGAGTTTTTAAATTTTGTTTTATATGAAGAGGGCCTTGGTCCTCCTTTCTTTTTGATAACCAATTTACCCCTTTTACCAAAGAGCATCTTCTGTCTACCAACATCTACTATTGTGGACCTTAGCAGCGCTTCCCTTCTTTTTCTACTTATATGCTTTTGTCGGCCTTTGTGCAGACTTTGTGCGTATGCAAATCGTCCGAAAATAGCTGACTTGAGTTGAACATTGACAGACAACGATTTTATCCATATTCATGTGGATGAATTCATGCCCTGGCCTTACCTGTCACATTTAACCTGACTCCTGGATTCCCCAACCATCCCCCAGGATTGACGTCAGTCCCAAACAGGAAGCTGTAGGTTCCTGAATCGCTCTCTCTCAGGTCTGTGATTCTCAGTGTACAGAGTTGATTACTGTCCCCTAGATACTCCACACGGCCTTTGTACTCAGGGTTCAAATTCAGATCCAGAGACTCAGCACCAGGCACTTGACCTTTGAACCAGAAAGCTGTTGTGACTTTGTGACCCTTGGGAAATGTGTAAGAGCAGGGCATGGTCACAGAAGAGCCCTCTAAGGAGCAGACTCTCCTGGGGGTGTAAGTCACACTCCCGTTGTCCTGACCCAGACACCCTGAAACATAGGTCACACATCAGGAAGCTGAATCCTAATTCCATCATTAATGAATTGATACTGAAGATGGTCTCACACTATATACTATGGGAAACCTCTTGTGGTGAATGTGTTTTTAACTGACAAACTAAAGAAGAAGTTCCAAGAAGTAAGAAGTACATTTGTGGTGTTGAAATCTGTTCTAAGAGAGTTCCAAGTGTTAGAGAAAAACCACCAAAAGAGAAGTACTGTGAGGTTTAGTTGTCAACTGGAAACTGTATATGTATAAACTGTACAGTATATGACTGTATACTGCTATATATGACTGTATACTGCTATATGCTCAACAACATCATACATCCAGATCATTCCTTTTCAGGAGGTAAACAAACAAATACAACTAAAATAATATTTAATCTCATCCAGTTTACCTGTAGTCATGAGCAGGATGATTACCAGGTTGGAGTGTTGAGATCCAGCACCCTGCAGAGATAGAAGAGGATACAAAATCACCATCATCATCATTTTCATAACAGAACATACTTCATGTACAGTATACTAGCCAGTCAACATCATTATCATGACAGAACATACTTCATGTACAGTATACTAACCAGTCATCATCATGACAGAACATACTTCATGTGCAGTATACTAACCAGTCAACATCATCATGACAGAACATACTTCATGTACAGTATACTAACCAGTCAACATCATTATCATGACAGAACATACTTCATGTACAGTATACTAACCAGTCATCATCATGACAGAACATACTTCATGTACAGTATACTAACCAGTCATCATCATTATCATGACAGAACATACTTCATGTACAGTATACTAACCAGTCAACATCATTATCATGACAGAACATACTTCATGTACAGTATACTAACCAGTCATCATCATTATCATGACAGAACATACTTCATGTGCAGTATACTAACCAGTCATCATCATGACAGAACATACTTCATGTACAGTATACTAACCAGTCAACATCATCATCATGACAGAACATACTTCATGTGCAGTATACTAACCAGTCAACATCATTATCATGACAGAACATACTTCATGTGCAGTATACTAACCAGTCAACATCATTATCATGACAGAACATACTTCATGTGCAGTATACTAACCAGTCAACATCATTATCATGACAGAACATACTTCATGTACAGTATACTAACCAGTCAACATCATCATCATGACAGAACATACTTCATGTGCAGTATACTAACCAGTCAACATCATCATCATGACAGAACATACTTCATGTACAGTATACTAACCAGTCATCATCATGACAGAACATACTTCATGTACAGTATACTAACCAGTCATCATCATCATCATGACAGAACATACTTCATGTACAGTATACTAACCAGTCAACATGACAGAACATACTTCATGTACAGTATACTAACCAGTCAACATCATCATCATGACAGAACATACTTCATGTACAGTATACTAACCAGTCAACATCATCATCATGACAGAACATACTTCATGTACAGTATACTAACCAGTCATCATCATCATCATGACAGAACATACTTCATGTGCAGTATACTAACCAGTCATCATCATGACAGAACATACTTCATGTACAGTATACTAACCAGTCATCATCATGACAGAACATACTTCATGTACAGTATACTAACCAGTCAACATCATGACAGAACATACTTCATGTGCAGTATACTAACCAGTCATCATCATGACAGAACATACTTCATGTACAATATACTAACCAGTCAACATCATCATCATGACAGAACATACTTCATGTGCAGTATACTCAATGCAAAATAATATCAGAAGATATACTATGATATGAAAGTATGAGATGACACACAAGGCCTAATAAGAGGAACACCTGTTCATAAGTACAACATACATAATACAAAATGGATAATTAAACCTGGTTTTAACAAATCATTCTATTCTAATACTACAACTATATTTTTCTCGATAGTGGGATCTTCACATCCAGACCACCACAAGGGCCTATCAAATAGCCTTTATGGTGATTCAGATCCTCCTACTGTGTGTGTATTTATACTACTGTGTGAGAGCTCTAACCAAATCATTGCAATGTACACATTTATTTTAGTACCTGCCAATGAACAAGTTTAACTTGAACAAAGATAAAATAATATAGAAGCACTCTTACCATGTTGAAACGGGTGTACAGCCAGAGCTCTTTCTCACCGTCACTAGAAAACAAATGTAGACAGACACTGATGGAACTTCCTCTTCTCTTTTTGTCATAGTTTTTCTTAGTAATTCACACTGAAAAATTGCCAGGCTGCAAATATACTGGACGGTTTGAAAGTTGTCAGACCTATTTTATTTTTAGGTGTGTGTGTGTGTGTGCGTGCGTGCGTGCGTGCGTGCGTGCGTGCGTGCGTGCGTGCGTGCGTGCGTGCGTGCGTGCGTGCGTGCGTGCGTGCGCGTGCGTGCGACCTAAAATCCCCACAAGGATAGTAAAACAAGTACAATTCTCCGTCGTGGGGACATTTCCCACGTCCCTTCCCTATGAGGACAAAGGCTATTTAAACTTAGGGGTTGGGGTTAAGGTTAGGGTTAGTGGCTTATTAGTAGGCAGTCTCATGAAAACCCCACAGCACCCCACTAGACCTTATAGTGGTTTATTAGTAGACAGTCTCATGAAAACCCCACAGCACCACACTAGACCTTATAGTGGTTTATTAGTAGACAGTCTCATGAAAACACCACCTCACTAGACCTTATAGTGGTTTATTAGTAGACAGTCTCATGAAAACCCCACAGCACCCCACTAGACCTTATAGTGGTTTATTAGTAGACAGTCTCATGAAAACCCCACAGCACCTCACTAGACCTTATAGTGGTTTATTAGTAGACAGTCTCATGAAAACACCACCACACTAGACCTTATAGTGGTTTATTAGTAGACAGTCTCATGAAAACCCCACAGCACCTCACTAGACCTTATAGTGGTTTATTAGTAGACAGTCTCATGAAAACACCACAGCACCTCACTAGACCTTATAGTGGTTTATTAGTAGACAGTCTCATGAAAACCCCACAGCACCACACTAGACCTTATAGTGGTTTATTAGTAGACAGTCTCATGAAAACACCACCTCACTAGACCTTATAGTGGTTTATTAGTAGACAGTCTCATGAAAACCCCACAGCACCTCACTAGACCTTATAGTGGTTTATTAGTAGACAGTCTCATGAAAACCCCACAGCACCTCACTAGACCTTATAGTGGTTTATTAGTAGACAGTCTCATGAAAACCCCACAGCACCACACTAGACCTTATAGTGGTTTATTAGTAGACAGTCTCATGAAAACCCCACAGCACCACACTAGACCTTATAGTGGTTTATTAGTAGACAGTCTCATGAAAACACCACCTCACTAGACCTTATAGTGGTTTATTAGTAGACAGTCTCATGAAAACCCCACAGCACCTCACTAGACCTTATAGTGGTTTATTAGTAGACAGTCTCATGAAAACCCCACAGCACCTCACTAGACCTTATAGTGGTTTATTAGTAGACAGTCTCATGAAAACCCCACCTCACTAGACCTTATAGTGGTTTATTAGTAGACAGTCTCATGAAAACCCCACAGCACCTCACTAGACCTTATAGTGGTTTATTAGTAGACAGTCTCATGAAAACACCACAGCACCTCACTAGACCTTATAGTGGTTTATTAGTAGACAGTCTCATGAAAACACCACCTCACTAGACCTTATAGTGGTTTATTAGTAGACAGTCTCATGAAAACACCACAGCACCTCACTAGACCTTATAGTGGTTTATTAGTAGACAGTCTCATGAAAACCCCACAGCACCTCACTAGACCTTATAGTGGTTTATTAGTAGACAGTCTCATGAAAACACCACCTCACTAGACCTTATAGTGGTTTATTAGTAGACAGTCTCATGAAAACACCACAGCACCTCACTAGACCTTATAGTGGTTTATTAGTAGACAGTCTCATGAAAACACCACCTCACTAGACCTTATAGTGGTTTATTAGTAGACAGTCTCATGAAAACACCACCTCACTAGACCTTATAGTGGTTTATTAGTAGACAGTCTCATGAAAACACCACCTCACTAGACCTTATAGTGGTTTATTAGTAGACAGTCTCATGAAAACCCCACAGCACCTCACTAGACCTTATAGTGGTTTATTAGTAGACATTCTCATCCATATGAGTGAAAGGTGGATAAGACTTCTTCATCTTATGCTCTAACTAAGCTGTTTTATTCTGACTCTGTCCTTACAGAACTCATACAGAGAGTTAAAGAGGAACATAAATCCAGTCTGAAGAATAAGTTGAAGTTTGTGTTTGAAGGCACTGAAGAGGAAGAAACTCCCCTCAACAGCATAAAAGTAAACCCGGTTACCAAAAGTTACTGTGATAAATAACTGCGAGAAACCGGTCAATTATATTAGCAGAAGTGATTTGATGATGTTGAAGTTGAAATGGTGCTGAAATAGTGAAGGCAGCTCCTGTTTTCTTTGGGACTTGCGGTAACTCTCTGTGATTCTAAATCAACAGTTGTTTAATAGTCCGGAAACATTCACTTGCTTGACCATGCTGTAGGTCATGTAGTAACTGTCTGTTAAATGCAGTATGCTTTGTGGACTTCACAGGACAGAGGTTGCTATCCGGTTTTGTGATAAAAAAAATATTATTATTTAACCTTTATTTAAGTAGGCAAGTCAATGAAGAACAAATTCTTATTTACCCTGGCCAAACCTGGACCAATTGTGCCCTATGGGACTCCCAATCACAGTCAGATGTGTTGCAGTCTGAATTCGAACCAGGAACTGCAGTGACACCTCCTGCACTGAGATGCAGTGCCTTAGACCGCTGTGCCACTTGGGAGCACAAAGCCCAAACAAAGGTGTGGTTGAATTTATTCTGCCACTGTGTCTTCTTATTGTCTCTGCCTTTAAGCCTATATATCACGGCCGCAAGGAATATGAATGAACAGTTTATAGAGCAAACACATAGGTTGCAATATGGCTTTTTTTCTGGCTTCCCCAGTGATTTTACTAACGCACCGCTACTGCTCACTCGTATCAATCTAATACCTCACTCACTCTCACACACTCACACACTCACTCATTCACTCACTCACTCACACTCTCACACTCTCACACTCTCACACTCTCACACTCACACACTCACACACACACACACACACACACACAGAGTTTCCCCCTGGCAATTTCAGTCTATCATACACACACTTCTAACGGCCATGGTGAGCTATACTCTAAAAATTAGGGGTTCAACAAGGGTTCTGCTAAGATCCTCAAAGTTCTTTGAATAACCTTAGGTTAAAAGGCACTGAAAATGACCCCCAAAAGCTTCTTCCAAGAACCCTATAGGAGGTGGGGTTCATGGAGGAACCTCCTTAGTTGGTGGGGATTCTTGCAGGAACCTGGCGGCCCAACTGAAACATTACGATGTGAAAGAACAGCAGGTGCAGGCACTTAACTGAACATGTTAAAGATCTCCTAAAATGAAGGTTTGTCCCTTGTATGATCTAAATTGATATTGTTTTATGATGTTACCATCTATCTTTTCATATTTGTGCAAATCTTTCTAAAACAGAAAATAGACACAATTCAATGGATATCAATCAACAAAGAGGTAAGAATATGTAGGCTATAAGAACATGTTGAAGGCTAGCTGTATTGGGTGCAGATGACTGAACTGCTCACTTTTGTGTCTGTATCTGCAGGTATACAGACAGAGGAGGCATACAAAGGGATGTCAATGGTATTGGTATGTTATGCAGATCACATTTAGCATCCTCCTCCCTTACCTCTTCAATGAATATCCCATATAAAGGCCTCTACATTATGGACAAGGTATGTGTATGAAAACCATTATCAAAACAGTTTTTATTCATTCACAAAAACCAAAGTATGAATACTGTCGTGTGCATATTTTGTTAATCACCTGTATAATATCTTTTTTTTTTTTAAATCACAGATATTAACTAATGGATTCTCCCTTTCTTAATATAATAATTTATCTAAATATAGGCCTATTAGATCAATGACGATAGGCTATATAGGCTGTGAAGAAATAGTAAAATCTGTTATTAATAATATGCACAGCAATAACACAATATTTTTGTTGTCAGTGTTTATGATTTTAGTGGCAAAGCAGAATTAAAAAATCTAAATATGAGGTAAACTCCCAGCAGAGCCCCAAGTCCAATGGGTTTATCCTCTGGCCTGTTGATGTCAATGTGTTGATGTTCTCCGTAGGCTCGACCTGTTGGTTGTTATAATCGCACGTAAAATAACTGTCTCAGACGTGGCTTTACCGAACCCCCTGCCCCGTGGCTATGTAAGGTCCATGACAGGGGTTTGGGGGCAGTATCCCTTGAGCCCGACAGGAACGCGCAATCCTTCTCTACACAATCCGTGACCTATATTCACAAGATTATAAACACAGGCCTATGACGTTACTTCATTGGAAGTGTAGCCTCATAAAACACCGTGCCATTACGCACACATTTGAAAGTTAACCTTTCGTTTGGACCTATAGGCTGCTGGCCTAGCTGTTACTCTCTAAAATATACTATGCAAAGTGTTGGTATACGCAGGGGCCTGAGTATAACATTGTAGTGAATTAAAACGTCACCATGACAGGGCCTGATGCACGCAACTTCATGTCCCTTTGCAGTCTGACAACGCACCATGGCCGTTAGAATGTTATTGGTTTGGGGATAACGTGTGTGTTTGTGTGACCCCCGTACACGCACACACACACACACCTGCACACACAGACAACCCACCTGTCTCTATCTATGTACCTCATCCGAGTCAATGTGGTTCATCCTTCTGAAAATAATCTGTGGCACAACCTCTTCCAGGTCCCAATAGGCTTGGAAAGGAGTTCCTTGTTACTAAAGCCAATTCTAAAGTCTAGTTTTACCAGGTAATATAACGGCAGACATTTCAACGGTGGCGGGTACAGCAACAGGGAGCCAGGAGACATGCGGTTACAATATAACTGCGACTTTATTCTCGAAATATTGGCACTTTTTTAAAAGTACTATCAATTGTTCTATCTGTGGTAGTGTCGAGCAAAAAAAAATATCCAAGGACCACCGCCCGTCGCTGTTTATTTTTTTTCTCTTCACTTGGCCCTAGTACTCTTCCGTACTATTCGAAGAGGGACGCAAGCTGTTTTTTGCTGAACATTAAATACAGCAGCCAAGTAGAACTCACCCGTAGTTCGAAAGAAGCGCGAGTAGGTTATAGTTGTTATTTATTAAGACCCAACCATTCAATCTTCCTGAAGAGAAGTGAAAGCCTTATGCATCTAATTCTAGTCCTATATTATTCAAAGATGTCATTAGAATGATGAAGATAAGGACAACGAAACTTATTGCATTTAACCGTTGAAAGTGAGGAAGGAGTGAAGCAACACTAGAGAGAGAAAGAGGAGGATGGTAAATAACAATAGGGGAAATGTTATGAAAGGTATATATGCGCCAGCCTACCAATTCTACAAATAGGCCCTATTATATTTCACAATTAAAATCTAATTCGCTAGCCTATACTTGTAACTTTTTAGGCCGCATGTGCTGCACCAGAATCGCATGTTCTCTTCTGCTTGATCATGTTTTGAATGATGTGCATAATTCCAGTCCATATAATACAGTACAGTAATACAATACAGTACAGTAATACAATACAGTACAGTAATACAGTTCACAGTCAAAAATATTTAAATATATATAGCTAGCTACATCTATGGGCTGTAATGTTTTTCTGTCATGCCGTGCAATGTGCCTATATCATATACTGTAAGATTATTTACATTACATAATTAACATCAACAACTACTGACAAACAGGAATTATTCTAAACGTTCCCTTGTTTTCTGTGTTGTTTTTTCTCCCTTTCATAATTTCCTTTCCTCATATCCTAGCTCCTTGTCTTTATTTCCTTTTCCTTTCCTTTCCTTTCCTCTTTTCTATTCTAGCTCCTCTCCCTTTCCTTTCCTCCTGTTCTTTCCTAGCTCCCTTTGCTTAGTCATTCGTGTTGTTGATCTTAATATCTAGTGTGTTGATATGTTGAACACTATTTGGATTGGGATATTGTAAATTGCTATGATTTTTTAATATATTTTTGAATGTGTGAATGATGTATTCAAGGTGGCTGACTGTATTAAACAACAACTATTTTATGTCAGTTGTTCTAAATTAAATTACACTTCAATTGTTGTGGCAATGGGGGCTTCAAATAGTGGTCAAATAAAAGTATGTTCGTCGTGTACACAGTTTAGCACATCAAAGTGTATTTGGAATTTTACACCAGTGTACACACTACTTATTTTCCCTAATGTGGTGATTTATATATATATATATATATTAAAACAATTATATTAAAACAATTATATAACATGTCATGGCCTAGCCTACTGCTTGTAAACAAGAAAAAAATCCCTATTCCGTATTTTTATTTTTGTGGCTTTAAAAATTTGCTCAGAACACATATCTAGCCTGTTAATATAAGACCGAGGTACTTATTATTGGAGCCAAAGCACAGAGAGAGAATCTGGCCGCACATTTTAATTCACGAGCAATAAAGATAAAACACCAGGTAAAAAAAACCTAGGTGTCATTTTAGATTCTGAACTCAATTCCGAATCACAAATTAGGAATGTGACCAAATAGCTTTTTACCACCTTAGAAACGGCCGCACCTTGTCAATGTTCCTATCTCAGGCTGATACAGAGAGACTCATCCATGCTTTTATTACAAGCAGGCTTGACTACTGTAATGCTCTCCTGTCTGGTCTACCAAAGAAAGCCATTGGTCAACTGCAAAACATACAGAATGTTATTACTTTTATAACAAAAAAACGCCATTTGGGTTGCGCGTTATGTTCAGAAAACCAAAGCCTCGTTCCGTTCGACGAAAATTCCAAAAAGTATCCGTAATGTTTGTAGAAACATGTCAAATGTTTTTTATAATCAATCCTCAGGTTGTTTTTAACAAACATAATCGATAATATTTCAATCGGACCATAACCTATTCAATAAAAGAGAGAAAGAAAATGGAGAGCTACCCCTCTCGCGCGCAGGAACTAATCAAACGACACCTGACTAGTTTTGAAAAATCTCGCTCATCTTTCAAAATAAAAGCCTGAAACTATGTCTAAAGCATGGTCACAGCCTGAGGAAGCCTGAGGAAAAGGAATCTGGTTGATACCCCTTTAAATGGAAGAAAGACGGGCAAGGAAACAGACTTTAAAAAAAAATTCACTTCCAGGTTAGATTTCCTCAGGTTTTCGCCTGCAGAATCAGTTTTGTTATACTCACAGACAATATTTTGACAGTTTTGGAAACTTTGGAGTGTTTTCCATCCTAATCTGTAAATGATATGCATATTCTACGATCTGGACCTGAGAAATAGTCCGTTTACCTTGGGAACGTTATTTAAAAATTAAAAATAAAAAGATTAAAAATCTGACCCCTAGCGTCAAGAGGTTTTAAGGCCACCAAAAGAAGAGAAGACATGATGAGGAATAAAATTCCACATAGAAGTGGGTCTTCTTAGGAATTGTTTTATCCAATTGATCCTAAAAGCATGTCTATCAAATCAAAGTTTATTTGTCACGTGCGCCAAATACAACAGATGTAGTAGACCTTACAGTGAAATGTTTACTTACAGGCTCTAACCAATGGTGCAGAAAAAAAGGTATGTGTGTGTGTGTGTGTAGGTAAGTAAAGAAATAAAACAACAGTAAAAAGACATTTGAAAAAAGAGTAGCAAGGCTATATACAGACACCTGTTAGTCAGGCTTATTGAGGTAGTATGTGTACATGTAGGTATCGTTAACTTCTTATAGCTGGGGGCAGTATTGAGTAGCTTGGATGAATAAGGTGCCCAGAGGTGCCCAGAGTAAATTGCCTGCTACTCAGTCCCAGTTGCTAATAAATGCATATTATTAGTATATTTGGATAGAAAACACTCTGAAGTTTCTAAAACTGTTTGAATGATATCTGTGAGTATAACAGAACTCATATGGTAGGCAAAAACCTGAGAAAAAATCCAACCAGGAAGTGGGAAATCTGAGGTTGGTCATTTTTCAACTCATTCCCTATTGAAGATACAGTGGGATATTGGTCATGTTGCACTTCCTAAGGCTTCCACTAGATGTCCATAGTCTTTAGAACCTTGTTTGATGCTTCTACTGTGAAGCGGGGCCGAATGAGAGGGGATTGAGTAAGGTCTGCCATGAGCTGACCATGCGCTGACCATGCGCGTTCATGTGAGAGTTAGCTTGAGTTCCATTGCATTTCTGAAGACAAAGGAATTCTCCGGTTGGAACATTATTGAAGATGTATGTTAAAAACATCCTAAAGATTGATTCTATACATTGTTTGACATGTTTCTACGGACTGTAACGGAACTTTTTGACTTTTCGTCTGCTCCTAGTGAACGCGCTTCGTGAGTTTGGATTTGTTTACCAAACGCGCTTACAAAATAAGCTATTTTGACATAAATGATGGACATTATCGAACAAAACAAACATTTATTGTGGAACTGGGATTCCTGGGAGTGCATTCTGATGAAGATCATCAAAGGTAAGTGAATATTTATAATGTTATTTCTGACTTCTGTTGACTGCACAATATGGCGGATATCTTTTTGGCTTGTTTGGGCTCTGAGCGCCGTACTCAGATTATTGCATGGTTTGCTTTTTCCGTAAAGCTTTTTTGAAATCTGACACAGCAGTTGCATTAAGGAGAAGTGTATCTAAAGTTCCATGTATAACACTTGTATTTTCATCAATATTTATAATGAGTATTTCTGTAAATTGATGTGGCGCTCTGCAAAATCACCGGATGTTTTTGGAACTACTGAACATAACGCTCCAATGTATACTGAGATTTTTTTATATAAATATTAACTTTATCGAACAAAACATACATGTATTGTGTAACATGAAGTCCTATGAGTGTCATCTGATGAAGATCATCAAAGGTTAGTGATTAATTCTCTCTCTATTTCTGATTTTTGTGACTCCTCTCTTTGGCTGGAAAAATGGCTGTGTTTTTCTGTGACTTGGCTCTGACCTAACATAATCGTTTGTGGTGCTTTCGCCAAAAAGCCTATTTGAAATCGGACACTGTGGTAGGATTAACAAGAAGTGTATCTTTAAAATGGTGTGAAATACTTGTATGTTTGAGGAATTTTAATTATGAGATTTCAGTTGTTTGAATTTGGCGCCCTGCACTTTCACTGGCTGTTGTCATATCGCAGCCATAAGAAGTTGACTATGCATATATGATGAACAGAGAGTAGCAGAAGCATAAAAAGAGGGGTTGGCGGGTGGTGGGACACAATGCAGATAGCCCGGTTAGCCAATCATGTTCATTGATTGTGTTAAGACGAACCGAACCGTCACTCCAAAACTAGCGGACCAATGGACTCATTGTCTAGGCCTCTCTCTAAACTCCGCCCTTCACGGAAAAATAATGTCAAAACTCACAATCGAAAAGATAACTGTTTATTAGTATTTCACACTGAGAAATTATCTTGCCCTAAATATTTTTACATTCTTTATTTTAGTGTGCGAGTGTGTGCTGTTGGAAAATGTGATAAAACTATAATTTGATTAGATATTTGAAATGTTAATTAGACGTTAAGTTAGAGGAAATATGAATACTGCTTATGTAAGAGAGCTTTTGGGGAAAGAAGAGGAGAGTAGGTCTGTTGCAACAGGAAATAACACTTATTTAGGGGTATACTGAGAAAATGTATGTTGTACAATTAGAAAAACAATGAATGTTGGAAGAGGATCAGTGTTGTCTACCCAGAAAAATAGTATGTGCACACTTAAAAGACATCTAATAGAATTTAAAGTGCACTAGCCAAACATTGGACCATCTGGAACTCTGTACTGTTGGGAACTTTTTGAGAACGGCGCTTATCTTTGTAGAGATTGTTTGCTGACAGTCCTACTGTGCTCTGAGTCTAAGATAACAACCTGCTAAGATAGGGGTTCTCTTTCTCTTTCATTATCGCTCTCTCTGTTTTTCTTTCTCTCTCACACACACAATAACATGACATTCACACCGCAGGAAATTTCTATTACCAGAAAGGTAAGGATCTTCTTTCAATAATTACAATATGTTCGATTTGTTTTGGAGTAACTTCTGAAGTAAATCTTTGTTGAACCGAATATTTAGTTTCACCTTAAAGAGGAATGGAAACACTAGCATTTACAACACCAGCTAACTGTAAATCGCCATATTGGCATTGTTGCGTCACTGGCAGGAGAGAACATTTTGGAACTCCCAAAAATGGCTGAATTGACCAAGTAGCTCCGAGTCTGAGAATGTATTACAGATTTTAGAGAATTTATTACAGAGAATTTATTACAGAGAATTAAATAATGTTAGTTAGGGAGCCAATAAACCTACTGAAGCCGTTCATGTTTGAGCCAACCGTTGCCCCAGATCAGAGTTCGTTTTCGTAGCAGTAACAACACAGATATGCCGCCTGAATCAACTCAGATAGAGGGTCTGCGTAGCAAACTACCAGGTGTGAGTGGGGATGCTGCCAGATAGAGTAGGAGTGTGTGTGCATCACAGCAGAAAGCTTTGTGACCTGTTGCCACAAGAAAAGGGCAACCAGTGAAGAACAAACACCATTGAAAATACAACCCATATTTATGCTTATTTATTTTCCCTTGTGTACTTTAACCATTTGTACATTGTTACAACACTATATATACATAATGACATTTGTAATGTCTTTGTTTTGAAACTTCTGTATGTGTAATGTTTACTGTTCATTTTTATTGTTTATTTCACTTTTGTATATTATCTACCTCACTTGCTTTGGCAATGTTAACACGTTTCCCATGCCAATAAAGCCCCTTGAATTGGTGGCGATACAGCACAAAATCCCAGCGGATGGTGGCTGTATTACATCCAGTCAGAGGTTCCGGTCAGTCTCTGGCGATGTATTTATTGGACGTGTCACTAATCGTTATGAAGTACTTACTGGCAGAAGAGGTTTCTCGACCAGTCAGCAGCCGATATGCCAGTTAAATAATTGGTGACATTTAGCTTGATTATAAATTGTTTAAGTTTAATATCTGTAGTGGGTCGGTGCTCAATATATATAATCAGTATCCTATAAAGATGTTTATCACCAGCGCTGTTTGGCGCTATGGTAACACATTTACCTTTAGATTAGACGACCGGAGTTGGAATCGCAGACATCATGATTCATGAAATCTCATTCTAACCAATAATGGGGCGTGCTCATTATGTGATTTAGTTTCGGTATCAGACTAACTTTTCTTATGATTTTTCCAGTTCACCCTATGGGCAAAAGGGAGAATTGGACGAGGTGTACGGCGTCTCATTCCAGCGTGTGTCGTTTCTTCCATATGTAAAAATAGTATTAGTTAGCTTGTCCAGTATAAACAACAGGTTCAAGCGTAACCAGATAAACTTGCTTTGAAAATAAAACTACTTTCAGTGCGTAGTAATCCCGTGTCCCTGCCGCTAGAGTGACTTCAACTAGCTTTGACTGCCATCTATTGGAAAGGAATGGTAACTACACTGGGCAACTAGTTGGCAGAGTCAAAGTAGACTTTAATAATATATGCCATTTAGCAGACGCCTTTATCCAAAGCGAACAGGGTACATGGAGGTGGAAACAGATCAGAAACAGGATTACAATTTTGAAATCATGGATGGTCAGTCCTTGCATCTATAGCTCTGTCTATGAATTTGAGAGTGGTTACATTTCTCCAGTCCCATCCCTCAGCTTTTTACCGAATAAGGAGCAGGGAGACTTATTGTTTCTACTGATGATTCCCACTTTAAGAAAATAAGATGCAGATTAAATACACACCAAAATATGTTACAGATACTATAAATGTCACATCACTCAGACAGTTAGTGAATATCCAGCACAGCAATCAATCATTCAAATGTATTTTACAAAAGCCCTTTTTACATCAAAAATAATAACCACAGTGGTTATAGAGGGTGCAACAGTTCAACACCTCAGGACCAAATGTCAGTTGGCTTTTCATAGCTGAGCATTCATAGGTTGAGAGAGTCGAAACAGCAGGATCGGGACATGGTAGCACATCCATTGAAACGGGTAAAAAAATCTGTGGAAAAACAATTCCACTCTGATTCCCTTTATGGATGGGTGTATCTTTGAGTTCGCTGTTGAATGGCCTGCTCCTTCTCCATTTTCAGAACACCAGCCCGCTACCCCAAAGTGATTGATAGTATATCTTGGCTCTGTGATGATTGTGATTCTGAGCTCTCAGGTTCATTCAGCGAGTTATTGTCTTCACTGATCTCACTCTCCGTCAGCTCCATCTGTGGCGTATAGGGGCAGGACTCGGTTGTATACTGATGGTCGTGAGCTCAATCTAGCTGGGCCCCAAGTTCTTTAGTGCTGGTCCCAGTGGACCTCTTCTCTACCGCAGCACAGGAACACTCTGGCACACAGGGGTCAGTTTGGCATGCTGTACTAACCATTCTTTCCTGTTTGGCATGCTGTACTAACTGTTCTTTCCTGTTTGGCATGCTGTACTAACCATTCTTTCCTGTTGGTAGATAACAATTAAGGCATCTATTAGGCTATAGTTAGTTGAAGTCGGAAGTTTACATACACCTTAGCCAAATACATTTAAACTCAGTTTTTCACAATTCCTGACATTTAATCCTAGTAAAAATTCCCTGTCTTAGAACAGTTAGGATCACCATTTCATTTTAAGAATGTGAAATGTCAGAATAATAGAGAATTATTTATTTCAGCTTTAATTTCTTTCATCACATTCACAGTGGGTCAGAAGTTTAATTAGTATTTGGTAGCATTGCCTTTAAACATTTTGGGTAGCTTTCCACAAGCTCCCCACAATAAGTTGGGTGAATTTTGGCCCATTCCTCCTGACAGAGCTGGTGTAATTGAGTCAGGTTTGTAGGCCTCCCTGCTCACACACGCTTTTTCAGTTCTGCCCACAAATTTTCTATAGTATTGAGGTCAGGGCTTTGTGATGGCCACTCCAATACCTTGACTTTGTTGTCCTTAAGCCATTTTGCCACAACTTTGGAAGTATGCTTGGGGTCAATGTCCATTTGGAAGACCCAAGCTTTAACTTCCTGACTGATGTCTTGAGATGTTGCTTCAATATATCCATATAATTTTCCTCCGTCATGATGCCATCTATTTTTTGAAGTGCACCAGTCTCTCCTGCAGAAAGTACCCCCACAACATGATGCTGCCACCCCCGTGCTTTATGGTTGGGATGGTGTTCTTCGGCTTGCAAGCCTCCCCCTTTTTCCTCGAAACATAACGATGGTCATTATGGCCAAACAGTTCTATTTTTGTTTCATTAGACCAGAGGACATTTCTTCAAAAAGTACGATCTTTGTTCCCATGTGCAGTTGCAAACCGTTTTTTATGGTGGTTGTGGAGCAGTGGCTTCTTCCTTGTTGAGTGGCCTTTCAGGTTATGTCGATATAGGACTCGTTTTACTGTGGATATAGATACTTTTGTGCCTGTTTCCTCCAGCATCTTCACAAAGTCCTTTGCTGTTGTTCTGGGATTGATTTGCACTTTTCGCACCAAAGTACGTTCATCTCTAGGAGACAGAACGCGTCTCCTTCCTGAGCGGTATGACGGCTGCGTGGTCCCATGGTGTTTATACTTGCGTAGTATTGTTTGTACAGATGAACGTGGTACCTTCAGGCATTTGGAAATTGCTCCCAAGGATGAACCAGACTTGTGGAGGTCTACAATTTTTTTTCTGAGGTCTTGGCTGATTTCTTTTGATTTTCCCATGATGTCAAGCAAAGAGGCACTGAGTTTGAAGGTAGGCCTTGAAATACATCCACAGGTACACCCCCAATTGACTCAAATGATGTTAATTAGCCTATCGGAAGCTTCTAAAGCCATGACATAATTGTCTGGAACTTTCCAAGCTGTTTAAAGGCACAGTCAACTTAGTGTATGTAAACTTCTGACCCACTACAATTGTGATACAGTGAGTTATAAGTGAAATAATATGTCTGTAAACAATTGTTGGAAAAATTACTTGTGTCATGCACAAAGTAGATGTCCTAACCGACTTGCCAAAACTATAGTTCGTTAACAAGACATTTGTGGAGTGGTTGAAAAACGAGTTTTAATGACTCCAACCTAAGTGTATGTAACCTTCCGACTTCAACTGTATATTCAAGAATCACTGCACATACTTGAAATAAACAATAGCCTTAGAAATAACATGCCTCCTGCACAGTCTCCTCCAGGATGAAAACATGTTCAGGGATGAAGATGTCATCCTGTAAACAAACGTTTTGTTAAGACAACTAAACCCTAATATCAGTTGGTATCAAGAAGCTACCTGTCTTGTATGCTTTGTCAACACACGCACACACACACACAGAGAGAAAATACAGGGACATTTATTTTTCAGCAACATTAGCTATGTCAACTTCAGTCTAGCTAAATGAGGTGGAGCTAACAAAACATTACAAAATCAAATCTGTCAACAAAAATGTATTACAGTAACGTTACTAAACTGAGGTGGAAGCTATCTCACTAACATTACCTAATAACACGAGTACACAGAAACTGTTGCAACTTTAGTTGCAGTTGAGTTGCTTGCTAACGTTATTTGCTGGGGGGTGTTACACAAAACACTTCAGACGCAATTAGCTAGTTACATTCAACTAGAGTTGCAACAAAGTTGTCCAGTGTCTAACGTCAACATAGTCAACAACATTCATGACCGGTTACCTCAGGCTCCTGGCATTGCATTGACTCGCGTCACCTCCTCTGTTCAGTTGCTTTTGCTTGACTCCAAAGAGAGCGATGTTGATGATGGTCGGTCGGTAACCCCTACACCATAACCCTCTTAATGTCAAATGGAGGCGCAAGCAGAGGGCTTCAGCGTAGGCCTATGACTCCTTTCCATTCGGAAACTCCCAGTTGCCGCATAGAAAGTGCCCTTCATCGCGAAGTCTGACTCCACGAAGTGCTGTCTGCACATCCTACTAGCTCAAGCTGGCATGTCCTTCCTCTTCGGGACATGGAGCCACTTCTTCAAAGGTTGTGGTTCCTTGGACAGCCGATGGTAGCTTACCAAGGGATTCTTTTGGAGCCAATTCATACAGCCTGGCGCTATACAGTTCATGTTTTAATTACTACTTGTTGCCATCTTCGTTGTCCGCACCTCATCTCACTCTCTTCGATTCACTCTCGGCGCGAAAGCTCAATACCACAGACAATTTGCTATGGCAATTTAAAATGGCGCTGACCATAGCTCAAATAAACCTTGTCAGCGATCAAAATACAAAAAAATTGAGATGTTTTATGTTAAATGGACATGTTTAGTGCTTAGATTTACTTCCTAAACGGTTTCCTTTCCCCTTTAAATCAGATGCTACTGATATGGTGGAACAGAAGGTGTTCTCGACAATTTATCAAACTCGAATGGATTTGCAATACATAAGAGTAAAATATATTTGTAACAGCTATTGTCTTTAATTTGGTATGGTTTAGAACACATTTGGCGTTTTAGATATTAGGAGTTGTGAAGAATACAACAAAATGTTTTCATGAGTTCACTCATGTTCCATAGATTGAGACTTGAGAGAAAGAGATGGGGAGCAATTGCTCCAAAGGGAGGAGAGAAGATAGGGACACAACCGCTTTCTCCAAAAATAAACGTTTGTCTTGGAGAAGAAAAAAGGGGAACACTGAAGGGAGGATCTCAGATGACAACAGTCTCATTGGTGGAGAAACGACCTGTCAACAAAGGTGAGACCAATTTCCCTGAAATGGTTTGTCGGTTTTGCCTTGTGTTGTAGTACAAGGGTGAGGACACAGGGGCCAGTGTTACCTCTATTTATCTCTTTGTCTCTCCTAGTCTTCCTAGCCAACAATCCCCGTTCTCCCCAGCATACAATCCCCAGTTTTCCCTCACAGCTGAGGGTGGAAGCAATCTATGTGCCCCAGTGATCAGCAATAATGAAGTAGGAGGTAGCATCAACATCACTCAGAACATCACTCAGAACATCATTCAGAACAAAAGTAAAAACATAACTCTTCCACTTTCTTTACATAGCTGTGAGGGAAAAGTATCCACCGGCACATTAAATTCATACTGTATTCAATCAAGTCACCTTCAGAACTGTAAGGAGAATATCATATATTTTCCTTTTTTCCCCCAAATTGTAGATGACTCCTCCCAGGTTGCACAATGCAGTGACACACAAAAAAGGTAAGGTGTCAAACGTTTTACTTTAGAGTGTGTGTGTGTTTTACTTTAGAGTGTGTGTGTGTGTGTGTGTGTGTGTGTGTGTGTGTGTGTGTGTGTGTGTGTGTGTGTGTGTGCGTGTGCGTGTGCGCGTGTGCGTGTGTGTGTGTGTGTTTAAAATAAAAGTTTTGTAGTTGAACCCTCTCTCTCTTTCCGCAGTGAGTTGCATGGTGATGTATTCTACCTGTCCCCAGTGTGCAGAGAGACCCAGAGCGTGTCGAGGAACACACACTGCCATCCACTACCACCACAATATGAAGATAAAGACAAGGAAGACAAAATACATCTTTAATTATAAGCACATATGCATTATTATGATGCATGACATAGGAGCTAATAGGTTATATTGCATTGCGTATTATGCATATGCATGCACATATAATGCATTATGAAGAGGGTATTCATAGGAGATGTTACCATAGATACAGTATAAGTAAGTGTGGACTCAAGATGAGTAGGATGAGGAATGGAATGAGTTGAAGATGACTACTGATAAAGGAGTAGGATGAGGAATGGTGAAGAATTAGTTGACTAGTGACAAATTAAGAAAAAAACGATGAAAACCCCACAGCACCTCACTAGACCTTATAGTGGTTTATTAGTAGACAGTCTCATGAAAACCCCACAGCACCTCACTAGACCTTATAGTGGTTTATTAGTAGACAGTCTCATGAAAACACCACCACACTAGACCTTATAGTGGTTTATTAGTAGACAGTCTCATGAAAACCCCACAGCACCTCACTAGACCTTATAGTGGTTTATTAGTAGACAGTCTCATGAAAACCCCACAGCACCTCACTAGACCTTATAGTGGTTTATTAGTAGACAGTCTCATGAAAACCCCACAGCACCTCATGAGACCTTATAGTGGTTTATTAGTAGACAGTCTCATGAAAACACCACAGCACCTCACTAGACCTTATAGTGGTTTATTAGTAGACAGTCTCATGAAAACACCACAGCACCTCACTAGACCTTATAGTGGTTTATTAGTAGACAGTCTCATGAAAACCCCACAGCACCTCACTAGACCTTATAGTGGTTTATTAGTAGACAGTCTCATGAAAACCCCACAGCACCTCACTAGACCTTATAGTGGTTTATTAGTAGACAGTCTCATCCATATGAGTGAAAGGTGGATAAGACTTCTTCATCTTATGCTCTAACTAAGCTGTTTTATTCTGACTCTGTCCTTACAGAACTCATACAGAGAGTTAAAGAGGAACATAAAGCCAGTCTGAAGAATAAGTTTAAGTTTGTGTTTGAAGGCACTGAAGAGGAAGAAACTTCCCTGAACAGCATCTACACACAGCTCTATATCACACTGGGAGAGAATGAAGGAGTTAATAAAGAACATGAGGTTTGGCAGGTTGAATATACATCCAGGAGAGAAACATCGTCAGACACTCCAATCAACTCTAATGACATATTCAAACCCTTAGCTGGACAAGAGAAAGAAGAGAAGAGACCCATTAAAACTGTGCTGACAAAGGGCATTGCTGGCATTGGAAAAACAGTCTCCGTGCAGAAGTTCGTCCTTGACTGGGCCGAAGGAAAAGCCAATCAGGATTTGGATTTCATCTTTGTGCTCCCTTTCAGAGAGCTGCATTCAATCAAAGATGATGAATTAAGTCTTCATGGACTTATAAATGACTTCCACCCTGAACTTACAGAGATAGAAAACGCAAAGATATATGCTACGAGCAAAGTTCTGTTCATCTTTGATGGTCTGGATGAAAAGCGACATCCACTAAAATTCAATACCAAGAGGGTGACTGATGTTACAAAGACAGGTAACAATGTAGATGTATTGGTGACAAACCTCATTGAGGAGAAGCTGCTTCCCAAAGCTCTGATCTGGATAACCTCTAGACCTGCAGCAGCCAATCAGATTCCCCGTAGATACATCAACCTGGTGACAGAAGTACGAGGGTTCGATGAGCGACAGAAAGAGGAGTACTTCAAGAAGAGGGTCAAGAATGGGGAAGTGGCCAGAAGAATCATTGCACACATTACAACATCAAGAACCTTCAAAATCATGTGCCACATACCAGTCTTCTGTTGGATTTCCGCTAAGGTTCTTGAGGAACTGTTGAGAGAAAATGTGAATGGAGAAATCCCTACAACTCTGACTGAGATGTACACTCACTTTCTGCTCATTCAAATACAGCTGGCACAAAAGGATCCTGGGCATGAGAGAGATAAACAGAAGATCTGGGAATCAAATAAAGACTTCCTTCTGAAACTGGGAAAGCTAGCGTTTGAACATCTGGAGAAACGCAATCTCATGTTCTATGAGGAAGACCTGAATGAATATGGCATTGACATCAGTGAAGTTGCAGTCTACTCTGCATTGTGCACAGAAATCTTTAAAGAAGAGAAGGTGTACAAAAAGAAGGTGTACTGCTTCATGCATCTGACCATTCAGGAGTTTGTTGCTGCCCTCTTTGTTTTCCACTGTTTCACAACCAAGAGCCTCAAGACGTCATCGAGCCTCAAGTCTTTCCTGATGGAAGGTTCAGAACCATATCTCAAAGCTATATTGGAGAAGGAGCCTGTAGACCTTCCCTTGGATGAGTTGATGGAGATTGCCATGTACAATTCTGTGTCTAGAGAAAATGGAGAGATGGACATGTTCCTCCGCTTCCTTCTTGGAATGTCTATGGAATCCGTTCAGTGCCTCCTACAAGGCCTGCTGCCAAAGACAGAGAACAGTTCAGAGATTGTTAAAGAAATGAAGATAATACTTAAGGAGATGGATCTAATTGATGTCTCCCCTGAGAGGTGCCTCAATCTCTTCTCTTTGACTGAAGAAGTTAAAGACAATTCCCTACATGAAGACATTCAGAGATATCTGTCAGAAAAGGAAGCAGACAGAGAGCTCTCACCCGCTCATTGTTCAGTACTGGCCTATGTACTTCTGATGTCAGAGAAGGTGTTGGATGAGTTTGTCCTGAAGAAATATAAAACCTCCCAAAAGGGTTTTTTCAGACTTCTTCCAGCTGTGAGGAACTGCAGAAAGGCAATGTAAGAAAGATCGTCAAAATTCACACATTCCAAATAACAATGAATATACTGAATTGTTATTGTTTTCATTACCCATTACCTCTTTGACCCGAACTGCAATAGGCATACTGTTGAGAAATCAGCATAGTCTGTATTTGGATGACTGTTAGTATGGAACGTATGCACTGGTGTAGCTCAGTTTCTCCGGACCCCCATAAAGTCGGCATTTGGGACCCCCCCCCCATGATGTGGTTATCTTCGGTAATATGGCACGACCTTGATCAGATAAAGCTTTTGTGCTGCGTTTTTGTGCACAACTTGGTCTTACCTTTTGTTTATCCATCTTGGACAACGCACTCACTCTCCAGCCGAGTCCGACCTGATTCATTAACTTTTTTTAAACTTGATAGCAAATTAACTGAGGAAGCAGAGGCAGGCAGCAATTAGATGCATGAAAACGATATTGTCTGATTCACCTACCACCCATGTAGATTGGACACCACGCTTTCTACATGTGGAAATTAAAAAGGAGGGTTACTGTCAAAATTATTTCTTTAAATATTTTTATAACATTCAGACACAGGTGTGAGATGACGGGCGCATGGGCCCCCAGAGTATACTAGACCCACTTGATCTCGCACGCCCAACTATAAGAGGAGAGGTAGGCTACTTAACTGAATGTTATTTTCTTAGCCAGGCCCATCTTTTCAAAGAAAACACAATTTAATGATATCTCTACTTGAGCAAAATAAGTAGTTTTGTTGTGATCACAAGAAAATCCTAATAATTTAGGTAAATAGCGCCACAGTCAGGGAGAAAAATCTTAATGTTCAATCATAAAGTGAGAACAATTAGTTTCCCTGGCTGATATGGCTGCTACTTTAACAGTAAAAAAAATACTTTCCAACCCTAGAATATAATTTCTCAACCGAAAACTCTCAATTTCTACTGGATATCCCCTTTAACGCTGGAATCCGCACTGTTCGCCCCAATACCTTTATTAGTGTTTTTGTTTTGTTGAAGAAACGGAGGCCAGGAGTGTCTGACAGCAATGATGTTGGGGGGAACAAAACAGTGTTTATTGTTTGAAATAACTTCTTTGTTGTTGTAATATCCCAGAAGCGCGTGGCAGTTTCACCAAGAACAAACTCCAGCTTTAATGGTGCAGACGTTCTGACGGCATGATTTTTTGGCCTGAATGTTTGGCACTCTCCAGGGATGATAAAGAAAAATCTAAAACAATTACTGTGTATTTACAATCCCTTTCTCCAAATGGGTTACTCATTTACCTAGCACTTGTCAATTTATAAATTACAGTGCATGGAAAATGCTTTTATTTCTATCGGGAAAAAAAATAAGTAGATGCTTTTTCAAACATTGAACTTTTGGGGCGGCAGGTAGCCTCGTGGTTAGAGCGTTGGGCCAGTAACCGAAAGGTTGTTAGATCGAATCCCTGAGCTGACAGGGTAAAAATATGTCGTTCTGCCCCTGAACAAGGTAGTTCACCCACTGTTCCTAGGCTGTCATTGTAAATAAGAATTTGTTATTAACTGACCTGCCTAGTTAAATAAAATACAAAAATTACACTTGGAACCGTCAGGTTCGCTCGACCTTATTCATGGTTTTCTCGCGTAAAGGTGGTGGAATTAAGTCAAGGGCAGAATACGGCATATTTGTAGACACACCTCCACCACACCTTCATTTATTCAAACTCCACCTCAAATTAATAGCGGGTGAATAGTATTCAAGGTAAAAAAAAAAATAGTCAGAGAAAAGCACATAAAAAGGGAATTCCATTCCATTTAAGCGGCTTAACTCAGGTCAGAATCGGGGCCTGTGTGCAAACAGAAATGATGGAGAACTGTGCAGATCCAAATCCTCACAGAAATAATTAGGGCAGCAGGTAGTCTAGCAGTTAAGACCGATGGGCCAGGAACCGCAAGGTTGCCGGTTTGAATCCCCGAGTTGACTAGGTGAAAAGCAAGGCCCTTAACCCTAATAACTCTTGTAAGTCTGCTAAATGACTCAAATGTAGGCTAAATGTAATTTTCCTGTTTCTGCAGAATTGAAGGCGTTTATCTGGATAGATGGTACTGTGCAACGTTGGCCTCTGCTCTCCAGTTACCAAACTCACCATTGAGAGAACTGCACCTGATAGATTCAACCTGGCTGGATTCAGAAGTGGATCTGCTCTGTACTGGACTGTCTAGCCGAGACTGTAAACTGGAAGCACTGAGGTAATTGAAGAGATTTTTTATTTGATTTTTTTAAATAGAAAAATAAATGATACATCAGCAAGTGCTGTTGAATGATGAGGTGACATCTTCTTTCTTGTATGTGTTAATATTCTCTTTGTCACTACAATGACCATTTAGGCAAACATTTGCCTCAAATTGACTTATGCCGCGTTCACGTGCTAGTCGCAACTAGGAAACTCTGAAATCTTTGAGTTGCTAACTGGTTGTAGTTTTACGCGTGCCGCGTTCAATTAGTTAGCAAGTCGGAAATGTAATAGTTTCCTTCTTCTGACTAGCACGTGAATGCGACATTAATCGAGCATCTGATGCAATATTTTAGTTCTGGGTGTCCAAGATGACATATTACTGCAAACCATGTGCTAATGCCACACCGACACAAACTTTCTCATTAGTCGTCGCATCAGTCTGGTGACAGATGCCAGTTATGTTACGTGCATCTGTCCACAAGAGGTTTAAGTAACATGTAATTACACATACATTTATAATAGCATGTCTCACAAAACAATCTGCCTCAATGTGTTGATGAAACAAGCTGCCTTAAAATGCATTATATCTGCAATTGCAGTCTCTGCGGGAATGGACTCTCAAACGAGGAACGTGATAATTTGGTCTCCTCTATGAAAACAGTTCTCAGCTGCAACCTGAGAGAGCTGGGCTTGAGTAACTTCACACTGCGGGATTCTGTAGTTGAGGTACTCTCTACTGGACTAGGGAGTCAACACTGTAAACTGGAGATCCTGAGGTCAGTAGTTTTTCTGTTAGTACATCAATTTGGACTGTGAATTCAAAGTCATTCATTTCTTTGTCAGGGGTTGTTTGATTTACTAAATAAATGCAGGCGTTTTGATTTAGCATGTTGGGATCTTTGAATTACATACAAAATGCATGTTATAATAAAATGAAATAAATCTTGTGTACAGGCTGAATCGAAATACACTAACAGACAACTTCTGTGAAGTACTAGTCTCAGCTATCAGCTCAAATTCCTCTCATCTGAAAGAGCTGGACATTGTTCACTGTGACCTGATCGATTTAAGAGTGGAGCTGCTCTCCACTGGACTCAAAAGTCCACACTGTAAACTGGAGAAATTGAGGTGAGTATGTTTTCTGTTCTCAGGTTTGTATTTCCTGAAGGATATAGCCTGATTATGTTCACTGATCTCCACAATCAACTCCATACTTTCAATGTTAAAGAAATATTATGGAGGATTTCTAAAACATCCCATGGATGTTGTGGACAGGCAGTGATCAGGGGAAGGTTATACCAAATTTCAAGACACTAAGTACATATTCCTTGGAGCAAGGTCAAAATAATTAAGAGGGATGTCATTAAGAGGCCAATGTTGATTTTAAGACAGCTACAGAGTTCAACAGCTGATATAGGAGAAAACTGTATGGATCAAAAACGGATCTGGGACACAGGCTAAAAGGTTTGGGCCAAATCCAACAAAACAGGTAGCTGAGTAAAACATTTTCAATTGTGGTGGTGGCTGGCAGGGACTGGGGAATTTCTGTCTTCATATGTTTCTTTGAAATGTTTCATTTAGGCTCTATCAATGTAATCTCAATAAGGAAAGTTGTGAAGCACTGGCGTCAGCCCTTCAGACCATCCCCTCACACCTGAGAGAGCTGGATCTGAGTAACAATGACCTGAAGGATTCAGGAGTGAAGCTGCTCTCTGCTGGACTGGGGAATCCCCACTGTCAACTGGAGACTCTGAGGTTGGTAGGCTACTCTCTTTTCTATGTTTTGTTATTATATTGATTGAATAATAACGTTTGAAAAGAACAACTGATTTGCATATACATATGAGCTTAATTTAATAAATTAGCATGAAATTACTCTCAATCCAACCAACTCTTTCAAAGGTACGGGCCCAAAGATAATTTAACTGCCCCATCACCATCTCCTGTCAACTTTTACCATGGCTTTTACCCAAAGACATGCGCCATTAGGCTACTTATTCATGATTAGTGTCATCTAGGGCTCTATTCAATCTGTAAGACTGAAGCATTACAGATTCCTTGGAAGAAATGTGAAGGTCATTTCCGATTCCGCTGACATGCAGCGTTAAACGTGAATGCATTATCCGCTCAAGCGGGAACATAGCCTTTACATTTCAACCCTGCTGTAAACATTTTTAGTAGCCTATGGTCGGGTAAAACTTTGGCCTTTTATACATGCATTTCATGCAATTCTACGTCGTTTTACATGACTGGAGACTTCGGCAGAAACTTTTGTTTTTATACCGCACAAATAATCGAAATGGCAGGCGACACTGACAAACCGACCGAGGTAAAGTTGGTTTTATATTCACACATTCGGACATTCAACAGACATTCAGCAGACATTCACCAAAAGCCATTTAAAAATGTACAAATCAATAACTAATTCACCGTTTGTCACAGAATCATCAAACTTTATATGATTTATTCTATAAATGTCTAACATACTTTTACAACCTTTGTTTTGAAGAAAGATTTCAGTTTAGATTTTTATAGAAGTACATCAAATGTAAAAGATGCCATTTAAAGCGGTATAAATCAATAACTAATTTACCGTTTGTCACAGAAACATCAAACCAGATATGATTTATTCTATAAATGTCTAGCATACTTTTACAACCTTTGTTTTGAGTACAAATTCCAGTTTTGATTTGATAGAAATACATAAAATCTCAAATATTGCCTTTAAAGATGAAGAAATCAATAACTAATTGAGTGATTGTCGCAGAAAAAAGTGAAAAATATGCATTTATTTGCAATAACTTTAAAGAAATGTTAATTTCAAGTGCAATTTGTTCTATATGAAGTCAGACAATGTTTACAATCTTAAATTGTATGCCAAATCAATGTTTGCATTTTTAGTGCAACAGTTTCACATTTTAAAGTAGTTAAAAGGCACAACAGTTATTTATTTATATGTCTCTAATTTAACAGCAAAGAGCCCCCTTCCAATAATTTTCTATTTTGGCTTTGTTGAAGTCCTTCTTTGTCATCCCCAGACAAGCTGAATGGTACCATCTCCTGAGGTAATAGATTCAACTGTTCAACACTTACAGCCAAATGTTTAATACCCCGGGTATTCCCAGAACACATTCTGGAACGTCTATAGATACAGTGGTCACTTTATTAGGTACAACCCCCTTTGCATCTGGAACAGTGTGAATTCAAAACAGTTGATGAAACTGGGAAAGGAGATGGAGTGTTCAAGTTTTTATGTCCAGTTGGAGTTTATTACAGCCAGTACAAGCTGAGTGTTGGAATTATTTAAAAAAACAGTTTTGGAACTGTGCTCACAAAAGACCATCACAGACTGTGCTATTTGCAAACCTTTTAAAACATCCAGAAAGACAGTGGTCTTAGAAGGGCATTTATACTTTAAAATACATATTTTATGTGGATGAAATAATTCTGCCAGTGTTTTAATGTCCTAGTTTCATATTTGTTTCTTTACCTCCAACTCTATGTATCCAAGTGATCCTATGAGGACAGATTTACCATCATACCCATTGATCAAACGTATAACAGACAGACACTGCTCAAAATGAGTTGTTTGTGATATCTACACTCAGTTGCCACTTTATTAGGTTCACCACCCTATTCACGAAAATAAATTGCTCCTACATACACCAAGTCCAGTGGTCTTGGCTTGCTAGACACTAAAGCATGCAGAGAAGTATTCAGGTATTCTGTTACTGTTTGTTTGAACTTTAGAATGTGCAAAATGAAAGTTCTTTGTTTCTGGCCATTTTGAGCCTGTAATCGAACCCACAAATGCTGATGCTCCAGATACTCAACTAGTCTAAAGGCCAGTTTTATTGCTTCTTTATTCAGGACAACAGTTTTCAGCTGTACTAACATAATTACAAAAGGGTTTTCTAATGATCAATTAGCCTTTAAAAATGATCAACTAGGATTCGCTAACACAACGTGCCATTGGAACACAGGAGTGATGGTTGCTGATAATGGCTCTCTGTACGCCTATGTAGATATTCCATTAAAAATCTGCCGTTTCCAGCTACAATAATAATTTACAACATTAACAATGTACGCTGTATTTCTGATAAATTTGATGATATTTTAATGGACAAAAAAAATGTTTTTCTTTCAAAAACAAGGAAATGTCTAATTGACCCAAACTTTTGAACGGTAGTGTATGTTATGGTTCACTCTTAGTTTTCCTTATTTCCTCGTGCCAAATGCCTCTCTCTCTCTTGCCTAAAGCATATTTTATTGAATTAGGCAAGTCAGTTAAGAACAAATTCTTGTTTACAAAGACGGCCTACCCAGCCAAACCCTCCTCTTACCCGGATGATGCTGGGCCATTTATGTGCCGCCCTATGGGACTCCCGATCACGGCCATTGTGATACAGCCCGGGATCAAACCCGGGTCTGTAGTGATGCCTCTAGCACTGAGATGATAAGCATTTCGTTACACCCGCAATAACATCTGCTAAACACGTGTATGTGACCAATACAATTTGATGCAGTGCCTTAGACCGCAGTGCCACTCAGGACGTCTAGAGTGTCTAGCGCGTTCCCGACTGTAGGCTATTCCTTGTTATTTGGCTACAATCCACAGCTAGGCTCAATAGTTAAATATATATATTTAACTATTGATACTCTTAGGCTAAATTATAGGCCTTCTCGTGGTGTAGTAGGCTATTCTGAACGATTTAATTTATTTCTGAACAGACAGCAGAAATTATACAACTTTGTCAAATGTTTTTCAATTTATCATGGGGTGCTGCAGTTCGTTCAGAACCCTTCGCGGCTATGATTTTATAAGGACATAAACGATGAAGTGCAACACTGGAGCGATGAGAGTTGCAGGCTCATGTCTATCAGAGCAGAGAGGGAGAGAGATCATAGAAAGTGAATCTCATTCTAGTTACGTGAGAGATACTGGCGCGCTTCTCACACAGCCACGACCATGCGTTGGTCTCAAACATAGGTTAGTTACAATGTTGCTCAAACCATAAACTGAAAATCGACTTTTTCACATTACGTTTTTTTTTGTGGGGGCAGGAGAATTAACGAAGAGGCAACTCGAAAGAACTTTGATCGCTTTTATTATAATTTTTACATTGCAAAAAGTTTAAATAATTTTTCATGCCAGGAGAGGTACCGGATCCGGTCAAATAGGTTCCAGAACAAAACAGTCTAAAACGGAGAAGCTTAAAAACTGCTTAAACACAAGGCGGAAATGTTTTGTACCAAAAATTGCACCCAACAGTTGTGAACATCAATATACATCGCTCTAGAATTAACCAATGCATATTTGATTAGACAATAGGAGAACGATAACAAATTGCGCGATTGATTTAGATTTTTCGTGTCAGCTTTCTTTTCTGACTGGTGAGTTTGTTTAGGCTACATGATCATCTAATCAAACATCAACAATGTTATATCCCACGAAGGGGAACACTTACTGTAAGTAGTTGCTGTATCGGTGCGTTTAATCCCCATCGATAAATCAATTTTGATAAATAAACACGTTGTTGGCCCATGTCTATGATTTCCGACGATACCCCCATCCTTTTGAGACATAGTTTCAAACGTTTCCCCGATAGTAAAGTACAGGAGAAAAGGTGGTTTGCACAGGTAATCCTATGAATATTGTCCGTTTCTATTTTGAAAGCAATCCTATGGCAGATAGGTGTATCATAAAGTGGGCGTGTCTTGAGCCTTGCAATTTGGTCTCATGTCTGAATCTGCTGTGAGTGATAAAAGCAGGATTTATGTGCCAAGGATCATCATTACCTCTCTTTGCAGGCTGCCATTCTGTAGAGTCACAGAGGAAGGCTGTGATTCTCTGGCTTCAGCACTAACGTCAAACCCCTCCCACCTGAGAGAGCTGGACCTGAGCTACAATCACCCAGGAGACTCAGGAGTGAAGATGCTCTCTGCTACGATGGAAGATCCAGCCTGTAGACTGAAAATCAAGTCAGTGCAGATGATGAAAATAATGCAAGATACTCTAGTAAGACCTGTAGTATATTCACTGTCTGTTCTCCTGCCTCTCACACAGTATGGACCACAACGAAGAGTGCTGGGTGAATCTGGAGCTGCTGAAGAAGTGTAAGAATACCCTATACTTGACATATAATCTCAGTAACATTGATACAACATAAAGTATTATAACACACAAACAATGTTTTAAAGTAGTTTGCCATTCAATACACTCCTGATTTAATCCAGCTGATCCTCTCCTCTTACCTCTGGTCTACAGATGCCTGTGATCTCACACTGGACCCAAACACAGCAAACAGACACCTCTCTCTGTCTGAAGGAAACAGAGTGGTGAGATATGAGATTGAGGAACAGCCATATCCTGATCACCCGGAGAGATTTTATGGCGCTTTTCAGGTTCTTTGTAGAGAGGGTCTGACTGAGCGCCATTACTGGGAAACGGAGTCAAGTGATGACGTTGTTCTCGGAGTGACGTACAAAGGAATCAAAAGAAGAGGCAGCATCGGTGAAGACTTTATCATTGGACACAATGACAAGTCCTGGTGTATGGAGGACAAAACACATTTTTGTCATAATGGCGCAGCTATTAAATTCCCCCCCTTTAGGGACCCCTCCAGGCATAGAATAGGAGTGTATCTGGACTGGCTGGCTGGCACTCTGTCCTTCTACACGGTCTTCTCTGACACATTGACCCACCTGTACACATTCCACACCACATTCACTGAGCCCCTCTATCCAGCTTTTGGACTAGCCGGCTGTAACCCTTGCTCAGTGTCCTTGTGCCAGGTAGAGTAGCCTTTTCGGTCCTGGAGGAACACCTGGGTCTCCATGACAACAGTCACACACACCATCCTGTTCTAACACAACCGTGTGACTTGATAGCATTGACAGTGGTCATGAATTCAGATATGGACATTAATAAATCACAGTTGTGGGGAGATGTTTATATTGTATTCCTGTGACTGTACATCCATGTTCTGTTCTGTAAAACGCCTTTGACTTTGAATACAAGATATTTTATTGTTAAGTGTGATCAAATCATTTGTAAATATTACTCGTTTGTTAAATGTGTTGCATCATACAGGAAACATAACACACCCGTCTCTGTCTGAGTACAGTAGGCCAGAGTTTCTCAAGAGAAATAAAGCTTTGGTTAAGACACTCATTTAATTTTAGCATTGACTGATATTGGTCAATGTTGGTGGTGAATATTGAAGTGAATTTGGTGGATTGCCAGATAGAGGTATTAACACACAACCTTCTGGACTAGATAGAGGTATAAACACACAACCTTCTAGACCAGATAGAGGTATAAACACACAACCTTCTAGACCAGATAGAGGTATAAACACAACCTTCTAGACCAGATAGAGGTATAAACACACAACCTTCTGGACCAGATAGAGGTATAAACACACAACCTTCTAGACCAGATAGAGGTATAAACACACAACCTTCTAGACCAGATAGAGGTATAAACACACAACCTTCTAGACCAGATAGAGGTATAAACACACAACCTTCTAGACCAGATAGAGGTATAAACACACAACCTTCTGGACCAGATAGAGGTATAAACACACAACCTTCTGGACCAGATAGAGGTATAAACACAACCTTCTGGACCAGATAGAGGTATAAACACACAACCTTCTGGACCAGATAGAGGTGTAAACACACAACCTTCTAGACCAGATAGAGGTATAAACACACAACCTTCTAGACCAGATAGAGGTATAAACACACAACCTTCTAGACCAGATAGAGGTATAAACACACAACCTTCTAGACCAGATAGAGGTATAAACACACAACCTTCTAGACCAGATAGAGGTATAAACACACAACCTTCTAGACCAGATAGAGGTATAAACACACAACCTTCTGGACCAGATAGAGGTATAAACACACAACCTTCTGGACCAGATATAGGTATAAACACACAACCTTCTGGACTAGATAGAGGTATAAACACAACCTTCTCGACCAGACAGAGGTATAAACACACAACCGTTTATACCAGATAGAGGTATAAACACACAACCTTCTAGACCAGATACAGACCTTCTCCAGATCCTTCAGGTTTCGGGGCTGTCGCTGGGCAATACGGACTTTCAGCCCCCTCCAAAGATTTTCTATTGGGTTCAAGTCTGGAGACTGGCTAGGCCACTCCAGGACCTTGAGATGCTTCTTACGGAGCCACTCCTTAGTTGCCCTGGCTGTTTGTTTCGGGTCGTTGTCATGCTGGAAGACCCAGCCACGACCCATCTTCAATGCTCTTACTGAGGGAAGGAGGTTGTTGGCCAAGATCTCGCAATACATGGCCCCATCCATCCTCCCCTCAATACGGTGCAGTCGTCCTGTCCCCTTTGCAGAAAAGCATCCCCAAAGAATGATGTTTCCACCTCCATGCTTCACAGTTGGGATGGTGTTCTTGGGGTTGTACTCATCCCTCTTCTTCCTCCAAACACGGCGAGTGGAGTTTAGACCAAAAAGCTCTATTTTTGTCTCATCAGACCACATGACCTTCTCCCATTCCTCCTCTGGATCATCCAGATGGTCATTGACAAACTTCAGACGGGCCTGGACATGCGCTGGCTTGAGCAGGGGGACCTTGCGTGCACTGCAGGATTTTAATCCATGACGGCGTAGTGTGTTACTAATGGTTTTCTTTGAGACTGTGGTCCCAGCTCTCTTCAGGTCATTGACCAGGTCCTGCCGTGTAGTTCTGGGCTGATCCCTCACCTTCCTCATGATCATTGATGCCCCACGAGGTGAGATCTTGCATGGAGCCCCAGACCGAGGGTGATTGACCGTCATCTTGAACTTCTTCCATTTTCTAATAATTGCGCCAACAGTTGTTGCCTTCTCACCAAGCTGCTTGCCTATTGTCCTGTAGCCCATCCCAGCCTTGTGCAGGTCTACAATTTTATCCCTGATGTCCTTACACAGCTCTCTGGTCTTGGCCATTATGGAGAGGTTGGAGTCTGTTTGAGTGTGTGGACAGGTGCAGTTAATACAGGTAATGAGTGGAGAATAGGAGGGCTTCTTAAAGAAAAACTAACAGGTCTGTGAGAGCCGGAATTCTTACTGGTTGGTAGGTGATCAAATACTTATGTCATGCAATAAAATGCAAATTAATTACTTAAAAATTATACAGTGTGATTTTCTGGATTTTTGTTTTAGATTCCGTCTCTCGCAGTTGAAGTGTACCTATGATAAAAATTACAGACCTCTACATGCTTTGTAAGTAGGAAAACCTGCAAAATCGGCAGTGTATCAAATACTTGTTCTCCCCACTGTATGCGAGAATGCTATTCATTGACTACAGCTCAGCGTTCAACACCATAGTGCCCTCAAAGCTCATCACTAAGCTAAGGACCCTGTTACTAAACACCGCCCTCTGCAACTGGATGCTGGACTTCCTGACGGGCCGCCCACGGGTGGTAAGGGTAGGTAACAACACATCCGCCCCACTGATCATCAATATGGGGGCCCCTCAGGGGTGCGTGCTCAGTCGCCTCCTGTACTCCTTGTTCACTCATGACTGCACGGCCAGGTACGACTCCAACACCATCATTAAGTTTGCCGATGACACAACAGTGGTAGGCCTGATCACCGACAATGACGAGACAGCCTATAGGGAGCAGGTCAGAGACCTGACCGTGTGGTGCAAGGACAACAACCTTTCCCTCAACGTGATCAAGACAAAGACGATGATTGTGGACTACAGGAAAAGGAGGACCGAGAACGCCTCCATTCTCATCGACGGGGCTGCAGTGGAGCAGGTTGAGAGCTTCAAGTTCCTTGGCGTCCACATCACCAACAAACTAACATGGTCCCAGCACACCAAGACAGTCGTGAAGAGAGCACGACAAAACCTATTCCCCCTCAGGAGATTTGGCATGGGTCCTCAGATCCTCAAAAGGTTTTACAGCTGCACCATCGAGAGCATCCTGACCGGTTGCATCACTGCCTGGTATGGCAACTGCTCGGCCTCTGACCCCACGGCACTACAGAGGGTAGTGTGTACGGCCCAGTACATCACCGGGGCCAAGCTTCCTGCCATCCAGAACCTCTATACCAGTCGGTGTCAGAGGAAGGCCCTAAAAATGGTCAAAGACTCCAGGCACCCTAGTCAGACTGTTCTCTCTGCTACCGCACGGCAAGCGGTACCGGAGCGCCAAGTCTAGATCCAAGAGGCTTCTAAACAGCTTCTACCCCAAGCCATAAGACTCCTGTACATCAAATCAAATGGCTACCGAGACTATTTGCATTGCTGCTCTCTGTTATTATCATGCATAGTCACTTTAATAACTCTACCTACATGTACATATTACCTTGATTACAGTTGAAGTCGGAAGTCATAAAAACTCGTTTTCAACCACTCCACAAACTTCTTGTTAACAAACTACAGTTTTGGTAAGTCGGTTAGGACATCTACTTTGTGCATGTCACAAGTAATTTTTCCAACAATTGTTAACAGACAGATTATTTCACTCATAATTCAATGTATCACAATTCCAGTGGGTCAGAAGTTTACATACACTTAGTTGACTGTGCCTTTAAACAGCTTAGAAAATTCCAGAAAATGATGTCATGGCTTTAGAAGCTTCTGATAGGCTAATTGACAATATTTGAGTCAATTGGAGGTGTACCTGTGGATGCATTTCAAGGCCTACCTTCAAACTCAGTGCCTCTGCTTGACATCATGGGAAAATCAAAGGAAATCAGCCAAGACCTCAGAAAAAAATTGTAGACCTCCACAAGTCTGGTTCATCCTTGAGAGCAATTTCCAAATGCCTGAAGGTACCACGTTCACCTGTACAAACAATAGTATGCAAGCTATTGGAGTGGCCATCACAAAGCCCTGACCGCAATCCCACAGAAAATGTGTGGGCAAAATTGAAAAAGCGTGTGCGAGCAAGGAGGCCTACAAACCTGACTCAGTTACACCAGCTCTGTCAGGAGGAATGGGCCAAAATTCCCCCAATTTATTGTGGCAAGCTTGTGGAAGGCTACACGAAACGTTTGACCCAAGTTAAACAATTTAAAGGCAATGCTACCAAATACTAATTGAGTGTATGTAAACTTCTGACCCACAGGGAATGTGATGAAAGAAAGAAATGCTGAAATAAATAATTCTCTCTACTATTATTCTGACATTTCACATTCTTAAAATAAAGTGTTGATCCTAACTGACCTAAGACAGTGTCACGTTCGTCTTATGAATCGGACCAAGGTGCAGCGTGGTATGCGTACATTCTTCTTTATTAAAGAAAGAACACTGAACAAACTAACAACACGACCGAAATGTGAAGCTATATGAAATACTGTAGACAGGCAACTAAACATAGAATAAGAACCCACAAACACCAAATGGGGAAATGGCTACCTAAATATGATCCCCAATCAGAGACAACGATAAACAGCTGCCTCTGATTGGGAACCATATCAGGCCACCATAAACATACAAATACCTAGACCTACAAAACCCTAGATATACAAAACCCCTAGACATACAAAACCGCTAGACAATACAAAACCCCTAGACAATACAAAACCCCTAGACAATACAAAACCCCTAGACAATACAAAAACCCTAGACAATACAAAAACCCTAGACAATACAAAAACCCTAGACAATACAAAACCCCTAGACAATACAAAACACCTAGACAATACAAAAACCCTAGACAATACAAAACCCCTAGACAATACAAAAAACTAGCGTAATCCACCCTAGTCACACCCTGACCTAACCAAAATATAAAGAAAACATAGATATCTCAGGTCAGGGCGTGACAGACAGGGAATTTTTACTAGGATTAAATGTCAGGAATTGTGAAAAACTGAGTGTAAATGTATTTGGCTAAGGTGTATGTAAACTTCCGACTTCAACTGTACGTATTGTTCGTTACTGTCTCTGCCTGGCTAGCTTGCCCAGGCAAACATTAAATTGCAGGGGCACCATGTGTTCCGTTCTAAGGTAATGTTTGCTGACGATGCATTTTTTTGGTAAGCTAGGTAGGTAATATGTCACATAGCTATTTCGGGTTAATATAAAACTTACACAAAAATGACAAAGTTTAGAAACAGCGCTTAGGCGACTAAATGCACTGTTTACTTCATAGCTTGTAGTATGCCCACCACTAGCTAACTATACAGACATCACGGCCGTTAACTAGCTAGCTTATCAACGTGCAAATATAATATTCTCTGGCAATGTAGCTAGCTAAAGGCTTTTCGTACTTGAAGAATATTATCTAACGTTTCCACAAATATTTTGTGTAGAAAACATGTGTAGCGAGATCCAAACTACATTCCAAGTTCTAATTTGGTCCTTTACCTGCCAGATGGCCATTCCAGTGGAGAAATATCAAGACAACGTCCGTTGAAATGTTACAAACACAATTGACATACAGAACTAGATTTAGCGTGTCAGTCCAACACAATAATGATACTTTGAATATCATATGAATATCAAGAAAAGGGAAACCAGTGAAGAACAAACATCATTGTAAATACAACTTATATTTATGTTTATTTATTTTCCCTGTTGTACTTTAACTATTTGCACATCATTACAACACTGTATATAGACCTAATATGACATTTGAAATGTCTTTTTTCTTTTGGAACTTTGTGAGTGTAATGTTTACTGTTCATTTGAATAGTTTATTTCACTTTTGTTTATTATCTATTTCACTTGTTTTGGCAATGTAAACATATGTTTCCCATGCCCTTTGAATTGAAAAAGAGAGATAGAGAGGGTTTGACCGCAAAAAGGGTTTGGAGTTTGACCGCAACTTTTCTTTTACATACATACCGTGCCGAAATCCTGGACGGAGCCTTCACCGTGCGCTGCCACTTTAAGAGCGCATCCTCAGTCAGAAATGAGGACATAATTAACTCGGACATCCGTGTTACCGCTCTAGATGGTGATTGTTATCTTTTGGGAACGCACCAGTTGTTGATCGCATGGATTAGTAGCAACATTGTTGCGAAGCTTTGACATTCAAACCTTCAGACGGACAGACAGTGCGACTGCAAGCCTGAAGTCAACAGCTAAGACTCCTCTCTCTCCCTCTCTCTCTCTCTCTCAATTCAATTCAATTCAAGGGGCTTTATTGGCATGGGAAACATGTGTTAACATTGCCAAAGCAAGTGAACGCACCATTTTTTTGTAAATTCTTTCCGATGTGTCAAGTAGTTATCTTTTTGTTTTCTCATGATTTGGTTGGGTCTAATTGTGTTGCTTAGGGGGCTCTTCTCCAGGTTCATCTCTCTGTATATGATGGCTTTGTTATGGAAAGTTTTGGAATCGCTTCCTTTTAAGTGATTGTAGAATTTATCGTCTCTTTTCTGGATTTTGATAATTAGCGGGTATCGGCCTAATTCTTGGTTGGTGAGTGGACCCCAGACCTCACAACCATAAAGGGCAATGGGTTCTATGACTGATTCACATATTTTTAGCCAGATCCTAATTGGTATGTCGAACTTTGTTCCTTTTGATGTCATAGAAGGCCCTTCTCGCCTCGTCTCTCAGATCGTTCAGAGCTTTGTGGAAGTTACCTGTGGCGCTGATGTTCAGGCCGAGGAATGTATACTTTTTTTGTGTGATCTAGGGCAACGGTGTCTAGATGGAATTTGTATTTGTGGTCCTGGCAACTGGACCTTTTTTGGAACACTGTTATTTTTGTCTTAGTGAGATTTACTGTAAGGGCCCAGGTCTGACAGAATCTGTGCAGAAGATCTAGGTGCTGCTGTAGGCCCTCCAAATAGACATTTGACTTCAGATTCTAGTAGGGTGAGGCCAGGTGCTGCAGACTGTTCTAGTGCCCTCGCCAATTCATTGATATATTTGTTGAAGGTGGGGTTTACGCTGCCTCATTGTCTCACCCCCAGCCCTTTGGAAATGTATATATTTTTTGCCAATTTTAACATCACACTTGTTTGTGTACATGGATTTTATGTCGCTCTCTCTCTTCTTCCTGCAGTAAGTGTCCATGTGACCTGTCCCAAGTGTGAAGAGATCCAGAACACATCGGGGAACACTCCCATCCAGCTGTTAATAAATCATTGACAATAATCTGACAATTATTTTCATGTTATTACATCAAGGGGAGAACATTCAATAAAATTCACAAGTTGATTTAACACCTGTTTAATCCTCATTCTTGACAGATTTGTCCAAGCTTGTGACAGAAAAACAACTTTTCTTTCCATGCATTTATGGCAGTGTTTGTTGCCTGGTGAGGGGGAATCATTCAGACAAATGACATGTCCTCTAAAACTGGCTATAACTCCAGTTCTGTTAGTGATATTAAGATTCTAACACAGCGTGTTGTATACATTTATTTTTAGGAAAAGTCAAGGACGGAGGGAGCATGACAAAAAATGGCAGAGTAATAAATAAATACAATTCATGAGCAGCCACAATGGCTGCTTTAGTTGTTCTAGTGTTAATTCATTTGTAAATATTTCAAAAAACATTATTCCACTTCGATATTATGGGGTATCACATATGTAGGCCAGTGACAAAAAAAATCTATTTAATCCATTTTAAATTGAGTCTGTAACACAACTCAAAAGGCACCCGCACATCTGAGCTATCTGTGTTGCAGATGCATGGTAACAACTGGATAACATAAGAGAAAAAAGAAGAAACCCGCACATCTGGGCTATCTGTGTTGCAGATGCATGGTAACAACTGGATAACATAAGAGAAAAAAGAAGAAACCCGCACATCTGGGCTATCTGTGTTGCAGATGCATGGTAACAACTGGATAACATAAGAGGAAAAAGAAGAAACCCACACACTGCTTTTGCTTCAGCTTTATGTATCGGCCTGAAGGCCTTCGTCACCGGCGCTAAAGAACACTAATGTTCACCACCACATATACCTTGAACTCGCGCAAAGTGGGAGATGCTGTCGAGAAACACTGGCATGTTTTACTATGGGTCCCAGCTTTGCCGGCTGAATTTAAGAACCCACCACTTTTGTATATAGAAGAGGTCGCAATTTACGCACAAGTAGGCCCATGCCAACTGTCAGCCACAAAAGAAAATGAGCCAGGCTATTTTACACCCTGTTCCAAAAGGTAGCTATATGTAAGGGGATTAATACAGTTGTATTCCAGCCACTAGGGGGTACTCTGGTGAAGCTCATGGGAAATAAAGCAGTATAGTTTAAGTGAATTGGGGAGAGGAAGAATAAGGAACAAAAAAAGGGATTAAAACTGCTGTTATATGTGCTGACATGATTAAAAGTCAAGTAAACAGTACCTTTCGCATTGCGTTATTGACTGTACGCTTGTTTATTCCATGTGTAACTCTGTGTTGTTTGTGTCACACTGCTTTGCTTTATCTTGGCCAGGTCGCAGTTGTAAATGAGAACTTGTTCTCAACTAGCCTACCTGGTTAAATAAAGGTGAAATAACAAAATAAAATAAAAAGTAGTTTATATTATAAGCTCATAGAAAGGGTAACATACAGCACAGTGCAACAATGCGATGAAGTGTGAATATTTCTGCCATACACATACAGGAAAACAGTTCCAAATAAATGACATGTGCACCACCATGTGCACCACCTCCACCCATGTTATCTACATGATTAAATGTCCATGTGGGTTGTGTTATGTAGGTAAAACCTCTCATTCTCCTGTGATGGAACATTTTATGTTTGTGTTCTATTCATGTGCTTTTCTAATAACCAATTTCTGTGTTCATGCAAGTGACTGATTGAACAAATCCTCACTATCAGTATCTGCAATTTGGCAGTATGCCCAGACCCTGGGTTTGAGAAGGTAAGATATCAGTTTCAAGGTCTCAGTTTAGAGAAGAAGCCTTGTGAGGTATTGGTCAGTCACATGCATGACCGAGTATTGGTTGGTCACATGAATGAAGCAAACGTCAATAATAAGTTAATTATGAATGATGAATTAGCTAAATCATGCCAATATGACTTGTCTGCAGTATATAAAGAACTAACGAGACTGCCCCGGGGGAGCTCCTGATTGACATGTGTACTTGGTGCATTGAGTTGGTTGAAACCTCTCCAGCGAGCTGATGATAAAGAATTATTAATTTAAAATTGATTTAGGGTCCCTGTGTAGACTTTTCACGACACTCCCAAACAGAGAATTAGTGATCAGGAGAAACGACAGGGATTATCCACTTACTTGATAGGTCGATGTCCTCATTGTGGTTTTACAGACGTGTTTAATATGTTTTATGTAAACACTTTATTCGAATACTTATTCAATGCATATTGTTATATTTGGTAACATGTTTATTTTCCCTCGACTCCAACCCCATTCGACGCATTAAATGGACGTGGGTGGAGCAATGTCTACATAAGAGTGCAAATTAAAAACACTCAAAAGCTCTGGCAAAGGCCTTAAGGCCGATACCAGCAAGAGCAGTGTGCAGGTTTTTCTTTTCTCTCAGGCTGTAACAACAAAATGTAGAAAAAGTCCAGGGGTGTGAACACTCTCTGGAGGCACTGTACCTCCCAAAGATACAAAAGAGAATTTAGATCAGAAAACAATTAGGTAAGATACTAAAGTGAAAGAGTGGTGTGCAGCCTTCCTGGAACAAATCGGCAAAACAACACTCTGCTTGACAATACAGCTGCTTACAGCTGCCAGTGAAAAAACCAGGAAGTACTATGTCCATGTGGTCCATGAGTTTCTAGTAGATGGACCACATGGTTCAAGAGAAAATAGCCCAATTCAAAAAGTATCTAATCAACAATGACATCCTTTTCAATTACTTCTGCAACTCCAACTATTTACTTTCTTTTTCACAACTGCCACCAGTTTGACGCCAAAATATGGACATAAAAATACATATTGACAGTGTCAAATAAATAGGTGTAATAGAAACTATAAAGGATATTTCACGCTGAAACCGTCATTAAACTCAAATAATGGTATTCACTAAATTGATGGTTTATATTTAGGATATTTTACAGCTTTGTCATGATTTTTTAAAATCATCTCATTTAACAATTTCTACAAGGTCCAGAGATAAGACACATGATAATCTGAATTACCCAAAAGGGCCACTATAGGTCTTGTGATAGATTACATATAATCCTTGAAAGATATCAAAATTCTGGTAGTTTACTGGTAAATTTAGAAAGTTATCCGTAATACAATGCATTCGGAAAGTATTCAGACCCCTTTCCTTTTTTCCACATTTTGAAGGTTACAACCTTATTCTGAAATGTATCAAACAAACATTTCCTCAATCTACATGCAATACCCCATAATGACAATGCGAAAACAGGTTTAGATTTTTTGCTAATTTATTACAAATAAAAAACAGAAATACCTTATTTACATAAGTATTCACACCCTTTGCTCAGGTGTATCCTGTTTCTATAGATCATCCTTGAGATGTTTCTACAACTTGGAGTCCACCTGTGGTAAATTCAATTGATTGGACGTGATTTGGAAAGGCACACACCTGGCTTTATAAGATCCCATAGTTGACAGTGTATGTCAGAGCAAAAACCAAGCCATGATGTCAAAGGAATTGTCCGTAGAGCTCCGAGAGAAGATTGTGTCGAGGCACAGACCCAAGGAAGGCTACCGAAAAATTACTGCAGCATTGAAGGTCTCCAAGAACACAGTGGCCTCCATCATTCTTAAATGGAAGTTTGGAACCACCAAGACTCTTCCAAGAGCTGGCTGCCCGGCAAAACTGAGAAATCTGGGGAGCAGGGCCTTGGTCAGGGAGGTGACTAAGAAACCAATGGTCACTCTGACAGAGCTCCTCTGTGGAGATGGGAGAACATTCCAGAAGGACAACCATCTCTGCAGCACCCCACCAATCAGGCCTTTATGGTAGAGTGGCCAGACAGAAGCCACTCCTCAGTAAAAAAGCACATGACAGTCCGCTTGGAGTTTGCCAAAAGGCACCGAAAGGACTCTCAGACCATGAGAAACAAGATTCTCTGGTCTGATGAAACCAAGATTGAACTCTTTGGCATGAATGCCAAGCGTCACATCTGGAGGAAACCTGGCACCATCCCTACGGTGAAGCATGGTGGCAGCATCATGCTGTGGGGATGTTTTTCAGCGGCAGGGACTTGGGAGACTAGTCAGGATCGAGGGAAAGATGAATGGAGAAAAGTACAGAGATCCTTGATGAAAACCTGCTCCAGAGCGCTCAGGACCTCAGACTAGGTTGAAGGTTCACCTTCCAACAGGACAACGACCCTAAGCACATAGTCTAGACAATGCAGGAGTGGCTTTGGGACAAGTCTCTGAATGTCCTTGAGTGGCCCAGCCAGAGCCCGGACTTGAACCTGATCCAACATCTCTGGAGACCTGAAAATAGCTGTGCATCGACGCTCCCCATCCAACCTGACAGAGCTTTGGAGGATCTGCAGAGAAGAATGGGAGAAAGTCCCCAAATACAGGTGTCAAGCTTGTAGTGTCATACCCAAGAAGACTCGAGGCTGTAAACTCTGCCAAAGGTGTTTCAACAAAGTATTGAGTAAAGGGTCTGAATACTTATATAAATGAGATATTTCAGTTTCTTATTTTGTATACATTTGTATGAAAACTGTTTTTGCTTTGTCATTACGGAGTATTGTGTGTAGATTGAGGCGGGGGACGATTTAACCATTTTAGAATAATGTACTGTATAGCCTCCCTTTGCAAACCCTATCCTAGATCAGAACTCCTACGGAGATGCTTCATAAATACAGGCACTAGTCTATAATAACACATGGCATGGGAATGTAGCCTATTAGAAGTGTTTAGTAAAAAACGACTGCTGCTTTGCATTGGTTATTAACTTTTAGTACTCAACATACTACAACATCCACCACCATACTTTTAGTTCAATGCAACTGAGATCTTCTAGACTGAAGACAGACAACAATGGCAAGACACATTTCTACAAAAAGATGCCATTTATTCAGATTCATAATTCAAGAAAATAGTCTAAGTGTAACATTTATAATTCTTACAAGAAGAAAATACAGTACAAATCCTTTCCAGGAGAGGGAGAGTGAGAGAAAGAGTGGGGAGCAAGAGCGGGGACAGAGGGGACCAAGGGAGAGAGAGGGGAGCCGGTGAATATGGAGTCTCTGTTGGTTCTGCCTATCACCATCCAAAGCGAGACACCAGCTTCTCCTGATCATCCAGGTCTTTCTGCACCTTCTTCCTCATGTAGAATATGGGACAGTCCCGGCTGGATAGAGGGATAGACAGCAACATTTACTTATAAATAATAATATCATATATACAGTGGGGTCCTAAATTATTGACAACCTTGATAAAGATGAGCAAAAATGTATAAAATAAATAATTAAAATACTGTATGCTCCATAAAAATGGGGATTAATATTATTGTATGCTTATATCATTGCTTAGAGAAAGAGATTTTGATTAGGTAATACTTTTTTTTCTCCCGTTTACAATACCTCACCTTGCGAGGGTAAGGGTACTGAGCCTTTTTCTAAAATGTTTTATGAGTTGGAGAATCCAATATGAGGGATTTTAGACCATTCCTCCATACAGAATGCTTCCAGATCCTTGATATCCTTTGTCTGTGCATATGGACTGCCCTCCTCAATTCAAACAGCAGGTTTTCAAATGGGTTTGAAGTCAGGAGACTGAGATGGCCATTGCAAAATGTTGATTTAGTGGCCAATAAAAATGTATTTGTGGATTTTGATCTGTGAATGGGGTTATGGTCTTGCTGGAAGATCCACTTGTGGCCAAGTTTCAGCCTCCTGGCAGAGGCAACCAGGTTTTTGCCAAAAATATCCTGGTACTTGGTGAAGTACATTATCCCACTGGCCTTAACAAGGGGCCCCAGGAACAGTGGAAGCAAAATAGCCCCATAACATCAAAGATTCATGAAAATAGAGCTCTCTGGCCACGCACACCAGGGGTGGGTTTGACGTCGAAATGAGAATGCATCAGCAGAACAGAACCCCATACCTACTGTAAAATATGGTGGTGGATCTTTGATGTTATGGGACTATTTCTGCTATTTTCACAGGAGATATGCTCCCAGAAACGTAATACAACCAATATAGTGTGCAACTTTCTTTTTATACAGTTTACCGTCCGTCAGAACCTACAAAAAGGTTTGGGTGTGCCTCAGCCCATGCTTTTTAAGGGACTGCTGCTCTGACAGTTGGTTACTGGAGGGTTGAACTGTGTTACAGGGGTTGAAAGGGAGAAGGGCGATACCTAGTCAGTTGTACAACAATGCATTCAACTGAAATGTGTCTTCCGCATTTAACCCAACACCCCTCAATCAGAGAGGTGCGGGGGGGCTGCTTCAAGGTGTTTCACCTGTACTGCTCGTCCTAATATTTATATATTTCTTAATTCCATTCTTTTAGATGTGTGTATTGTTGTGAATTGTTAGATACTACTGCACTGTTGGAGCTAGGAACACAAGCATTTTGCTACACCCACAATTACATCTGCTAAACATGTGTATGTGACCAATAACATTTGATATTTAAGAGTGGTGATATTAACCACCTCACATTTTCTTTTAAACATTTTTCAATGTCTTGCCATAGACATTTTCATGTCTTGCCATAGACATTTTCATGTCTTGCCATAGACATTTTCATGTCTTGCCATAGACATTTTCATGTCTTGCCATAGATTTTCAAGCTGATTTCAATAAAAACTAGGCCACTCAGGAACATTCCATGTCGTCTTGGTAAGCAACTCCAGTGTGTATTTGGCTTTGTGTTTTATGGTATCGTCTTGCTGAAAGATGAATGTCTCACAGTGTCTGTTTGAAAGCAGACTACATCAGGGTTTCCACTAGGATTTTACCTGTGCTTATCTCGTCTTTGACGATGACAAGCATACCCATAACACGATGCAGCCCCCAACATGCTTGAAAATATGTAGAGTGGTACTCAGTGATGTGTTGTATTGGATTTGCCCCAAACATAACACGTTGTATTCAGGACATAAATTGTATTTCTTTGCTACATTTTTTGCAGTTTTACTTTAATGCCTTGCTTCAAACACGATGCATGTTTTGGAATATTTGTTTTATTCTGTGCAGGCTTCTTTTTAGTCTGTCATTTAGGTTAGTATTGTGGAGTAACTACAATGTTGTTGATCCATCCTCAGTCCTCTCTTATCACAGCCATTAAACTCTAACTGTTTTAAAAAGTCACCATTGGCCTCATGTTGAAATCCCTGAGCGGTTTCCTTCCTCTGGCAATTGACTTAGGACGGACGCCTGTATCTTTGCAGTGACTGGGTGTATTGATACACCATCCTAAGTGTAATTAATAACTTCACCATGCTCAAAGGGATATTCAATGTCTGCTTTTTTTATTAGTTCAGAGTGGATCTGTGTGTAACAGATATGTTGATGTGTATTTCAGAGTGGGTCTGTATGTAACAGATATGTTGATGTGTAGTTCAGAGCGGGTCTGTGTGTAACAGATACAGTGGGGCAAAAAAGTATTTAGTCAGCCACCAATTGTGCAAGTTCTCCCACTTAAAAAGATGAGAGGCCTGTAATTTTCATCATAGGTACACTTCAACTATGACAGACAAAATGAGAAAAAGAAATCCAGAAAATCACATTGTAGGATTTTTTATGAATTTATTTGCAAATTATGGTGGAAAATAAGTATTTGGTCAATAACAAAAGTTTATCTCAATACTTTGTTATATACCCTTTGTTGGCAACGACAGAGGTCAAACGTTTTCTGTAAGTCTTCACAAGGTTTTCACACACTGTTGCTGGTATTTTGGCCCATTCCTCCATGCAGATCTCCTCTAGAGCAGTGATGTTTTGGGGCTGTTGCTGGGCAACACGGACATTCAACTCCCTCCAAAGACTTTCTATGGGGTTGAGATCTGGAGACTGGCTAGGCCACTCCAGGACCTTGAAATGCTTCTTACGAAGCCACTCCTTCGTTGCCCGGGCGGTGTGTTTGGGATCATTGTCATGCTGAAAGACCCAGCCACGTTTCATCAAAATCTCATGATACATGGCCCCATTCATTCTTTCCTTTACACAGATCAGTCGTCCTGGTCCCTTTGCAGAAAAACAGCACTAAAGCATGATGTTTCCACACCCATGGTTCACAGTAGGTATGGTGTTCTTTGGATGCAACTCAGCATTCTTTGTCCTCCAAACACGACGAGTTGAGTTTTTACCAAAAAGTTCTATTTTGCTTTCATCTGACCATATGACATTCTCCCAATCTTCTTCTGGATCATGCAAATGCTCTCTAGCAACCTTCAGACGGGCCTGGACATGTGCTGGCTTAAGCAGGGGGACACGTCTGGCACTGCAGGATTTGAGTCCCTGGCGGCGTAGTGTGTTACTGATGGTAGGCTTTGTTACTTTGGTCCCAGCTCTCTGCAGGTCATTCACTAGGTCCCCCCGTGTGGTTCTGGGATTTTTGCTCACCGTTCTTGTGATCATTTTGACCCCACGGGGTGAGATCTTGCGTGGAGCCCCAGATCGAGGGACATTATCAGTGGTCTTGTATGTCTTCCATTTCCTAATAATTGCTCCCACAGTTGATTTCTTCAAACCAAGCTGCTTACCTATTGTAGATTCAGTCTTCCCAGCCTGGTGCAGGTCTACAATTTTGTTTCTGGTGTCCTTTGACAGCTCTTTGGTCTTGGCCATAGTGGAGTTTGGAGTGTGACTGTTTGAGGTTGTGGACTGGTGTCTTTTATACTGATAACAAGTTCAAACAGGTGCCATTAATACAGGTAACGAGTGGAGGACAGAGCAGCCTCTTAAAGAAGAAGTTACAGGTCTGTGAGAGCCAGAAATCTTGCTTGTTTGTAGGTGAACAAATACTTATTTTCCACCTTAATTTGCAAATAAATTCATTAAAAATCCTACAATGTGATTTTCTGGATTTTTTCCCCTCATTTTGTCTGTCATAGTTGAAGTGTACTTATGATGAAAATTACAGGCCTCTCTCATCTTTTTAAGTGGGAGAACTTGCACAATTGGTGGCTGACTAAATACTTTTTTGCCCCACTGTATGTTGATGTGTAGTTCAGAGTGGGTCTGTATGTAACAGATATGTTGATGTGTAGTTCAGAGTGGGTCTGTATGTAACAGATATGTTGATGTGTAGTTCAGAGTGGGTCTGTGTGTAACAGATATGTTGATGTGTAGTTCAGAGTGGGTCTGTGTGTAACAGATATGTTGATGTGTAGTTCAGAGTGGGTCTGTGTGTAACAGATATGTTGATGTGGGTTTATGTGTGGTAATTGTTTTACGTGAGTGTATGCTGCTGGTACAGACGTTGCACTTTTAGGTGCATTAAAGGATCCCTGCACTGCATATTTCAGAAGTGAATACAGAGTATCTCCCATTTCAGAAGTGAATACAGAGTATCTCCCATTTCAGAAGTGAATACAGAGTATCTCCCATTTCAGAAGTGAATACAGAGTATCTCCCACTTCAGAAGTGAATATAGAGTATCTCCCACTTCAGAAGTGAATATAGAGAATCTCCCATTTCAGAAGTGAATATAGAGAATCTCCCATTTCAGAAGTGAATACAGAGAATCTCCCATTTCAGAAGTGAATACAGAGTATCTCCCATTTCAAAAGTGAATACAGAGTATCTCCCATTTCAGAAGTGAATATAGAGTATCTCCCATTTCAGAAGTGAATACAGAGTATCTCCCATTTCAGAAGTGAATACAGAGTATCTCCCATTTCAGAAGTGAATATAGAGTATCTCCCATTTCAGAAGTGAATATAGAGTATCTCCCATTTCAGAAGTGAATATAGAGTATCTCCCATTTCAGAAGTGAATATAGAGTATCTCCCATTTCAGAAGTGAATACAGAGTATCTCCCATTTCAGAAGTGAATATAGAGTATCTCCCATTTCAGAAGTGAATACAGAGTATCTCCCATTTCAGAAGTGAATATAGAGAATCTCCCATTTCAGAAGTGAATATAGAGTATCTCCCATTTCAGAAGTGAATATAGAGTATCTCCCATTTCAGAAGTGAATATAGAGTATCTCCTGTTTCAGAAATGTCACCTATGTATTTATTTACCAAAATTATCTTTAGATTATAAACAAACTTGGAGCTTGACATCACCCTGTGAGAGTCACATTAACGATGTACCGGCAAAGTAACTTTCAAACACATATCTGTATACCAATTGTATGTGTGTGTGTGTGTGTGTGTGTGTGTGTGTGTGTGTGTGTGTGTGTGTGTGTGTACCTGGTACAGAGCACATCCTCATGGAGAGAGCCCTGACAGCGTTGACACTGTGTCCACAGGCGAGAGAAGCGCTCCTCCAGAGTACTTAAGTGGAAGATCTAGAATTCAGAGAGATTCACCATTAGTAAGTATTCAGAGAAATTCACCATTAGTAAGTACAAATCAGGAGAAATTCACCATTTGTAAGTACAAATCAGGAGAGAGTCACCATTAGAAAGTACACTGAACAAAAATATAAAACGCCTAGATGCAGTTCATATAAGGAAATCAGTCAATTTGAATAAATTCATTAGGCCCTAATCTATGGATTTCACATGACTGGGCAGGGTTACAGCCATTGGTGGGCATAAGGTCACCCACTGCGAAGCCAGGTCCAACCAATCAGAATGAGTTTTTCCCCACAAAAGGGCTTTATTACAGTCTAAAACTCCTCCGCAACCCCCCCCTCCCCCGATCCCGCAGGTGAAGAAGCCAGATGTGGAGATGCTGGGCTGGCGTGGTTCCACGTAGTCTGCGGTAGTGAGCCCGGTTGGATGTACTGCCAAATTATATAAAATAACTTTGGTGGCGGCTTATGGTAGAGAAATGCATGTTCAATTCTCTGCTAACAGCTCTGGTAGTCATTCCTGCAGTCATCATGCCAATTGCACGCTCCCTGTGGCATTGTGTTGTGTGACAAAACTGCATATATTAGAATGGCCTTTTATTGTCCCTAGCACAAGGTGCACCTGTGTAATGATCATGCTGTTTAATCCGTTTATTGATATGCCACACCTGTCAGGTGGAGAAATGCTCACAAACAGGGATGTAATCAAAATTGTGCATAAAATTTGAGAGAAATAAGCTTTTTCTGGGATATTTTATTTCAGCTCATGAAACATGGGACCAGCACTTTCCATGTTGCATTAATATTTGTAGTTTTTAATATTTTTGTTCAGTGTAGTTATCAGATGGATTCACCATTAGTAAGTAGTTATCACCACGTCACCTTGGCACACCCCAATGTACGCATGTAGTATCCCTGTTACATTAAATATTTAGCATCAGATTAACAGAACAGGTTGATATATTAGTGCCTAATGAACAGGACCCAGATTAACAGTACAGGTTGATATATTAGTGCCTAATGAACAGGACTCAGATTAACAGTACAGGTTGATATATTAGTGCCTAATGAACAGGACCCAGATTAACAGAACAGGTTGATATATTAGTGCCTAATGAACAGGACCCAGATTAACAGTACAGGTTGATATTAGCTCCTAATGAACAGGACCCAGATTAACAGAACAGGGTTGATATATTAGTGCCTAATGAACAGGACCCAGATTAACAGAACAGGGTTGATATTAGCTCCTAATGAACAGGACCCAGATTAACAGAACAGGTTGATATATTAGTGCCGAATGAACAGGACCCAGATTAACAGAACAGGTTGATATATTAGTGCCTAATGAACAGGACCCAGATTAACAGAACAGGTTGATATATTAGTGCCTAATGAACAGGACCCAGATTAACAGAACAGGTTGATATTAGCTCCTAATGAACAGGACCCAGATTAACAGAACAGGTTGATATATTAGCTCCTAATGAACAGGACCCAGATTAACAAAACAGGATTGATATATTAGTGCCTAATGAACAGGACCCAGATTAACAGAACAGGTTGATATATTAATGCCTAATGAACAGGACCCAGATTAACAGAACAGGTTGATATATTAGTGCCTAATGAACAGGACCCAGATTAACAGAACAGGTTGATATATTAGTGCCTAATGAACAGGACTCAGATTAACAGAACAGGTTGATATATTAGTGCCTAATGAACAGGACCCAGATTAACAGTACAGGTTGATATATTAGTGCCTAATGAACAGGACCCAGATTAACAGTACAGGTTGATATATTAGTGCCTAATGAACAGGACCCAGATTAACAGTACAGGTTGATATATTAGTGCCTAATGAACAGGACCCAGATTAACAGTACAGGTTGATATATTAGTGCCTAATGAACAGGACCCAGATTAACAGAACAGGTTGATATTAGCTCCTAATGAACAGGACCCAGATTAACAGAACAGGTTGATATATTAGTGCCTAATGAACAGGACCCAGATTAACAGAACAGGTTGATATATTAATGCCTAATGAACAGGACCCAGATTAACAGAACAGGTTGATATATTAGTGCCTAATGAACAGGACCCAGATTAACAGAACAGGTTGATATATTAGTGCCTAATGAACAGGACCCAGATTAACAGAACAGGTTGATATATTAGTGCCTAATGAACAGGACCCAGATTAACAGAACAGGTTGATATATTAGTGCCTAATGAACAGGACCCAGATTAACAGAACAGGTTGATATATTAGCTCCTAATGAACAGGACCCAGATTAACAAAACAGGATTGATATATTAGTGCCTAATGAACAGGACCCAGATTAACAGAACAGGTTGATATTAATGCCTAATGAACAGGACCCAGATTAACAGAACAGGTTGATATATTAGCTCCTAATGAACAGGACCCAGATTAACAAAACAGGATTGATATATTAGTGCCTAATGAACAGGACCCAGATTAACAGAACAGGTTGATATTAATGCCTAATGAACAGGACCCAGATTAACAGAACAGGTTGATATATTAGTGCCTAATGAACAGGACCCAGATTAACAGAACAGGTTGATATATTAGTGCCTAATGAACAGGACCCAGATTAAAAGAACAGGTTGATATTAGCTCCTAATGAACAGGACCCAGATTAACAGAACAGGTTGATATTAATGCCTAATGAACAGGACCCAGATTAACAGAACAGGTTGATATATTAGTGCCTAATGAACAGGACCCAGATTAACAGAACAGGTTGATATATTAGTGCCTAATGAACAGGACCCAGATTAACAGAACAGGTTGATATATTACTGCCTAATGAACAGGACCCAGATTAAAAGAACAGGTTGATATATTAGTGCCTAATGAACAGGACCCAGATTAACAGAACAGGTTGATATATTAGTGCCTAATGAACAGGACCCAGATTAACAGAACAGGTTGATATTAATGCCTAATGAACAGGACCCAGATTAACAGAACAGGTTGATATATTAATGCCTAATGAACAGGACCCAGATTAACAGAACAGGTTGATATTAGCTCCTAATGAACAGGACCCAGATTAACAGTACAGGTTGATATATTGTACCTCTTTCTGGTACAGCTCAGACTCCTTCTTCTTACAGAAATCACACACAGCCGCTGTGGGGAGGACAGCAGAGATTACAAATCACACACAGCCGCTATGGGGAGGACAGCAGAGATTACAAATCACACACAGCCGCTGTGGGGAGGACAGCAGAGATTACAAATCACACACAGCCGCTGTGGGGAGGACAGCAGAGATTACAAATCACACACAGCCGCTGTGGGGAGGACAGCAGAGATTACAAATCACACACAGCCGCTGTGGGGAGGACAGCAGAGATTACAAATCACACACAGCCGCTGTGGGGAGGACAGCAGAGATTACAAATCACACAGTTTTGTGATTTCAAAACAGTTTTGACAACTAGTACAACTAACCTAACACACAATTCAGTCCCATTCAAAATCCTATTTTCCCTAACCCCTTTACATAACCCTAACCTTAACCCCCCTAGAAATAGCCTTTGACCTTGTGGGGACCAACAAAATGTTTGTTTGTTTACTATTCTTGTGTCATCCTTAAACACGTACACACACGTACACAAAGAGGATGGATTAGTGGGAACACACAGCCACAACAGAAAGATGGATGGATTAGTGGGAACACACAGCCACAGCAGAAAGATGGATGGATTAGTGGGAACACACAGCCACAGCAGAAAGATGGATGGATTAGTGGGAACACACAGCCACAGCAGAAAGATGGATGGATTAGTGGGAACACACAGCCACAGCAGAAAGATGGATGGATTAGTGGGAACACACAGCCACTGTAGAAAGATGGATGGATTAGTGGGAACACACAGCCACAGCAGAAAGATGGATGGATTAGTGGGAACACACAGCCACAGCAGAAAGATGGATGGATTAGTGGGAACACACAGCCACAGCAGAAAGATGGATGGATTAGTGGGAACACACAGCCACTGTAGAAAGATGGATGGATTAGTGGGAACACACAGCCACAGCAGAAAGATGGATGGATTAGTGGGAACACACAGCCACAGCAGAAAGATGGATGGATTAGTGGGAACACACAGCCACAGCAGAAAGATGGATGGATTAGTGGGAACACACAGCCACAGCAGAAAGATGGATGGATTAGTGGGAACACACAGCCACTGCAGAAAGATGGATGGATTTGTGGGAACACACACACCAACAAACTGATAAATGACTCTCACACACACAGTACATTATTACTCTCTCTCACCATCGTCCTTCAGCACTGCTCTGCAACCGATACAGGCGCTCCTCTTGGTGGCGAAGGCCATGAGCCCCCCCACCCTGGAGGTCAACACTGTCTTACAGCGCGTGTGATCCCCCTCTGAAACACACAGCAACTTTATTACTGCAATACGTCTAACAGCAGCAGCAGTCATGGTGTATGTATTTGTGCATGTGTGGGTGAGTGAGTGAGAGGGCCGAGAGAAAGGAAAAGACACTGTGTGTGTGTGTGTGTGTGTGTGTGTGTGTGTGTGTGTGTGTGAGGCATGCTGACTCACTCAGTAAGACGCTCTCTGCTTTGCTCTCTCCCAGGATGGGCTCAAAGATGCGGAGCAGTGGCTTGGAGAGCTGTTGTTCCAGGTAGTACTGGGTGTCAATGGGAATGTTGTTCTCCAGAACATAGATTGGGTCCTACACACACAATATAAATGACTTGTGTGAATGTTAATTCATGTATACCTTCATACGGCACACCGACAATCACATGAATATTTCCAATAGACACACACAGTTCTCACCTCAGACTTCATGTATGCTGCTACTCCTTTGGCAGCTTTGATGATGACATAGGGAACTCTGTCTCCCAGTTGGGGGGCGCTACCCGCGTCTCTCTTCTTCATCCTGCAGAGGGGTCAGAGGTTATCAACTGGTAACAAGGACAAAACAACAACTTATTTGGATGGGCTTCCATCAACCGTTCCAATCCAGCCATTACAATGAGACTTTCCACCCCATTTCTCCCTGTACCAGCCTCCAATGTTCCTCCTCTCTCTGTGCCTCTCTCCATCTCTCCCTCCTTACCTCTCAGCCAGCTCCACATGCGCCTGCTTGGCAGCGTACTCCTGGGCTGTGCGGGTCAGCTCCTTGGTGATAACCAGCTGGCTGATGTCGATGCGGTTACACAGCAGGTCAGAGATCACCTCTTTGGCGTGGGCCACCGCACCCTGGGGATCTCTGTGTAGAGAGACCAGGAGGGAGGGAGGGTAGAGAGACCAGGAGGGAGGGAGGGTAGAGAGACCAGGAGGGAGGGAGGGTAGAGAGACCAGGAGGGAGGGAGGGTAGAGAGACCAGGAGGGAGGGAGGGTAGAGAGACCAGGAGGGAGGGAGGGTAGAGAGACCAGGAGGGAGGGAGGGTAGAGAGACCAGGAGCGAGGGAGGGTAGAGAGACCAGGAGCGAGGGAGGGTAGAGAGACCAGGAGGTAGGGAGGGTAGAGAGACCAGGAGGTAGGGAGGGTAGAGAGACCAGGAGCGAGGGAGGGTAGAGCGACCAGGAGGGAGGGAGGGTAGAGAGACCAAGAGGGAGGGAGGGTAGAGAGACCAAGAGGGAGGGAGGGTAGAGAGACCAGGAGGGAGGGAGGGTAGAGAGACCAGGAGGGAGGGAGGGTAGAGAGACCAGGAGGGAGGGAGGGCAGAGAGACCAGGAGGGAGGGAGGGTAGAGAGACCAGGAGGTAGGGAGGGTAGAGAGACCAGGAGGTAGGGAGGGTAGAGAGACCAGGAGGTAGGGAGGGTAGAGAGACCAGGAGCGAGGGAGGGTAGAGAGACCAGGAGCGAGGGAGGGTAGAGAGACCAGGAGGGAGGGAGGGTAGAGAGACCAGGAGGGAGGGAGGGTAGAGAGACCAGGAGGGAGGGTAGAGAGACCAGGAGGTAGGGAGGGTAGAGAGACCAGGAGCGAGGGAGGGTAGAGAGACCAGGAGGGAGGGTAGAGAGACCAGGAGCGAGGGAGGGTAGAGAGACCAGGAGGGAGGGAGGGTAGAGAGACCAGGAGGGAAGGAGGGTAGAGAGACCAGGAGGGAGGGAGGGTAGAGAGACCAGGAGGGAGTGTAGAGAGACCAGGAGCGAGGGAGGGTAGAGAGACCAGGAGGGAGGGTAGAGAGACGAGTAGTGGAGTGAGGGAGGGTAGAGAGACCAGGAGCGAGGGAGGGTAGAGAGACCAGGAGGGAGTGTAGAGAGACCAGGAGGGAGGGAGGGTAGAGAGACCAGGAGGGAGGGAGGGTAGAGAGACCAGGAGGGAGGGAGGGTAGAGAGACCAGGAGGTAGGGAGGGTAGAGAGACCAGGAGCGAGGGAGGGTAGAGAGACCAGGAGGGAGTGTAGAGAGACCAGGAGCGAGGGAGGGTAGAGAGACCAGGAGGGAGGGAGGGTAGAGAGACCAGGAGGGAAGGAGGGTAGAGAGACCAGGAGGGAGGGAGGGTAGAGAGACCAGGAGGGAGTGTAGAGAGACCAGGAGGTAGGGAGGGTAGAGAGACCAGGAGGGAGGGTAGAGAGACGAGTAGTGGAGTGAGGGAGGGTAGAGAGACCAGGAGCGAGGGAGGGTAGAGAGACCAGGAGGGAGTGTAGAGAGACCAGGAGGGAGGGAGGGTAGAGAGACCAGGAGGGAGGGAGGGTAGAGAGACCAGGAGGGAGGGAGGGTAGAGAGACCAGGAGGGAGGGAGGGTAGAGAGACCAGGAGGGAGGGAGGGTAGAGAGACCAGGAGCGAGGGAGGGTAGAGAGACCAGGAGCGAGGGAGGGTAGAGAGACCAGGAGGGAGTGTAGAGAGACCAGGAGGTAGGGTAGAGAGACCAGGAGTGAGGGAGGGTAGAGAGACCAGGAGGGAGGGTAGAGAGACCAGGAGTGAGGGAGGGTAGAGAGACCAGGAGCGAGGGAGGGTAGAGAGACCAGGAGCGAGGGAGGGTAGAGAGACCAGGAGCGAGGGAGGGTAGAGAGACCAGGAGCGAGGGAGGGTAGAGAGACCAGGAGATAGGGTAGAGAGACCAGGAGGTAGGGTAGAGAGACCAGGAGTGAGGGAGGGTAGAGAGACCAGGAGTGAGGGTAGAGAGACCAGGAGCGAGGGAGGGTAGAGAGACCAGGAGCGAGGGAGGGTAGAGAGACCAGGAGCGAGGGAGGGTAGAGAGACCAGGAGCGAGGGAGGGTAGAGAGACCAGGAGCGAGGGAGGGTAGAGAGACCAGGAGGGAGGGAGGGTAGAGAGACCAGGAGGGAGGGAGGGTAGAGAGACCAGGAGCGAGGGAGGGTAGAGAGACCAGGAGGGAGGGAGGGTAGAGAGACCAGGAGGGAGGGTAGAGAGACCAGGAGGGAGGGAGGGTAGAGAGACCAGGAGGGAGGGAGGGTAGAGAGACCAGGAGGGAGGGAGGGTAGAGAGACCAGGAGGGAGGGAGGGTAGAGAGACCAGGAGGGAGGGAGGGTAGAGAGACCAGGAGGGAGGGTAGAGAGACCAGGAGGGAGGGAGGGTAGAGAGATGAGTAGTGGAGTGAGGGAGGGTAGAGAGATCAGGGAGAGAAGGAGCAGAGTAATTTATTTGATACATTTAACCAGGTTAGTCTCGTTGAAATAAAACTTTTTCAGGAGAGGCCTGGACCAAGACAGAAGCAACATCAGATTCAGACATGACATCAACCAGACAAAACTTACATCAATACAACAAGCAGCATGTCAGTAACAAACATGTATACAACACAAATATCTAGATTGTAGTCCAATATTCTGAAATGTTCTGCAGCGGCAAATGAAAACAAGTTTCTTATTGGACACGTTAAGATAATGCCTCCCAGTTTCACTCTGTTACAGACCTACTGAACAGGACCCGTCCAGCAGAATGTTCCAGGTGGTACCTACCCGTCTATCAGAATGTTCTAGATCAGGGGTGTCAAACTCATTCCACGGAGGGCCGAGTGTCTGCAGGTTTTTGGTTTTTCCTTTCAATAAAGCCCTAGACAACCAGGTGTGGGGAGTTCCTAACTAATTAGTGATGTTAATTCATCAATCAAGTACAAGGGAGGAGCGAAAACCCGCAGACACTCGGCCCTCCGTGGAATGAGTTTGACACCTGTGGTCTAGATGGTACCTACCCGTCTATCAGAATGTTCCAGGTGGTACCTACCCGCCTATCAGAATGTTCCAGGTGGTACCTACCCGCCTATCAGAATGTCCCAGGTGGTACCTACCCGCCTATCAGAATGTCCCAGGTGGTACCTACCCGTCTATCAGAATGTCCCAGGTGGTACCTACCCGTCTATCAGAATGTTCCAGGTGGTACCTACCCGTCTATCAGAATGTTCCAGGTGGTACCTACCCGTCTATCAGAATGTTCCAGGTGGTACCTACCCGTCTATCAGAATGTTCCAGGTGGTACCTACCCGTCTATCAGAATGTTCCAGGTGGTACCTACCCGTCTATCAGAATGTTCCAGGTGGTACCTACCCGCCTATCAGAATGTCCCAGGTGGTACCTACCCGTCTATCAGAATGTTCCAGGTGGTACCTACCCGTCTATCAGAATGTTCTAGATGGTACCTACCTGTCTATCAGAATGTTCTAGGTGGTACCTACCCGTCTATCAGAATGTTCTAGATGGTACCTACCTGTCTATCAGAATGTTCTAGATGGTACCTACCTGTCTATCAGAATGTTCTAGATGGTACCTACCTGTCTATCAGAATGTTCTAGATGGTACCTACCTGTCTATCAGAATGGTCTGCAGGCAGGTGTTGATCAGATTGGCCACCAGGGTACAGTTGTCTCGGCGGACCGTCTCGATACCCTTGCAGTCCATCTTGTCGTGAGTGTCGGCGCTGGAGGAGAAGTAGAGGCCTGCGTAGCGCTTCTTGTTGATCAACAGGTAGGGGTAGTACACCTGAAGGGAGGAGAGAGAGAGTGGAGAGAGCGATATGATGGAGTTTAACTAGTCTTTATTTGACCGTGGAAGGAGCTCATAGTAGCCCCGAGTCAAGTCCAATAGGGACAGGAGAAGAGAAGAGAGTATGGATGTTAGTTATTTGACCATCCAAGAGAGGATGCACATAGCTTTATTCCAGACTAAACAAAATACAAAGTAGTACAAGCTAGCTTGCTCTAGCACTAGACGTGGGTGATGTTCATTAGGGAACACTGTCGATGCAACATAACATTTTTAGTTTGTCCTAATTGGACAACTCCAGGTAGTACACATATAATTAAATATTATAATTGAGTATTTTAATAGGATCTCTGTGGTAGTACCTTCTGGTTTCATCATTCCCTCCAGGGGTTAGGGTTTTCAAACAATAGAGTTTCACTCCATTTTAAAACGTTTCCTACCAACTGAACATCACCCAGGGCTATTAGCAACAGTGTTTTAAATAGTGAACTGGTACCTTCTCAAACTCCAGTTTGATGGGAGGGGTGAAGTGGGAGGAGACCCACTCTGCCGCCTCCCTCCCAACCTCCATGGCCTTGCTCACAGTGTCCACACCTAGTTTGACCATGACGGAGTCCGTGTCCCCGTAGATGACCTGACACACAGACAGACAGACACAGACAGACAGACAGACAAGGACAGACAAGGACAGTTATGAAAGTAGAATAACTTAAAGGAGAAGAAGAAAAAGGGATGAAGGTCCCAAAAGAAAGGACAGGTTAGGATGATGTAATGACTGTCCTCGCTCTCCTCTCTCACCTTGGCATCGGCTTGGTAACCGTTGGCGATGGTGTACTTGGATTCCACCAGCTGTTTGGTCTGCTCAATCATCTGTCTGCCAAACCCAGTAACACTCTGGAAACACAGGGAGAGGTTAGGAACATTGGTGACACTCTGGAAACACAGGGAGAGGTTAGGAACACTGGTGACACTCTGGAAACACAGGGAGAGGTTAGGAACACTGGTGACACTCTGGAAACACAGGGAGAGGTTAGGAACACTGGTGACACTCTGGAAACACAGGGAGAGATTAGGAACACTGGTGACACTCTGGAAACACAGGGAGAGGTTAGGAACACTGGTGACACTCTGGAAACACAGGGAGAGGTTAGGAACACTGGTGACACTCTGGAAACACAGGGAGAGGTTAGGAACACTGGTGACACTCTGGAAACACAGGGAGAGGTTAGGAACACTGGTGACACTCTGGAAACACAGGGAGAGGTTAGGAACACTGGTGACACTCTGGAAACACAGGGAGAGGTTAGGAACACTGGTGACACTCTGGAAACACAGGGAGAGGTTAGGAACACTGGTAACACTCTGGAAACACAGGGAGAGGTTAGGAACACTGGTGACACTCTGGAAACACAGGGAGAGGTTAGGAACACTGGTGACACTCTGGAAACACAGGGAGAGGTTAGGAACACTGGTGACACTCTGGAAACACAGGGAGAGGTTAGGAACACTGGTGACACTCTGGAAACACAGGGAGAGGTTAGGAACACTGGTGACACTCTGGAAACACAGGGAGAGGTTAGGAACACTGGTGACACTCTGGAAACACAGGGAGAGGTTAGGAACACTGGTGACACTCTGGAAACACAGGGAGAGGTTAGGAACACTGGTGACACTCTGGAAACACAGGGAGAGGTTAGGAACACTGGTGACACAGGGAGAGGTTAGGAACACTGGTGACAAGCTGGAAACACAGGGAGAGGTTAGGAACACTGGTGACATTCTGGAAACACAGGGAGAGGTTAGGAACACTGGTGACACTCTGGAAACACAGGGAGAGGTTAGGAACACTGGTGACACTCTGGAAACACAGGGAGAGGTTAGGAACACTGGTGACACTCTGGAAACACAGGGAGAGGTTAGGAACACTGGTGACACAGGGAGAGGTTAGGAACACTGGTGACACGCTGGAAACACAGGGAGAGGTTAGGAACACTGGTGACACTCTGGAAACACAGGGAGAGGTTAGGAACACTGGTGACACTCTGGAAACACAGGGAGAGGTTAGGAACACTGGTGACACTCTGGAAACACAGGGAGAGGTTAGGAACACTGGTGACACTCTGGAAACACAGGGAGAGGTTAGGAACACTGGTGACATTCTGGAAACACAGGGAGAGGTTAGGAACACTGGTGACACTCTGGAAACACAGGGAGAGGTTAGGAACACTGGTGACACTCTGGAAACACAGGGAGAGGTTAGGAACACTGGTGACACGCTGGAAACACAGGGAGAGGTTAGGAACACTGGTGACACGCTGGAAACACAGGGAGAGGTTAGGAACACTGGTGACACGCTGGAAACACAGGGAGAGGTTAGGAACACTGGTGACACTCTGGAAACACAGGGAGAGGTTAGGAACACTGGTGACACGCTGGAAACACAGGGAGAGGTTAGGAACACCGGTGACACTCTGGAAACACAGGGAGAGGTTAGGAACACCGGTGACACTCTGGAAACACAGGGAGAGGTTAGGAACACCGGTGACACTCTGGAAACACAGGGAGAGGTTAGGAACACCGGTGACACTCTGGAAACACAGGGAGAGGTTAGGAACACCGGTGACACTCTGGAAACACAGGGAGAGGTTAGGAACACCGGTGACACTCTGGAAACACAGGGAGAGGTTAGGAACACCGGTGACACTCTGGAAACACAGGGAGAGGTTAGGAACACCGGTGACACTCTGGAAACACAGGGAGAGGTTAGGAACACCGGTGACACTCTGGAAACACAGGGAGAGGTTAGGAACACCGGTGACACTCTGGAAACACAGGGAGAGGTTAGGAACACCGGTGACACTCTGGAAACACAGGGAGAGGTTAGGAACACCGGTGACACTCTGGAAACACAGGGAGAGGTTAGGAACACCGGTGACACTCTGGAAACACAGGGAGAGGTTAGGAACACCGGTGACACTCTGGAAACACAGGGAGAGGTTAGGAACACCGGTGACACTCTGGAAACACAGGGAGAGGTTAGGAACACCGGTGACACTCTGGAAACACAGGGAGAGGTTAGGAACACCGGTGACACTCTGGAAACACAGGGAGAGGTTAGGAACACCGGTGACACTCTGGAAACACAGGGAGAGGTTAGGAACACCGGTGACACTCTGGAAACACAGGGAGAGGTTAGGAACACCGGTGACACTCTGGAAACACAGGGAGAGGTTAGGAACACCGGTGACACTCTGGAAACACAGGGAGAGGTTAGGAACACCGGTGACACTCTGGAAACACAGGGAGAGGTTAGGAACACCGGTGACACTCTGGAAACACAGGGAGAGGTTAGGAACACCGGTGACACTCTGGAAACACAGGGAGAGGTTAGGAACACCGGTGACACTCTGGAAACACAGGGAGAGGTTAGGAACACCGGTGACACTCTGGAAACACAGGGAGAGGTTAGGAACACCGGTGACACTCTGGAAACACAGGGAGAGGTTAGGAACACCGGTGACACTCTGGAAACACAGGGAGAGGTTAGGAACACCGGTGACACTCTGGAAACACAGGGAGAGGTTAGGAACACCGGTGACACTCTGGAAACACAGGGAGAGGTTAGGAACACCGGTGACACTCTGGAAACACAGGGAGAGGTTAGGAACACCGGTGACACTCTGGAAACACAGGGAGAGGTTAGGAACACCGGTGACACTCTGGAAACACAGGGAGAGGTTAGGAACACCGGTGACACTCTGGAAACACAGGGAGAGGTTAGGAACACCGGTGACACTCTGGAAACACAGGGAGAGGTTAGGAACACCGGTGACACGCTGGAAACACAGGGAGAGGTTAGGAACACCGGTGACACTCTGGAAACACAGGGAGAGGTTAGGAACACCGGTGACACTCTGGAAACACAGGGAGAGGTTAGGAACACCGGTGACACTCTGGAAACACAGGGAGAGGTTAGGAACACCGGTGACACTCTGGAAACACAGGGAGAGGTTAGGAACACCGGTGACACTCTGGAAACACAGGGAGAGGTTAGGAACACCGGTGACACTCTGGAAACACAGGGAGAGGTTAGGAACACCGGTGACACTCTGGAAACACAGGGAGAGGTTAGGAACACCGGTGACACTCTGGAAACACAGGGAGAGGTTAGGAACACCGGTGACACTCTGGAAACACAGGGAGAGGTTAGGAACACCGGTGACACTCTGGAAACACAGGGAGAGGTTAGGAACACCGGTGACACTCTGGAAACACAGGGAGAGGTTAGGAACACCGGTGACACTCTGGAAACACAGGGAGAGGTTAGGAACACCGGTGACACTCTGGAAACACAGGGAGAGGTTAGGAACACCGGTGACACTCTGGAAACACAGGGAGAGGTTAGGAACACCGGTGACACTCTGGAAACACAGGGAGAGGTTAGGAACACCGGTGACACTCTGGAAACACAGGGAGAGGTTAGGAACACCGGTGACACTCTGGAAACACAGGGAGAGGTTAGGAACACCGGTGACACTCTGGAAACACAGGGAGAGGTTAGGAACACCGGTGACACTCTGGAAACACAGGGAGAGGTTAGGAACACCGGTGACACTCTGGAAACACAGGGAGAGGTTAGGAACACCGGTGACACTCTGGAAACACAGGGAGAGGTTAGGAACACCGGTGACACTCTGGAAACACAGGGAGAGGTTAGGAACACCGGTGACACTCTGGAAACACAGGGAGAGGTTAGGAACACCGGTGACACTCTGGAAACACAGGGAGAGGTTAGGAACACCGGTGACACTCTGGAAACACAGGGAGAGGTTAGGAACACCGGTGACACTCTGGAAACACAGGGAGAGGTTAGGAACACCGGTGACACTCTGGAAACACAGGGAGAGGTTAGGAACACCGGTGACACTCTGGAAACACAGGGAGAGGTTAGGAACACCGGTGACACTCTGGAAACACAGGGAGAGGTTAGGAACACCGGTGACACTCTGGAAACACAGGGAGAGGTTAGGAACACCGGTGACACTCTGGAAACACAGGGAGAGGTTAGGAACACCGGTGACACTCTGGAAACACAGGGAGAGGTTAGGAACACCGGTGACACTCTGGAAACACAGGGAGAGGTTAGGAACACCGGTGACACTCTGGAAACACAGGGAGAGGTTAGGAACACCGGTGACACTCTGGAAACACAGGGAGAGGTTAGGAACACCGGTGACACTGGAAACACAGGGAGAGGTTAGGAACACCGGTGACACACTGGAAACACAGGGAGAGGTTAGGAACACCGGTGACACACTGGAAACACAGGGAGAGGTTAGGAACACTGGTGACACTGGAAACACAGGGAGAGGTTAGGAACACCGGTGACACTCTGGAAACACAGGGAGAGGTTAGGAACACCGGTGACACTCTGGAAACACAGGGAGAGGTTAGGAACACCGGTGACACTCTGGAAACACAGGGAGAGGTTAGGAACACCGGTGACACTCTGGAAACACAGGGAGAGGTTAGGAACACCGGTGACACTCTGGAAACACAGGGAGAGGTTAGGAACACCGGTGACACACTGGAAACACAGGGAGAGGTTAGGAACACTGGTGACACACTGGAAACACAGGGAGAGGTTAGGAACACTGGTGACACTCTGGAAACACAGGGAGAGGTTAGGAACACTGGTGACACTCTGGAAACACATGGAGAGGTTAGGAACACCGGTGACACTCTGGAAACACAGGGAGAGGTTAGGAACACCGGTGACACTCTGGAAACACAGGGAGAGGTTAGGAACACCGGTGACACTCTGGAAACACAGGGAGAGGTTAGGAACACTGGTGACACTGGAAACACAGGGAGAGGTTAGGAACACTGGTGACACACTGGAAACACAGGGAGAGGTTAGGAACACTGGTGACACTGGAAACACAGGGAGAGGTTAGGAACACTGGTGACACTCTGGAAACACAGGGAGAGGTTAGGAACACTGGTGACACTGGAAACACAGGGAGAGGTTAGGAACACTGGTGATTCTGGAAACACAGGGAGAGGTTAGGAACATTGGTGACACTGGAAACACTGGGAGAGGTTAGGAACACTGGTGACACTGGAAACACATGGAGAGGTTAGGAACACTGGTGACACTCTGGAAACACAGGGAGAGGTTAGGAACACTGGTGACACACTGGAAACACAGGGAGAGGTTAGGAACACTGGTGACACACTGGAAACACAGGGAGAGGTTAGGAACACTGGTGACACACTGGAAACACAGGGAGAGGTTAGGAACACTGGTGACACTCTGGAAACACAGGGAGAGATTAGGAACACTGGTGACACTCTGGAAACACAGGGAGAGGTTAGGAACACTGGTGACACTCTGGAAACACAGGGAGAGGTTAGGAACACTGGTGACACTGGAAACACAGGGAGAGGTTAGCAACACTGGTGACACTGGAAACACAGGGAGAGGTTAGGAACACTGGTGACACTGGAAACACAGGGAGAGGTTAGCAACACTGGTGACACTGGAAACACAGGGAGAGGTTAGCAACACTGGTGACACTGGAAACACAGGGAGAGGTTAGGAACACTGGTGACTCTGGAAACACAGGGAGAGGTTAGGAACATTGGTGACACTGGAAACACAGGGAGAGGTTAGGAACACTGGTGACACTGGAAACACAGGGAGTGGTTAGGAACACTGGTGACACTCTGGAAACACAGGGAGAGGTTAGGAACACTGGTGACACTCTGGAAACACAGGGAGAGGTTAGGAACACTGGTGACACTCTGGAAACACAGGGAGAGGTTAGGAACACTGGTGACACTCTGGAAACACAGGGAGAGGTTAGGAACACCGGTGACACTCTGGAAACACAGGGAGAGGTTAGGAACACCGGTGACACTCTGGAAACACAGGGAGAGGTTAGGAACACCGGTGACACTCTGGAAACACAGGGAGAGATTAGGAACACCGGTGACATTCTGGAAACACAGGGAGAGGTTAGGAACACTGGTGACACTGGAAACACAGGGAGAGGTTAGGAACACTGGTGACACTCTGGAAACACAGGGAGAGGTTAGGAACACTGGTGACACTGGAAACACAGGGAGAGGTTAGGAACACTGGTGACACACTGGAAACACAGGGAGAGGTTAGGAACACTGGTGACACTGGAAACACAGGGAGAGGTTAGGAACACTGGTGACACTCTGGAAACACAGGGAGAGGTTAGGAACACTGGTGACACTCTGGAAACACAGGGAGAGATTAGGAACACTGGTGACACTCTGGAAACACAGGGAGAGGTTAGGAACACTGGTGATTCTGGAAACACAGGGAGAGGTTAGGAACATTGGTGACACTGGAAACACTGGGAGAGGTTAGGAACACTGGTGACACTGGAAACACATGGAGAGGTTAGGAACACTGGTGACACTCTGGAAACACAGGGAGAGGTTAGGAACACTGGTGACACACTGGAAACACAGGGAGAGGTTAGGAACACTGGTGACACTCTGGAAACACAGGGAGAGATTAGGAACACTGGTGACACTTTGGAAACACAGGGAGAGGTTAGGAACACTGGTGACACTCTGGAAACACAGGGAGAGGTTAGGAACACTGGTGACACTGGAAACACAGGGAGAGGTTAGCAACACTGGTGACACTGGAAACACAAGGAGAGGTTAGGAACACTGGTGACACTGGAAACACAGGGAGAGGTTAGCAGAACTGGTGACACTGGAAACACAGGGAGAGGTTAGGAACACTGGTGATTCTGGAAACACAGGGAGAGGTTAGGAACATTGGTGACACTCTGGAAACACAGGGAGAGGTTAGGAACACCGGTGACACTCTGGAAACACAGGGAGAGGTTAGGAACACCGGTGACACTCTGGAAACACAGGGAGAGGTTAGGAACACCGGTGACACTCTGGAAACACAGGGAGAGGTTAGGAACACCGGTGACACTCTGGAAACACAGGGAGAGGTTAGGAACACCGGTGACACTCTGGAAACACAGGGAGAGGTTAGGAACACCGGTGACACTCTGGAAACACAGGGAGAGGTTAGGAACACCGGTGACACTCTGGAAACACAGGGAGAGGTTAGGAACACCGGTGACACTCTGGAAACACAGGGAGAGGTTAGGAACACCGGTGACACTCTGGAAACACAGGGAGAGGTTAGGAACACTGGTGACACACTGGAAACACAGGGAGAGGTTAGGAACACTGGTGACACTCTGGAAACACAGGGAGAGGTTAGGAACACTGGTGACACTGGAAACACAGGGAGAGGTTAGGAACACTGGTGATTCTGGAAACACAGGGAGAGGTTAGGAACACTGGTGACACTCTGGAAACACAGGGAGAGGTTAGGAACACTGGTGACACTCTGGAAACACAGGGAGAGGTTAGGAACACTGGTGACACTGGAAACACAGGGAGAGGTTAGGAACACTGGTGACACTCTGGAAACACAGGGAGAGGTTAGGAACATTGGTGACACTGGAAACACTGGGAGAGGTTAGGAACACTGGTGACACTGGAAACACATGGAGAGGTTAGGAACACTGGTGACACTCTGGAAACACAGGGAGAGGTTAGGAACACTGGTGACACACTGGAAACACAGGGAGAGGTTAGGAACACTGGTGACACTCTGGAAACACAGGGAGAGATTAGGAACACTGGTGACACTCTGGAAACACAGGGAGAGGTTAGGAACACTGGTGACACTCTGGAAACACAGGGAGAGGTTAGGAACACTGGTGACACTGGAAACACAGGGAGAGGTTAGCAACACTGGTGACACTGGAAACACAAGGAGAGGTTAGGAACACTGGTGACACTGGAAACACAGGGAGAGGTTAGCAACACTGGTGACACTGGAAACACAGGGAGAGGTTAGCAACACTGGTGACTCTGGAAACACAGGGAGAGGTTAGGAACATTGGTGACACTGGAAACACAGGGAGAGGTTAGGAACACTGGTGACACTGGAAACACAGGGAGAGGTTAGGAACATTGGTGACACTCTGGAAACACAGGGAGAGGTTAGGAACACCGGTGACACTCTGGAAACACAGGGAGAGGTTAGGAACACCGGTGACACTCTGGAAACACAGGGAGAGGTTAGGAACACCGGTGACACTCTGGAAACACAGGGAGAGGTTAGGAACACCGGTGACACTCTGGAAACACAGGGAGAGGTTAGGAACACCGGTGACACTCTGGAAACACAGGGAGAGGTTAGGAACACTGGTGACACACTGGAAACACAGGGAGAGGTTAGGAACACTGGTGACACTCTGGAAACACAGGGAGAGGTTAGGAACACTGGTGACACTGGAAACACAGGGAGAGGTTAGGAACACTGGTGATTCTGGAAACACAGGGAGAGGTTAGGAACATTGGTGACACTGGAAACACAGGGAGAGGTTAGGAACACTGGTGACACTCTGGAAACACAGGGAGAGGTTAGGAACACTGGTGACACTCTGGAAACACAGGGAGAGGTTAGGAACACTGGTGACACTCTGGAAACACAGGGAGAGGTTAGGAACACTGGTGACACTCTGGAAACACAGGGAGAGGTTAGGAACACTGGTGACACTCTGGAAACACAGGGAGAGGTTAGGAACACTGGTGACACTCTGGAAACACAGGGAGAGGTTAGGAACACTGGTGACACTCTGGAAACACAGGGAGAGGTTAGGAACACCGGTGACACTCTGGAAACACAGGGAGAGATTAGGAACACCGGTGACATTCTGGAAACACAGGGAGAGGTTAGGAACACTGGTGACACTGGAAACACAGGGAGAGGTTAGGAACACTGGTGACACTCTGGAAACACAGGGAGAGGTTAGGAACACTGGTGACACTGGAAACACAGGGAGAGGTTAGGAACACTGGTGACACACTGGAAACACAGGGAGAGGTTAGGAACACTGGTGACACTGGAAACACAGGGAGAGGTTAGGAACACTGGTGACACTCTGGAAACACAGGGAGAGGTTAGGAACACTGGTGACACTCTGGAAACACAGGGAGAGGTTAGGAACATTGGTGACACTGGAAACACTGGGAGAGGTTAGGAACACTGGTGACACTGGAAACACATGGAGAGGTTAGGAACACTGGTGACACTCTGGAAACACAGGGAGAGGTTAGGAACACTGGTGACACACTGGAAACACAGGGAGAGGTTAGGAACACTGGTGACACTCTGGAAACACAGGGAGAGATTAGGAACACTGGTGACACTCTGGAAACACAGGGAGAGGTTAGGAACACTGGTGACACTCTGGAAACACAGGGAGAGGTTAGGAACACTGGTGACACTGGAAACACAGGGAGAGGTTAGCAACACTGGTGACACTGGAAACACAAGGAGAGGTTAGGAACACTGGTGACACTGGAAACACAGGGAGAGGTTAGCAACACTGGTGACACTGGAAACACAGGGAGAGGTTAGCAACACTGGTGACTCTGGAAACACAGGGAGAGGTTAGGAACATTGGTGACACTGGAAACACAGGGAGAGGTTAGGAACACTGGTGACACTGGAAACACAGGGAGTGGTTAGGAACACTGGTGACACTCTGGAAACACAGGGAGAGGTTAGGAACACTGGTGACACTCTGGAAACACAGGGAGAGGTTAGGAACACTGGTGACACTCTGGAAACACAGGGAGAGGTTAGGAACACTGGTGACACTCTGGAAACACAGGGAGAGGTTAGGAACACTGGTGACACTCTGGAAACACAGGGAGAGGTTAGGAACACTGGTGACACTCTGGAAACACAGGGAGAGATTAGGAACACCGGTGACATTCTGGAAACACAGGGAGAGGTTAGGAACACTGGTGACACTGGAAACACAGGGAGAGGTTAGGAACACTGGTGACACTCTGGAAACACAGGGAGAGGTTAGGAACACTGGTGACACTGGAAACACAGGGAGAGGTTAGGAACACTGGTGACACACTGGAAACACAGGGAGAGGTTAGGAACACTGGTGACACTAGAAACACAGGGAGAGGTTAGGAACACTGGTGACACTGGAAACACAGGGAGAGGTTAGGAACACTGGTGACACTCTGGAAACACAGGGAGAGGTTAGGAACACTGGTGACACTCTGGAAACACAGGGAGAGGTTAGGAACACTGGTGACACTCTGGAAACACAGGGAGAGGTTAGGAACACTGGTGACACTCTGGAAACACAGGGAGAGGTTAGGAACACTGGTGACACACTGGAAACACAGGGAGAGGTTAGGAACACTGGTGACACTGGAAACACAGGGAGAGGTTAGGAACACTGGTGACACTCTGGAAACACAGGGAGAGGTTAGGAACACTGGTGACACTGGAAACACAGGGAGAGGTTAGGAACACTGGTGACACTCTGGAAACACAGGGAGAGGTTAGGAACACTGGTGACACTCTGGAAACACAGGGAGAGGTTAGGAACACTGGTGACACTCTGGAAACACAGGGAGAGGTTAGGAACACTGGTGATTCTGGAAACACAGGGAGAGGTTAGGAACATTGGTGACACTGGAAACACAGGGAGAGGTTAGGAACACTGGTGACACTGGAAACACATGGAGAGGTTAGGAACACTGGTGACACTGGAAACACAGGGAGAGGTTAGGAACACTGGTGACACACTGGAAACACAGGGAGAGGTTAGGAACACTGGTGACACACTGGAAACACAGGGAGAGGTTAGGAACACTGGTGACACTCTGGAAACACAGGGAGAGATTAGGAACACTGGTGACACTCTGGAAACACAGGGAGAGGTTAGGAACACTGGTGACACTCTGGAAACACAGGGAGAGGTTAGGAACACTGGTGACACTCTGGAAACACAGGGAGAGATTAGGAACACTGGTGACACTCTGGAAAAAACAGGGAGAGATTAGGAACACTGGTGACACTCTGGAAACACAGGGAGAGGTTAGGAACATTGGTATTTCCAAGACGTCTTAAGACGTGTCCAAAGACATCTAGACATCTTTATGTCTCAAGACATGGTGTTGGCTGGGTATGTAAATACAAACAGGACATTGTCTGGATGCCTACAGCTCCACTGGCCTGGGGTCCTGGTCCCAGTTTCCACTTTGAGACACTGAGCTTGAGGAAACTGGGCAGGGTGCTCACCTGTGAGATCTCAAGGCAGGGCAGCTTGCCCACCTGAGCCCCTGTAAAGCCATAGACGGAGTTGGCGCTGATTTTAAGAGCGAGCTGTCGGCCGTCAAGGACCTGTTTCTTGAAAGGATCCGTTTCCTTTTTCAGCTCCGTTTTGGCCCTGAAGACATGGAAAGGGGGTCAGAAATAACAACCACAACTTCCATTTGTTAAGCACTGTTCATTCACTGTTTGTTATGTTTGTTCAGGTCTGCATGGAAGGACTTGTGTCCAGGATGAATTGGCTCATATACAACTCAGCTTTGGTCATTTGATGGCACAAGAGTTGAATTGCTGTCTCTGCCTGGCCGGTTCCCCTCTCTCCACTGGGATTCTCTGCCTCTAACCCTGTTACAGGGGCTGAGTCACTGGCTTACTGGTGCTCTTTCATGCCGTCCCTAGGAGGGGTGCGTCACTTGAATGGGTTGAGTCACTGACGTGGTCTTCCTGTCTGGGTTGGCGCCCCCCCTTGGTTTGTGCTGTGGTGGAGATCTTTGTGGGCTATACTCGGCCTTGTCTCAGGATGGTAAGTTGGTGGTTGAAGATATCCCTCTAGTGGTGTGGGGGCTGTGCTTTGGCAAAGTGGGTGGGGTTATATCCTGCCTGTTTGGCCCTGTCCGGGGGTATCATCGGATGGGGCCAAAGTGTCTCCTGACCCCTCCTGTCTCAGCCTCCAGTATTTATGCTGCAGTAGTTTATGTGTCGGGGGGCTAGGGTCAGTTTGTTATAGCTGGAGTACTTCTCCTGTCTTATCTGGTGTCCCGTGTGAATTTAAGTATGCTCTCTCTAATTCTCTCTTTCTTTCTCTCTCTGAGGACCTGAGCCCTAGGACCATGCCTCAGGACTACCTGGCATGACGACTCCTTGCTGTCCCCAGTCCACCTGGCCATGCTGCTGCTCCAGTTTCAACTGTTCTGCCTGCGGCTATGGAACCCTGACCTGTTCACCGGACGTGCTACCTGTCCCAGACCTGCTGTTTTCAACTCTCTAGAGACAGCAGGAGCGGTAGAGATACTCTCAATGATTGACTATGAAAACCCAACTGACATGTACTCCTGAGGTGCTGACTTGCTGCACCCTCGACAACTACTGTGATTATTATTATTTGACCATGCTGGTCATTTATGAACATTTGAACATCTTGGCCATGTTCTGTTATAATCTCCACCTGGCACAGCCAGAAGAGGACTGGCCACCCCTCATAGCCTGGTTCCTCTCTAGGTTTCTTCCTAGGTTTTGGCCTTTCTATGGAGTTTTTCCTAGCCACCGTGCTTCTACACCTGCATTGCTTGCTGTTTGGGGTTTTAGGCTGGGTTTCTGTACAGCACTTTGAGATATCAGCTGATGTAAGAAGGGCTTTATAAATACATTTGATTTGAATTATCTTTCGGGCGAGTGAAATGACTAAGAACCTGGGTTAACAGCACACTTAAAATGTCAGAAATCTACAAGAACCACCTGTCTTCCCCAAGCCATCTTTTGGCCATTATATTTATGTAACCTGTATTTAAGCAGGGAGTCCCATATAGAAACAAGTCTATTTGGCAAGGGAGCCCTGCATCTCAAGACCAGCAAGCAATTACACATTAAGTTAAACAGAAACAGTTCAATGTTCAATCAAGACAGGAAACACAAAGACGCAAACAAACCCAAAATTCTAAGAGGAATAGTCTGCATAAAGACAGCCCTCATATACTCTATAGCAGTGTTACTGATCCTAGATCAGATTGAGAAACCTAAGAGATGTGCATAGACCCTTGTTTCAGCTGACTCCGGGTCAGTGCTTACTTCTTCCTGGCAGAGAGCAGGTCCTCCAGGATATCAGGCAGAAGTCCCTTCCTCACCGAGCTCTTAACAAACAGGTCTCCTGTGGGAGTCTTGATGAAGTCCTCTGGGGTCAGACTAAGGAGACAAGACACCCATGTCACTCACAAAATCTACCTAGGTCGACCAATCAAGGATGCAGTCAAAAAAACTAGCTGGGGTTTTCACAGCCACCTGTTGCAGAGCCCTGCCGTAGCTAGATTAGGGTTGGAATGAATACCTACAGGAAAATATCTCTCCAGGAACAGGGTTGGAGTTAAACCCTACAGGAAGGTATCTCTCCAGGAACAGGGTTGGAGTTAAACCCTACAGGAGGGTAGCTCTCCAGGAACAGGGTTGGAGTTAAACCCTACAGGAAGGTATCTCTCCAGGAACAGGGTTGGAGTTAAAACCTACAGGAGGGTAGCTATCCAGGAACAGGGTTGGCGTTAAAACCTACAGGAGGGTAACTCTCCAGGAACAGGGTTGGAGTTAAACCCTACAGGAAGGTATCTCTCCAGGAACAGGGTTGGAATGAAAACCTACAGGAAAATATCTCTCCAGGAACAGGGTTGGAGTTAAACCCTACAGGAAAATATCTCTCCAGGAACAGGGTTGGAATGAAAACCTACAGGAAGGTATCTCTCCAGGAACAGGGTTGGAGTTAAACCCTACAGGACGGTATCTCTCCAGGAACAGGGTTGGAGTTAAAACCTACAGGACGGTATCTCTCCAGGAACAGGGTTGGAGTTAAACCCTACAGGAAGGTATCTCTCCAGGAACAGGGTTGGAGTTAAAACCTACAGGAGGGTAGCTATCCAGGAACAGGGTTGGCGTTAAAACCTACAGGAGGGTAACTCTCCAGGAACAGGGTTGGAGTTAAACCCTACAGGAAGGTATCTCTCCAGGAACAGGGTTGGAATGAAAACCTACAGGAAAATATCTCTCCAGGAACAGGGTTGGAGTTAAACCCTACAGGAAAATATCTCTCCAGGAACAGGGTTGGAATGAAAACCTACAGGAAGGGATCTCTCCAGGAACAGGGTTGGAGTTAAACCCTACAGGACGGTATCTCTCCAGGAACAGGGTTGGAGTTAAACCCTACAGGACGGTATCTCTCCAGGAACAGGGTTGGAGTTAAAACCTACAGGACGGTATCTCTCCAGGAACAGGGTTGGAGTTAAAACCTACAGGAGGGTATCTCTCCAGGAACAGGGTTGGAGTTAAACCCTACAGGAAGGTATCTCTCCAGGAACAGGGTTGGAGTTAAACCCTGCAGGAAAATATCTCTCCAGGAACAGGGTTGGAGTTAAACCCTACAGGATGGTAGCTCTCCAGGAACAGGGTTAGAGTTAAACCCTACAGGATGGTAGCTCTCCAGGAACAGGGTTGGAGTTAAACCCTACAGGATGGTAGCTCTCCAGGAACAGGGTTGGAGTTAAACCCTACAGGAAGGTATCTCTCCAGGAACAGGGTTGGAGTTAAACCCTACAGGAAAATATCTCTCCAGGAACAGGGTTGGAGTTAAACCCTACAGGACGGTAACTCTTCAGGAACAGGGTTGGAGTTAAACCTACAGGACGGTATCTCTCCAGGAACAAGGTTGGCGTTAAAACCTACAGGAAGGTATCTCTCCAGGAACAGGGTTGGTGAGCCCTGGTTAGTGAAACGACACAACAAGAGTGACTCTCTCACCCCAGCTTCTCTGCTGAGCCCTTCTGAAGCAGGGTGGTGTAACAGAGGTTGTGGGCCATCATGATGGAGGGATAGAGGGAGGAGAAATCCAGGGTGGCGATGGGAACGCTGTAGTATCTGGAGAACCCAGAGAGAGATAACAAGTTCAAGTTGATGTTTTTACCCACATAGCAGTCAAAGACAGTGAAATACATAAAGGGACCACAATGGAAATAAGTCATTGACTTTACTGTGTTATATTTGTATATTTGTTGAACTGTCAAATAAAAATCTATCAATATAAGATTACATTAATACACAAACAACAAAACATTCAAGCTAAAATCACAATGACTGTAACTCCAGTAGTCTTCAGAGCAGTGTTACTCACCCTGTCTCAATGACTAACTCCAGTAGTCTTCAGAGCAGTGTCACTCACCCTGTCTCAATGACTGTAACTCCAGTAGTCTTCAGAGCAGTGTCACTCACCCTGTCTCAATGACTGTAACTCCAGTAGTCTTCAGAGCAGTGTCACTCACCCTGTCTCAATGACTGTAACTCCAGTAGTCTTCAGAGCAGTGTTACTCACCCTGTCTCAATGACTAACTCCAGTAGTCTTCAGAGCAGTGTTACTCACCCTGTCTCAATGACTAACTCCAGTAGTCTTCAGAGCAGTGTTACTCACCCTGTCTCAACGACTGTAACTCCAGTAGTCTTCAGAGCAGTGTTACTCACCCTGTCTCAATGACTGTAACTCCAGTAGTCTTCAGAGCAGTGTTACTCACCCTGTCTCAATGACTGTAACTCCAGTAGTCTTCAGAGCAGTGTTACTCACCCTGTCTCAACGACTGTAACTCCAGTAGTCTTCAGAGCAGTGTTACTCACCCTGTCTCTGTCTCAATGACTAACTCCAGTAGTCTTCAGAGCAGTGTCACTCACCCTGTCTCAATGACTGTAACTCCAGTAGTCTTCAGAGCAGTGTTACTCACCCTGTCTCAATGACTGTAACTCCAGTAGTCTTCAGAGCAGTGTTACTCACCCTGTCTCAATGACTAACTCCAGTAGTCTTCAGAGCAGTGTTACTCACCCTGTCTCAATGACTGTAACTCCAGTAGTCTTCAGAGCAGTGTTACTCACCCTGTCTCTGTCTCAATGACTAACTCCAGTAGTCTTCAGAGCAGTGTCACTCACCCTGTCTCAATGACTAACTCCAGTAGTCTTCAGAGCAGTGTTACTCACCCTGTCTCTGTCTCAATGACTGTAACTCCAGTAGTCTTCAGAGCAGTGTCACTCACCCTGTCTCAATGACTGTCACTCCAGTAGTCTTCAGAGCAGTGTCACTCACCCTGTCTCAATGACTGTAACTCCAGTAGTCTTCAGAGCAGTGTTACTCACCCTGTCTCAATGACTGTAACTCCAGTAGTCTTCAGAGCAGTGTTACTCACCCTGTCTCAATGACTGTAACTCCAGTAGTCTTCAGAGCAGTGTTACTCACCCTGTCTCAATGACTGTAACTCCAGTAGTCTTCAGAGCAGTGTTACTCACCCTGTCTCAATGACTAACTCCAGTAGTCTTCAGAGCAGTGTTACTCACCCTGTCTCAATGACTAACTCCAGTAGTCTTCAGAGCAGTGTCACTCACCCTGTCTCAATGACTGTAACTCCAGTAGTCTTCAGAGCAGTGTTACTCACCCTGTCTCAATGACTGTAACTCCAGTAGTCTTCAGAGCAGTGTTACTCACCCTGTCTCGATGACTAACTCCAGTAGTCTTCAGAGCAGTGTCACTCACCCTGTCTCAATGACTGTAACTCCAGTAGTCTTCAGAGCAGTGTTACTCACCCTGTCTCAATGACTAACTCCAGTAGTCTTCAGAGCAGTGTCACTCACCCTGTCTCAATGACTGTAACTCCAGTAGTCTTCAGAGCAGTGTTACTCACCCTGTCTCAATGACTGTAACTCCAGTAGTCTTCAGAGCAGTGTCACTCACCCTGTCTCGATGACTAACTCCAGTAGTCTTCAGAGCAGTGTCACTCACCCTGTCTCAATGACTGTAACTCCAGTAGTCTTCAGAGCAGTGTCACTCACCCTGTCTCAATGACTGTAACTCCAGTAGTCTTCAGAGCAGTGTCACTCACCCTGTCTCAATGACTGTAACTCCAGTAGTCTTCAGAGCAGTGTCACTCACCCTGTCTCAATGACTGTAACTCCAGTAGTCTTCAGAGCAGTGTCACTCACCCTGTCTCAATGACTAACTCCAGTAGTCTTCAGAGCAGTGTTACTCACCCTGTCTCAATGACTGTAACTCCAGTAGTCTTCAGAGCAGTGTTACTCACCCTTTCTCTGGCTCAATGACTGTAGCTCCAGTGTAGTCTTCACCTCCCTCAGGCTTCACCACTGGCATGACCAGACCCTGTTTCATTGCCTAACACACACACACAGATTACATCATTTTCCAGGTCCCAAACATTCAGGTGAGAACGTGTGTTCTAGGAATGTATATTGAGAGAAAGAGTGTGTGTGTCTCACCTGCCGCAGTAGCTGGGACACCACTTTGATCTGCTGGCCTCTGGAGAGCAGGTATGTGAGGGGAACCCCGGTGACTCTGGCCATCTCCATGTAGTTGATTACACACATCAGCTTCTGCAGCAGACGCAGGGGCAGGTAGGCATCCTTCAGACAGTACACCGCCAGGCGCCTCCGGGTCTGCTCATTACCATTCTGGGATAGAAGGACGACAGGGAGGGAAAGAGAGGAAACGTGAATGAGACGCTATCAGTATCTGGGGGAAAGTCAGGGTACTAGAGAGGAGAGAGAGCGGAGAGAAGAGAGGAGGAGAGAGAGGAGAGAGAGAGAAGAGAGAGAAGAGAGAGAAGAGAGAGAAGAGAGAGAAGAGAGAGAAGAGAGAGGAGAGAGGAGAGAGGAGAGAAGAGAGAGGAGATAAGAGAGAGGAGATAAGAGAGAGGAGAGAGAGGAGAGAGAGGAGAGAGAGGAGAGAGAGGAGAGAGAGGAGAGAGAGGAGAGAGAGGAGAGAGAGAGGAGAAGAGAGAGAGGAGAGAGAAGAGAGAGAGGAGAGAAGAGAGAAGAGAGAGGAGAGAGGAGAGAGACGTACCTGCAGATCTGTGATGATAGAATGCTGAACATCCTCCTTCTGTTCTTGCAGGAAGTGGAAGCTGACGGCGTTGAGTGTGTACGAGCGCAGTTTGTAGTCCCTCAGCAGCACCTGAAGGACCCACATGGACAGATCCAGAGTCAGTCAGACAGAACACTCGGAACAGTCTGTCAGAACAGAACCCTTAGAACAACAGAACAGTCTGTAGTCCATAGAGTTACAGGACTCATCTTTGTATGTGTTCCATTATAGAGTCTGTCCATAGGAATCCCCACCCAGTTGACTGCTTTAAAATGGTGGAAGCCTTCAATGGCGATGTCCACGCAAAAACATGAATCCATGATGAGTCTAACTATGGTCCAGGGTCAGTCAGACAAAAACATGAATCCATGATGAGTCTAACTATGGTCCAGGGTCAGTCAGACAAAAACATGAATCCATGATGAGTCTAACTATGGTCCAGGGTCAGTCAGACAAAAACATGAATCCATGATGAGTCTAACTATGGTCCAGGGTCAGTCAGACAAAAACATGAATCCATGATGAGTCTAACTATGGTCCAGGGTCAGTCAGACAAAAACATGAATCCATGATGAGTCTAACTATGGTCCAGGGTCAGTCAGACAAAAACATGAATCCATGATGAGTCTAACTATGGTCCAGGGTCAGTCAGACAAAAACATGAATCCATGATGAGTCTAACTATGGTCCAGGGTCAGTCAGACAAAAACATGAATCCATGATGAGTCTAACTATGGTCCAGGGTCAGTCAGACAAAAACATGAATCCATGATGAGTCTAACTATGGTCCAGGGTCAGTCAGACAAAAACATGAATCCATGATGAGTCTAACTATGGTCCAGGGTCAGTCAGAACACTCATAATATTGACTCCATCTTGTCTGCTCCATTGGTCTACAGTTGAAAACCTCTACTCCCAGAACCTAGCTAATCTAGTAGCTGGCCAGCATGCAACATATGGTTCTGGGTTCCAACACTGGATGAGAGTATGTTATATTTTCCTATACATAAGGTCAGAGGTCAGCGGCCGGCCAGTTACCTGGAGCAGGTCAAACTGAACTCGTCCCTCCATGTTAAGGATCTTGTTCTCTCTGCGGCCCATCTGTTTGCTCTGGAAGCTGGAGTCTCTCAGGACTGACTTGATGCCCTGTACTCTGCCCAGGTAGGGGAACAGACTGACCTGGAATCAGACATATCAATCAAATACATTTTATAAAGCCCTTTTATAAAGCCAGAGTGCTTCACAGACACCCAGCTTAAACCCCCAAAGAGCAAGAGATACAGAGGCAGAAGCACACAGACATCCCTCCAGATGTCTCTTTCCATTACGTTAATAGAGGACAGACGTGGGCAGGTAGGAGACAGCCACGCTACTCCATCAGCCTTTTTAAAGGTCATTGTTTATGAAAACAACATTTTGGGGAATTTCATTTGAGGAAGATCCAATTACTATTTTTGGGGCCTAATTCAAATGCATTTCTTAGCATCGAAGGTTTGTGTGCGAGTTGTTTTTTGGGTCGGACCAAAATCCCTGCTGTTTGGGGATCTCTAGTATCTTATAGGGCAGCTGTTTAGGCCCCTTACCTTTTTCTATCTTTACTAACGACATGCCATAAGTTAGTCCTAAATATTTAAAAACTAAAAGCATTGTATTTGGGACAAATCATTCACTAAACCCTAAACCTAAATGACATCTCGTAATGAATGTGGTAATGAGCAAGTTGAGACTAAACTGCTTGGAGGAACCCTGGATTGTAAACTGTCATGGTCAAAACATATTGATACAACAGTAGCTAAGATGGGGAGAAGTCTGTCCATAAAAGCACTGCTCTACCTTCTTAACAGCACTATCAACAAGGCAGGTCCTACAGGCTCTAGTTTCTACCTTCTTAACAGCACTATCAACAAGGCAGGTCCTACAGGCTCTAGTTTCTACCTTCTTAACAGCACTATCAACAAGGCAGGTCCTACAGGCTCTAGTTTCTACCTTCTTAACAGCACTATCAACAAGGCAGGTCCTACAGGCTCTAGTTTCTACCTTCTTAACAGCACTATCAACAAGGCAGGTCCTACAGGCCCTAGTCTCTACCTTCTTAACAGCACTATCAACAAGGCAGGTCCTACAGGCCCTAGTTTCTACCTTCTTAACAGCACTATCAACAAGGCAGGTCCTACAGGCCCTAGTTTCTACCTTCTTAACAGCACTATCAACAAGGCAGGTCCTACAGGCCCTAGTTTCTACCTTCTTAACAGCACTATCAACAAGGCAGGTCCTACAGGCCCTAGTTTCTACCTTCTTAACAGCACTATCAACAAGGCAGGTCCTACAGGCCCTAGTTTCTACCTTCTTAACAGCACTATCAACAAGGCAGGTCCTACAGGCTCTAGTTTCTACCTTCTTAACAGCACTATCAACAAGGCAGGTCCTACAGGCTCTAGTTTTGTCGCACTTTGACTACTGTTCAGTCGTGTGGTCAGGTGCCAGAAAGAGGGACTTGGGAAAATTGCAGTTGGCTCAGAACAGGGCAGCAGGGCTGGCCCTTAAAAGTACACAGAGCTAACATTAATGACATGCATGTCAATCTCTCATGGCTCAAAGTGGAAGAGAGATGGTCTTCATCACTACTTGTTTTTGTAAGAAGTGTTGACAAGCTGAATGTACAGAGGTGTCTGTTTAAAATACTAGTACACAGCTCGGACACCCATGCATACCTCACAAGACATGCCACCAGAGGTCTCTTCACAGTCCCCAAGTCCAGAACAGACTATGGGAGGCGCACAGTACTACATAGAGCCATGACTACATGGAACTCTATTCCACATCAGGTAACTGATGCAGCAGTAGAATCAGATTTAAAAAGCAGGGTATAAATACAGCGGGGACTGTGAAGACATTGAAATATTGTTGAATGGTGCTATTATTCATTCTGTACTGTACATTTTGTATTGTAGATATGTAGATATGTAGTGGTGTAATAATGTTATATGATGTACTGTTTTATATGTAAATGTAAGTGGTTTCTAGTATCTTATGACAGCCAGGTACAGATACAGTTGTTAGACTGACAGGCAGGTACAGCTCCAGTTGTTAGACTGACAGGCAGGTACAGCTCCAGTTATTAGACTGACAGGCAGGTACAGCTCCAGTTGTTAAACTGACTGGCAGGTACAGATACAGTTGTTAGACTGACTGGCAGGTACAGATACAGTTGTTAGACTGACTGGCAGGTACAGCTCCAGTTGTTAGACTGACAGGCAGGTACAGCTCCAGTTGTTAGACTGACAGGCAGGTACAGCTCCAGTTGTTAGACTGACAGGCAGGTACAGCTCCAGTTGTTAGACTGACAGGCAGGTACAGCTCCAGTTATTAGACTGACAGGCAGGTACAGCTCCAGTTGTTAGACTGACAGGCAGGTACAGCTCCAGTTGTTAGACTGACAGGCAGGTACAGCTCCAGTTGTTAGACTGACAGGCAGGTACAGCTCCAGTTGTTAGACTGACAGGCAGGTACAGCTCCAGTTATTAGACTGACAGGCAGGTACAGCTCCAGTTGTTAGACTGACAGGCAGGTACAGCTCCAGTTGTTAGACTGACAGGCAGGTACAGCTCCAGTTGTTAGACTGACAGGCAGGTACAGCTCCAGTTATTAGACTGACAGGCAGGTACAGCTCCAGTTGTTAGACTGACAGGCAGGTACAGCTCCAGTTGTTAGACTGACTGGTCCACATACAACAAGGCAATATACAACAAATATTGCATCAACAGACATTGATCTGGCAGGTTAGACTTAGAATCTGGACGTTCTGATTCTAGAAGTTTCCATAGAACCATGGCCTGTCTGTACTGACCTTCAGGGTAGCTGCTCTGTTCAGCAGGTAGGGAAGGTCAAAGTTCTGGATGTTGTACCCAGTGATGATGTCTGCATCCACTGTCCTCACGAACTCAGCCCAGCTCTGCAGGGGGAATACACAGAGCCAATCAGGGGGGAAACCTCCACTGCTGTTGGTCTTAAAGCAGCCAAGCTCAACTCCACATAAGTGTGTTTGTGTGTATGTGTGTGTGTGTGTGTGTGTGTGTGTGTTACCTGTAGTAACTGGCTCTCTTTAGTAAAGCACAGGACCTGGGAGCCCACGATGCTGGAGCAGGACTGGAGGGTGAAGACTGTGCGGATGAAGGGTTCCTTCTCTCCCTGTCGCTGCACCATGGAGGCTATCTGGATCACTGGGTCTTTCTCTGCCTCTGGAAATATCCCTACAAGAAGACAAGAGAGTTGGGCCAACCTTTACAATAGTGAATACTGTTCTGATTCTAGACATTCAGTTACATAGAATAGTCTAAATACTCCTCATGTCATGTAAACGGGGAGCTAACAAGGCTGTCATAGAATGTTGTAGTGTCATGTAAATGAAGAGCTAACAAGGCTGTCATAGAATGTTGTAGAGTCATGTAAATGAAGAGCTAACATAGCTGTCATAGAATGTTGTAGTGTCATGTAAATGAAGAGCTAACATGGCTGTCATAGAATGTTGTAGAGTCATGTAAATGAAGATCTAACATGGCTGTCATAGAATGTTGTAGTGTCATGTAATTGAAGAGCTAACATGGCTGTCATAGAATGTTGTAGAGTCATGTAAATGAAGAGCTAACATGGCTGTCATAGAATGTTGTAGTGTCATGTAATTGAAGAGCTAACATGGCTGTCATAGAATGTTGTAGTGTCATGTAATTGAAGAGCTAACATGGCTGTCATAGAATGTTGTAGTGTCATGTAATTGAAGAGCTAACATGGCTGTCATAGAATGTTGTAGTGTCATGTAATTGAAGAGCTAACATGGCTGTCATAGAATGTTGTAGAGTCATGTAAATGAAGAGCTAACATGGCTGTCATAGAATGTTGTAGTGTCATGTAAATGAAGAGCTAACATGGCTGTCATAGAATGTTGTAGAGTCATGTAAATGAAGAGCTAACATGGCTGTCATAGAATGTTGTAGTGTCATGTAATTGAAGAGCTAACATGGCTGTCATAGAATGTTGTAGAGTCATGTAAATGAAGAGCTAACATGGCTGTCATAGAATGTTGTAGTGTCATGTAAATGAAGAGCTAACATGGCTGTCATAGAATGTTGTAGAGTCATGTAAATGAAGAGTTAACATGGCTGTCATAGAATGTTGTAGAGTCATGTAAATGAAGAGCTAACATGGCTGTCATAGAATGTTGTAGTGTCATGTAATTGAAGAGCTAACATGGCTGTCATAGAATGTTGTAGTGTCATGTAAATGAAGAGCTAACATAGCTGTCATAGAATGTTGTAGAGTCATGTAAATGAAGAGTTAACATGGTTGTCATAGAATGTTGTAGAGTCATGTAAATGAAGAGCTAACATGGCTGTCATAGAATGTTGTAGAGTCATGTAAATGAAGAGCTAACATGGCTGTCATAGAATGTTGTAGTCATGTAAATGAAGAGTTAACATGGCTGTCATAGAATGTTGTAGTGTCATGTAAATGAAGAGCTAACATGGCTGTCATAGAATGTTGTAGAGTCATGTAAATGAAGAGTTAACAAGGCTGTCATAGAATGTTGTAGAGTCATGTAAATGAAGAGTTAACATGGCTGTCAGAATGTTGTAGAGTCATGTAAATGAAGAGCTAACATGGCTGTCATAGAATGTTGTAGAGTCATGTAAATGAAGAGTTAACATGGCTGTCATAGAATGTTGTAGAGTCATGTAAATGAAGAGTTAACATGGCTGTCATAGAATGTTGTAGAGTCATGTAAATGAAGAGTTAACATGGCTGTCATAGAATGTTGTAGAGTCATGTAAATGAAGAGTTAACATGGCTGTCATAGAATGTTGTAGAGTCATGTAAATGAAGAGCTAACATGGCTGTCATAGAATGTTGTAGAGTCATGTAAATGAAGAGCTAACATGGCTGTCATAGAATGTTGTAGAGTCATGTAAATGAAGAGCTAACATGGCTGTCATAGAATGTTGTAGAGTCATGTAAATGAAGATCTTAACATGGCTGTCATAGAATGTTGTAGAGTCATGTAAATGAAGAGCTAACATGGCTGTCATAGAATGTTGTAGAGTCATGTAAATGAAGAGTTAACATGGCTGTCATAGAATGTTGTAGAGTCATGTAAATGAAGAGCTAACATGGCTGTCATAGAATGTTGTAGAGTCATGTAAATGAAGAGTTAACATGGCTTGTCATAGAATGTTGTAGAGTCATGTAAATGAAGAGCTAACATGGCTGTCATAGAATGTTGTAGAGTCATGTAAATGAAGAGCTAACATGGCTGTCATAGAATGTTGTAGAGTCATGTAAATGAAGAGCTAACATGGCTGTCATAGAATGTTGTAGTGTCATGTAAATGAAGAGCTAACATGGCTGTCATAGAATGTTGTAGAGTCATGTAAATGAAGAGCTAACATGGCTGTCATAGAATGTTGTAGAGTCATGTAAATGAAGAGCTAACATGGCTGTCATAGAATGTTGTAGAGTCATGTAAATGAAAAGCTAACATGGCTGTCATAGAATGTTGTAGAGTCATGTAATTGAAGAGCTAACATGGCTGTCATAGAATGTTGTAGAGTCATGTAAATGAAGAGCTAACATGGCTGTCAGAATGTTGTAGTGTCATGTAAATGAAGAGTTAACATGGCTGTCATAGAATGTTGCAGAGTCATGTAAATGAAGAGCTAACATGGCTGTCATAGAATGTTGTAGTGTCATGTAAATGAAGAGTTAACATGGCTGTCATAGAATGTTGTAGTGTCATGTTAATGAAGAGTTAACATGGCTGTCATAGAATGTTGTAGTGTCATGTTAATGAAGAGTTAACATGGCTGTCATAGAATGTTGTAGTGTCATGTTAATGCATCATAATGCAGAAACCTCAATGTCCCAACTCTCTAAATACATGACTCTGCTGACAGGAGCCAGAGGACAAGCCAGTAAATACAGTCTCTCCAGTCCACAGACACACAATCAGTACAATGCAGTATAATCTAGTACAATACAGTACAATGCAGTACAGAGCACAAACCTTTTCTTCCAGCACACTCAATGTCAAAGCTGAGAACCCTGAGAGGAGCGATCCTCTGGTACTCTCCCTCTGCTGGGTGACTGATCAGCTGGGTCCATCCCACATCAACCTCATACTGACACAGAGACACCTAGGAGAGAGGAGGGGGGTATTGTAACTCTGGAACACCCCCTGGGTGTGTAAAGGCCCAGAGGTCTCTATTCTCTTACCTTGCCTGGGTAGTTAGCGTCCGTCTCCCCCAACTTCCTCTCCTCCCTCACCCGGTACTTCCCTTTGGGCAGCTCAATCCAGCAGCAACCCACCACATCACTGTCCACCATAAACCTAGTGCCCCGGGACACAGCGGACCTCATTTATCAAAATGTGTACAAATTCATTTGTTCATTCTCATGAAAAACAACTGCTTACTGTGTGAATTTGGTTGAAAATACATTTCTCCCTAAAAGGTCAAAATAATTGGTTTATATAGTTTAACACTGGAAGCCCTGAGGAAGTCATTTTAGCTGCTTATCAATAAAACATGTTAATCTCCTTTTAAAGTCCTGCACAACACTACTTCCTAGACTCATCCTAAATAAGTCTATTTCATTAGTGTTAGAAGCAGTTTCAGGAGGACACGCCATTTTGTTTCACTGAGCGCCATAAAGTGACTTTTTCAAATCCTCCTAGAGTCACACGCAGGTAAGACGTTTTGATTTCTACACAGGATCAGAAAGAGCACATTCGGAGGCGTCCAACACACTTACCATTGTGAATTAACACTCAAAAATTAAAAGATGAACACTATTTCAAAATAAAACTTTCTACAAGAATAACCCCTGTTTCATGCCCTCCACACGTGAGCACACTGCAACAGATGGCCTACAGTAACATAAACTAATGACAATGATATTGTGTTCTTTGAAATGAAATACATTCTGTATTCTAATGTTACTCAAGAGCGTCATAAACACAACCAAGTGATCATTTTTTCGATAGCATATATGAACTGTATTTATTAGACTGTCAGAGTGCTGCAGCTCGTTGAGGCAGTAAGGGGGGTAAGCGAGGCCTGGCAGTTTAGGGAATGAACTGGGTTAAAATGTCAAGAGAAAACCAGGACTGCTTCTTTTTTTTTTTTTACTTCTCTCACACACACACACACACACACACACACACACACACACACACACACACACACACACACACACACACACACACACACACACACACACACACACACACACACACACACACGCACACACGCGCACACACCTGATCTCAAAGTCAATGTTAGCCTCGTAGGAAGAGAAGCTCTGAATGGGGAAAGGTCCAAACTTAAATCCCTGTTCCAGGAGCCTCTTCGCCGGGGCAATCAGACGAGGCATTGCCATGGTGATGCACAGGAAGTCCGCAATCCGTTTCCCATGGTAACCATACATACCTGGAGGAGAGATGGGGAGGAAGTTATCAACTACCCTGTCGGCCTAGTCAACACCACAGCACTACAAGCTACCACACACACACAACCAAAAACAACAGTTCAACTGTTAACACACAGGATACTCCTCTGCATCCTTTCTTTGCTACCTGTCCAAAAAATGTCCATGTTAACATTCTGAACTTTCCTTTGCCTCAAATGACTACTGGAACGCACCCTGTGTGTATCCAGGAGTCAGCAGTCCCACCACCAGCCTACTGCAGTGCCACCATTAGACCAGACATGGTCACTATACCTACTTTCTTTGCGTGTGATGTCCACCGCCAGCACAGTGACCGACATGTTGTCCTTGTTGGAGCGCATGTCCTTCAGCACAGCAGAGTTAAGCTCCCGTTTGAACTCACTCAAGTGATCACTGGTGAACCCTGAGACAGAGAGAGGAAGGGAGGGGGAAAGTGAGAGAGAAAAGGGGTGGATGAATTTGATATTGTTTGATATTGTCACCGACACGGTGGACAATATTAAAGCCATTATTTTCATGTAGTTTGTGGTTGGCCATCAGATTTAGTCCTAAATAATAATGTAGCCTTCTGCTTCTTAAAGTGACCATGACATTACTACTGTGATGCCTAGAAAACACCTCTCACACGTTCATGCCATGCTTAGCTCACACTAATAGGTCTGATATGTAGAGTAACGGTGTGTATCACCATGCTTAGCTCACACTAATAGGTCTGATATGTAGAGTAACGGTGTGTATCACCATGCTTAGCTCACACTAATAGGTCTGATATGTAGAGTAACGGTGTGTATCACCATGCTTAGCTCACACTAATAGGTCTGATATATAGAGTAACGTTACGTATCACCATGCTTAGCTCACACTAATAGGTCTGATATATAGAGTAACGTTGCGTATCACCATGCTTAGCTCACACTAATAGGTCTGATATATAGAGTAACGTTACGTATCACCATGCTTAGCTCACACTAATAGGTCTGATATGTAGAGTAACGTTGCGTATCACCATGCTTAGCTCACACTAATAGGTCTGATATGTAGAGTAACGTTACGTATCACCATGCTTAGCTCACACTAATAGGTCTGATATGTAGAGTAACGGTGTGTATCACCATGCTTAGCTCACACTAATAGGTCTGATATATAGAGTAACGTTACGTATCACCAAGCTTAGCTCACACTAATAGGTCTGATATATAGAGTAACGTTACGTATCACCATGCTTAGCTCACACTAATAGGTCTGATATGTAGAGTAACGTTGCGTATCACCATGCTTAGCTCACACTAATAGGTCTGATATGTAGAGTAACGTTGCGTATCACCATGCTTAGCTCACACTAATAGGTCTGATATGTAGAGTAACGTTGCGTATCACCATGCTTAGCTCACACTAATAGGTCTGATATATAGAGTAACGTTACGTATCACCATGCTTAGCTCACACTAATAGGTCTGATATGTAGAGTAACGTTGCGTATCACCATGCTTAGCTCACACTAATAGGTCTGATATGTAGAGTAACGTTGCGTATCACCATGCTTAGCTCACACTAATAGGTCTGATATGTAGAGTAACGTTGCGTATCACCATGCTTAGCTCACACTAATAGGTCTGATATATAGAGTAATGTTGCGTATCACCATGCTTAGCTCACACTAATAGGTCTGATATATAGAGTAACGTTGCGTATCATTATATTACTCATTTTCAGAGAAAACTCACCATTGGGGGCAGGGATGTAGAAATAGGGGGCAAAGCCGTGCACGTGGCAGCACACACTGTTCCCGCTGTCAGTCACCCCGAACATGCGGATTATTGGTACATTCCCCTGAGACTGACCTGGCATGCCAGCCACAACAGCCCCTGTTGAACAGACCATCACAAACAGTTTAGGTTGGTGTCATGACTCGTACTCCTGCTTTAAAACGTGACATAAAAATGGCCTTTAAAAGTCTCTAGCAGCCTAAATATGCTTCAACTAAAACTAACATGTTGGTCCCATGGCCTGTCAGGCATTGCCTTTACATATCCATCTATGATGTTGAGAGTGGTTACATTTCTCCAGCCGCATCCCTGAGCTTTATTGCAACAGAAGTTGACTGTGACATAGCTTACCTAAATAGTAGTCGAGGTCGATCTGTTGGAAGACCAGGGTGTCAGAGTCCGGGTTAAGAGGGGAGGCCTGCGGCCGACGCCATCGGGGGTTGAGGTCAGCAGAGAACAGGTCACCTGCAACCGGGTCACGGGTCACATGCAGAAGACAGGAGATTGGTCAGTCAATGTGATGTTAAAGAGGCAGGTTGGTGAAAAATGAATGAAACTCTCCACCACCAGCGCCAGTAGCCTGGGTACCAGTGTGTTTGAGTTATCATTCCACTCCTTGTCATGCTAAACATGTAGTTGGCCTACATGGAGTGGAATGATGGTTTTAAACAGGTTCTGGATTTCAGGCTAGTCAAATGGCAGAAATCCTAAACATTTCAGTCATTCCAGACAATAGGAATCCCTGGTAAGACTAAAGCCTGCACAATGCACATCACCATGCGCTCTCCTCTCATCCTCTCACCAACAGGGATGACATCATGCCCCGCCTGTCCTTCCCTCTCCTCCGCCTCCATATCGGCTTCTTCGAACAGGGCGAGTTCCTCCTCGAAGATCGACGGGCTGTCTTCCCAATCCCCGCCAGTTTTACCACGCTTGGCCTGGGACGCCCCGCCCCTCGGCGGACCGCTACTCCGCCTTTTAGCATCCATGTGTCCTACAGGAGACATCAATGGACCAACGATTAGTACTTTACACACCTTGTAAGCATTTGTATCTGTCATGTGTGAATGTTTTTTATATATTTAGTACTATATATTTATCCTATCTGATTTGCAACAACTTAAGTTCCTTCTGGAAAATTTAAGTAATTCTAGTGTATTCTATTGAACCAAATAGGCTACAACTGGTTCAGCTGGTAGAGCATGGCGCTGACACCATCAGGTCGTGGGTTTGATTACCGCTACGGCCATCCATAAAAAAATGGACCCACTACCGTAAGTCACTTTGGATGAAAACGTTAGTTAAATTGCATGTATATTATATAGCCAGGCCTATTTCATTCTGATTTATATAATTCACTGTCATCTGGCCACTTTGATTATACAGTTGAAGTCGGAAGTTTACATAGACCTTTAGCCAAATACATTTCAACTCAGTTTCTCATGACATTTAATCAGAGTAAAAAATCCCTGTCTTAGGTCAGTTAGGATCACCACTTCATTTTAAGAATGTAAAATGTCAGAATAATAGTAGAGAATGATTTCAGCTTTTATTTCTTTCATCACATTCCCAGTGGGTCAGAAGTTTACATACACTCAATTAGTATTTGGTAGCATTGCCTTTAAATTGTTTAATTTGGGTCAAACTTTTCAGGTAGCCTTCCACAAGCTTCCCACAATAAGTTGGGTGAATTTTGGCCCATTCCTCCTGACAGAGCTGGTATAACTGAGTCGGGTTTGTAGGCCTCCTTGCTCGCACACACTTTTTGAGATCTGCCCACAAATTTTCTATACGATTGAGGTCAGGGCTTTGTGATGGCCACTCCAATACCTCGACTTTGTTGTCCTTAAGCCATTTTGCCACAACTTTGAAAGTATGCTTGGGGTCATTGTCCATTTGGAAGACACATTTGCGACCAAGCTTTAACTTCCTGACTGATGTCTTGAGATGTTGCTTCAATATATTCACATAATGTTCCTTCCTCATGATGCCATCTATTTTGTGAAGTGCACCAGTCCCTCCTGCAGCAAAGCACCCCCACAACATGATGCTGCCACCCCCGTGCTTCACGGTTGGGATGGTGTTCTTCGGCTTGCAAGCCTCCCTCTTATTCCTCCAAACATAACAATGGTCCTTATGGCCAAACAGTTCTATTTTTGTTTCATCAGACCAGAGGACACTTCTCCAAAAAGTATGATCTTTGTCCCTATGTGCAGTTGCAAACCGTAGTCTGGCTTTTTTATGGCGGTTTTGGAGCAGTGGCTTCTTCCTTGCTAAGCAGCCTTTCAGATTATGTCAATATAGGACTCGCTTAACTGTGGATATAGATACTTTTGTACCTGTTTCCTCCAGCATCTTCACAAGGTCCTTTGCTGTTGTTCTGGGATTGATTTGGACTTTTCGCACCAAAGTACGTTCATCTCTAGGAGACAGAACGCGTCTTCTTCCTGAGCGGTATGACGGCTGCGTGGTCCCATGGTGTTTATACTTACATACTATTGTTTGTACAGGTGAACGTGGTACCTTCAGGCATTTGGAAATTGCTCCCAAGGATGAACCAGACTTGTGGAGGGCTAAAAAAAAAAAGATTCTAAGGTCTTGGCTGATTACTTTTGATTTCCCCATGATGTCAAGCAAAGGGGCACTGAGTTTGAAGGTAGGCCTTGAAATACATCCACAGGTACACCTCCAGTTGACTTAAATGATGTCAATTAGCCTATCAGAAGCTTCTAAAGGCATGACATCATTTTTCTGGAATTTTCCAAGCTGTTGAAAGGCACAGTCACCTTAGTGTATGTAAACTTCTGACCCACTGGAATTGTGATAGATAATTAATAGTGAAATAATCTGTATGTATCAATTGTTGGAAAAATCACTTGCTTCATACACGAAGTAGATGTCCTAACCGACTTGCCAAAACGATAGTTTGTTAACAAGAAATTTGTGGAGTGGTTGAAAATCGAGTTTTAATGACTCCAACCTAAGTGAATGTACACTTCCGACTTCAACTGTAGCTGATGTAGCTATGGTGAGCTTTCTAGCGCAGTGGCTGCCTGGGCATCACTCGGGTGGACAGTGAAGGTTGTAGTGTTAGCTTGCTTGCCAGCTACCCTCATAAAATTCAATCTTTAGGCCACTTCATTTCAATGCCCAATGATTCTTGAAATGCCTCATGAGTTTAGTAGAACGGTCTTACCCCACCATAATCAAAAATATAAGGTTGTTACAATGTCTTTGTAAACAATGTAGCTATAGCTTCAAAATATGTGTCAAACTAGCTATCATTCTGATCTCATGTAGACTGGGACTTGTTAGGTTCATAGCTCCATCTATGAAGTTGAGTATTACCTAGCTAGCTTCAGTAGCTCCCTCATTTTTACAAAGTTACCTACATGTATCCAGCCCTGGCTATTCCTGTGAACTAACTACAGTGGTGGAGAAAGTAAAACATTGTCATACTTGAGTAAAAGTAAAGATACCTTAAAAGAAAATACTCAAATAAAAGTGAGTCACCCAGTAATAATACTACTTGAGTAAAAGTCAGAGTATTTGGTTTAAATATACATAAGTATCAAAAGCAAATGTAATTGATAAAATGTACTTAGGTATCAAAAGTAGAAATCATTTAAAATGTCTAATTTTAAGCAAACCAGACCACACGGTGTTATTGTTTTTTTAATTTACAAATAGCCAAGGGCACAGTTCAACAATCAGACATAATTTACAAACGAACCATTTATGTTTAGTGAGTTCGCCAGATCAGAGGCAGTAGGGATGACCTGGGATGTTTGCTTGATAAGTGCGTGAATTTGACAATTCTCCTGTCCTGCTAAACATTCAAAATGTAACGAGTACTTTTGGGTGTCAGGGAAAATGTATGGAGTAAAAAGCACAATAATTTTTAAGGAATGTAGTGGAGTAAAAGTAAAAGTTGTCAAATATAAATAGTAACTAACCAAAAAAAAACGACTTAAGTAGTTTACTTAAAGTATTTTACACCACTAACTATAGGAAACCTAGTGGCAGGGCTGCCGTTTGGCTGAAACACGAATGAAGGACTGTGCCTTTAACAGCTAACGTTACCTAGCTACAATAACCGAATCCAAATATCACTTTCCAACTTCATAGCTAGCTATCCGCTGATGAAGTTGAAACACTGGTAACTACTGGTCACATTTGGAAGACGAGCAGGCATCATTAGTAAGTAGCTATCAATATTAATAGTTACACGCCGCCGTTGAGGTGTTTATTTGCTGCAATGTGAACTTCTCAACGTCGTTGAACAACAACACGCCTGCAAGTTAGCTATAGCTAACTAGCTAGCCCTGTTTCAATTGTAAATAGCTAGTTACAAAGAAACAAATGATTCTTCATCCGCATGTATTTGGCAATCGGACATATGTGACATCGTTAGCTAGCTCTCGCTACTTGGTAATAAAATGTTGTAGCTACCTTTGTTCAATGTGGTGACTTCGATCAGATTCTACTTGACAACAACTCCCGCCACTTGTGCGTTTAATTCGTGAACTTCCACCCCCGGAAAGAGCGGAGGATTTCCACAGCGCACGTGGTGATTGGTCAATAGAGCGGAAACCCGTGGCTGAAAAAAGGGATGGAGGCAGCGGCCATATTTGGTGTGGCTCAGAGACCGAAAACTCTGTGTGAGCTGTGTTAGATAGCTATCATAACAATATGTTTACATTGTAGTGACATTCAGTTTGAAGTCTAATCACAGAAAATAGACTTTAATATGTATTTTAAAGACGTATAAAACACTTGTATTGTATCTCTATGAGCTAATAACCTAACCCAATAGATGAAATAGATCTTTATTCCAATTATTATATTGTTAACAAGCAATGTGGTTCACTGTAATGTATTTATCGTTACGGGTTACTAAAGGGTTATATATCAGGCCTGTGTGTGTGTGTGTGCAAGTGTAACGGATGTGAAATGGCTAGCTAGTTAGCGGGTACGCGCTAGTAGCGTTTCAATCAGTTACGTCACTTGCTCTGAAACCTAGAAGTAGTGTTGCACCTTGCGCTGCAAGGGCCGCGGCTTTTGTGGAGCGATGGGTAACGACGCTTCGTGGGTGTCAGTTGTTGATGTGTGCAGAGGGTCCCTGGGTCGCGCCCGTGTCGGGGCGAGGGGACGGTACTAAAGTTATACTGTTACACAGGTGCAATAATCTGAGGGGGCACAAAGTACGTGAAAATGGCTGGGGGGTGGTGCGGTAGAGTTATTAAAGTAAATATGCATAGATGACAACAGATAGTAGCAGCCGTGTGAAAGAGGATGGGGGGGTAGCCATTTGATTAGATGTTCAGGAGTCTTATGGCTTGGGGGTAGAAGCTGTTAAGAAGCCTCTTGGACCTAGACTTGGCGCTCCGGTACCGCTTGCCATGCATTAGTAGAGAGAACAGTCTATGACTAGGGTGGCTGGAGTCTTGACAATTTTTAGGGCCTTCCTCTGACACTGCCTGGTATAGAGGTCCTAGATGGCAGGAAGCTTGGCCCCAGTGATGTACTGGGCCGTTCACACTACACTCTGTAGTGTCTTGCGGTCGGAGGCCTACCAGGCAGTGATGCAACCCGTCAGGATGCTCTCGATGGTGCAGCTGTAAAACCTTTTGAGGATCCGAGGACCCATGCCAAATCTTTTCAGTCTCCTGAAGGGGAATAGGTTTTGTCGTGCCCTCTTCACGACTGTCTTGGTGTGCTTGGACCATGTTACTTTGTTGGTGATGTGGACACCAAGGAACTTGAAGCTCTCAACCTGCTCCACTGCAGCCCTGTCGATGAGAATGGGGGTGTGCTCGGTCATCTTTTTCCTGTAGTCCACAATCATCTCCTTTGTCTTATTCACGTTGAGGGAGAGGTTGTTGTCCTGGCACCACACGGCCAGGTCTCTGACCTCCTCCTTATAGGCTGTCTCGTCATTGTCGGTGATCAGGCCTACCACTGTTGTGTCATCGACAAACTTAATGATGGTGTTGGAGTCGTGCCTGGCCATGCAGTAATGAGTGAACAGGGAGTACAGGAGGGGACTGAGCACGCAGCCCTGAGGGGCCCCTGTGTTGAGGATCAGTGTGGCGGATGTGTTGTTACCTACCACCTGTGGGTGGCCCGTCAGGAAGTCCAGGATCCAGTTGCAGAGGGAGGTGTTTAGTCCCAGAATCCTTAGCTTATTGATGAGTTTTGAGGGCACTATGGTGTTGAACGCTGAGTCAATGAATAGCATTCTCACATAGGTGTTCCTTTTGTCCAGGTGGGAAAGGGCAGTGTGGAGTGCAATAGAGATTGCATCAGTGGAACTTATAATTAAACAGACTTTCCAAACGTGGGTCTGTTGTAGACCCATGCAGTTCCTCAGCGAAGTCAGTTCCTTTCGGCTTACCTCATTTCAAAATAAAAGTCCCCCACAAGTTCTGGATTTTTTTGTTGCAGGTATGGCGCACGTGCAGAACTTTAATTATGAAGTCAGGTAATCGGAGAGGAAGTGGGTCTACAACAGACAGACATTTGAAAAGTCTGTTTAATTTATGTTCTATTAAAAAATATATCTCAATTTCCCCCATGCATTAGGACCAACCCTACTGTTAGGATTTATGTTTATTCACTATAGCCTGTTAGCATATTGTTTGAAGATGAATATTGTTTTGTTACACACACACACAAACAATACAGATGGGTGTGTGTGTAGGTGTGTAAGGACTGACCAACACAGGCCATAAAAGCTGTGGTCAGTCTGGAGAGGGGAGGGGTGCATCACTCTAGGCCAACCAGGGAGGTTAGGAGACTGATCAGTACCATATTAGGAATTGTTTGAGTGAAGAATCAAGGGGGAGACACAAGACGGAGCTAATCTACCCAGCAACCAGATGTGGACAAAGGAAAGCGCCAAGGGGCTTGGACAAGTCCAGGTGCCCCCAAAGGCGGAGCAAGAGTTTAAACGGTGCTCAGCCTCTACTATGATAGGCCAACTAGACGAGTTGGAACTAAAGCTGTCATAGTATAAAAACTGCTATTTGAGTACATTCCACTGTTCCCTGCTTTACCCTGCGTGGTGATACAGTGAACCCGTATATACGAAAATTGCATTTACCATTTATCGTTTGAGTTTAATTAAAATACTTAAAATATATTCGGTGACTCTGAATCACATTTTGTCCTGATGCCAGATTTGAACTGACGCAAATCTCTTTCACTACGGACAATCTGCATAGTAAATTGAAATTGAACTTCTGGCTTTGCAAGCTAATTCCTAACAAGGCTAGTGTGTAAATACTACCGTTGCTAAAAGCATCTAGCTTCTTGGAGGTTGGGAGATTGGGAACCCATCTGGGCTAGCTAAAGCCAACTTTATAGAATTGCTAGTTGGCTAGTAGTATTTTTTTTTTTACCTGCAAATCTGAGGGGGCACATGCCCCATGTGGGCAATGACGTGTGTGTGTGGAGAGAGAGACAGAGAGACATGCAAGAGGAAAAACTATAAGTTCGGTAAGGTTTCACAGCATATAAGAACTGAGAGCGGGGCTTGCTGCTTGGTCAAATGTCATTCTGTAGTCACGTTGTCGGTTGTACTTTCCGCTATACTCCAATCTGACACTCAACGAGCATTATAAATAACTTGCTTGCCCTTTTCTATCCTCTTTGAAAAATAAAAAAAGACAGACCAGTTGCTCACGCTGCTCACGATTCCCTCTCCTTCGATTGACAACAAAGTCCACCAACCACAGTCCGTGTTAGTGAACTCAGTAAACCAATTGTACATTTTGGTTTGTGAAAACGACCCATTTCCCATGGGCGGGGCCTGTACCCCATAGAAATCAAGGGGTCAAGAACGCCATCTCATAAATAATGTGAAAAGAAGGCGGTACTTTTACCGATGCAACCCCGCCCCCTTACGTGCAGTAATCCGCACACAGGCGTTAGTTCATTTTGTCCATCAACATGACATACTGTGCATTAAACCAATGTGGATCTCCAGCATTCGAGTGAGGCTTCCGCCCCCTCTGCTATCTCAAGTTTTTTTGTTGATTGATTGAAACAGATGCCAATGTTGCCATAGCTTTACCGAACTTGGTACGACACCGGTTTAGGGTAAGTAACCTGATGATAATTCCATGTTTTCTGGAACGTATAGCCTATGAGTACGTGTATTATTGCCGAGGTAAGGAGAGCGTCCTCTGTATCGCGATGTGTTTGCTGTCATAGTCACACTGTGTTCTGGCTGGGCCAGCAGTCTTTCCTGATACAGTGTGTCGTCGCAATGTAACGGATGACAGTAAACACGTTACATTGTAATCATTATTAGTAACAAAGCGGTGTTTCATATTTATCAATGATAGTGTGTTGTTCGCTGCTGGAGTGTTTGTGTCGGAGGTGTGACTGAGCGGCACGAGCGAAGAGGAGGCCTCAGACAGTACTAGTAGCCATCAACCTGTTCCCAGGCAGCCCTACAGGCTTCTTTAGGATGTATAATGGACTCCATTCATAGTCAGGAAGAGACAGTAGCCTCAGACATTACTAGTAGCCATCAACCTGTTCCCAGGCAGCCCTACAGGCTTCTTTAGGATGTATAATGGACTTCATTCATAGTCGGGAAGAGACAGTAGCCTCAGACATTACTAGTAGCCATCAACCTGTTCCCAGGCAGCCCTACAGGCATCTTTAGGATGTATAATGGACTCCATTCATAGTCAGGAAGAGACAGTAGCCTCAGACATTACTAGTAGCCATCAACCTGTTCCCAGGCAGCCCTACAGGCTTCTTTAGGATGTATAATGGACTTCATTCATAGTCGGGAAGAGACAGTAGCCTCAGACATTACTAGTAGCCATCAACCTGTTCCCAGGCAGCCCTACAGGCATCTTTAGGATGTATAATGGACTCCATTCATAGTCAGGAAGAGACAGTAGCCTCAGACATTACTAGTAGCCATCAACCTGTTCCCAGGCAGCCCTACAGGCTTCTTTAGGATGTATAATGGACTTCATTCATAGTCAGGAAGAGACAGTAGCCTCAGACATTACTAGTAGCCATCAACCTGTTCCCAGGCAGCCCTACAGGCATCTTTAGGATGTATAATGGACTCCATTCATAGTCAGGAAGAGAAAGTAACCTCAGACAGTGCTAGTAGCCATCAACCTGTTTCCAGGCAGCCCTACAGGCTTCTTTAGGATGTATAATGGACTTCATTCATAGTCGGGAAGAGACAGTAGCCTCAGACATTACTAGTAGCCATCAACCTGTTCCCAGGCAGCCCTACAGGCATCTTTAGGATGTATAATGGACTCCATTCATAGTCAGGAAGAGACAGTAGCCTCAGACATTACTAGTAGCCATCAACCTGTTCCCAGGCAGCCCTACAGGCTTCTTTAGGATGTATAATGGACTTCATTCATAGTCGGGAAGAGACAGTAGCCTCAGACATTACTAGTAGCCATCAACCTGTTCCCAGGCAGCCCTACAGGCATCTTTAGGATGTATAATGGACTCCATTCATAGTCAGGAAGAGACAGTAGCCTCAGACATTACTAGTAGCCATCAACCTGTTCCCAGGCAGCCCTACAGGCTTCTTTAGGATGTATAATGGACTTCATTCATAGTCAGGAAGAGACAGTAGCCTCAGACATTACTAGTAGCCATCAACCTGTTCCCAGGCAGCCCTACAGGCATCTTTAGGATGTATAATGGACTCCATTCATAGTCAGGAAGAGAAAGTAACCTCAGACAGTGCTAGTAGCCATCAACCTGTTTCCAGGCAGCCCTACAGGCATCTTTAGGATGTATAATGGACTCCATTCATAGTCAGGAAGAGAAAGTAGCCTCAGACATGGTCAGTGTGACGTAGACTATCATATATGATTTATATTACCCTGCCCTGGGCCGAGTGGGTCTCCTCTGTCTTTTACAGCTCTACCATTCATCGTGTGTGTGTGTGTGTGTGTGTGTGTGTGTGTGTGTGTGTGTGTGTGTGTGTGTGTGTGTGTGTGTGTGTGTGTGTGTGTGTGTGTGTGTGTGTGTGTGTGTGTGTGTGTGTGTGAGAGAAAAGAGGGAGAACATTTGCTCGATCATCACAAGTGTGTTACACTACAGTGTTATGACCGTCTCTATATGAAATGTCTCTACATGGCCAACAACAGTCTGAAACCATGGGAGTTGGTTTTGCCTGAGCCACAGCATGCCAACAGTCAACCACCCGTGGGTTGCTGCAACTAGTGTCGTAAATCACCCTGCAATATTTCATCATGGTGCTGTGTGTCACCAGCATCGTTTGTTGTCCAAGCTATTTCACAAAAGCTGAGGGGTGTGTGTCACATTCAGTATTTCTCTGGCATGACAAGATTGTCTGGTCAGAACATGTCACTAAAATAGTGTAGTAACTTCCTGGTCCTAGGCTCTACTCAGCACCCACCTGCACCTCTCTCATCCTCTCGCTCCCTCCACCTCTTCTACCTTTCCTCTCCCTCCCCCCACCTCTTCTACCTTTCCTCTCCCTCCCCCCACCTCTTCTACCTTTCCTCTCCCTCTCCCCACCTCTTCTACCTTTCCTCTCCCTCCCTCTACCTCTTCTACCTTTCCTCTCCCTCCCCCCACCTCTTCTACCTTTCCTCTCCCTCCCCCTACCTCTTCTACCTTTCCTCTCCCTCCCCCCACCTCTTCTACCTTTCCTCTCCCCACCTCTTCTACCTTTCCTCTCCCCACCTCTTCTACCTTTCCTCTCCCCACCTCTTCTACCTTTCCTCTCCCCACCTCTTCTACCTTTCCTCTCCCTCCCCCCACCTCTTCTACCTTCCTGCTCTTTTCTTCCACTACTCGACATTACAGTTGATGACTGTACTTCCACAAATATTTCACTCTCTCTCTCTCACACACACACAGATCACATTCTCTCTCACACACACCCATATGCACACACACACACTGCATACTGTCTCTCTCATTCTCACACACACTGCATACTGTCTCTCTCACACACACACACACTGCATACTGTCTCTCTCATTCTCACACACACTCCTAGAACCCCATAAGACACAGAAGAGCTAGTTGGAACAGCCTCTTCTCATTGACTTTTTAAAGAATGAAGGTGTGTGTGCCAGTCTGGCAGTTCTTTGGGCTGTGAAGGAGCCAAACACTCAGCTGCCCAGCTGCTCTCCAACCGATATCCTGGTCTCAACACATCTCATTTGAACATTTGAACAAATACTTCTACAGATACCCAGCCTAAAATCCCCAAAGAGCAAGCAATGTGGAAGAAGTCCCACGAGAGAGAGGTGTGTGTGTTCTGTGTGTGTGATATATATATCCCCCGCCACATAGACTATAGCAGCATAGATGGGGACGCAGTAATAACTGTAGCAGTGATGAATAAATACATGTCCATTGGGGTGGAGGCAGAGTAAAGACTGTCGTCGGGGGGGTGACCTTAGGGGGAGCAACAGACTAAATTACCATTGAAGGGTTGTGGGGACCAAGTGAAATATAAATAATCATTTTTGACTGACATATTTTTAGACCACGACGTCCCAGTTCTCTCTAAGCTGAGTGTACTGAGGTAGTTGTAACCATCCACTCTCTCAATGGTCTTAGCAATCTGGGCGGCAGGTAGCCTAGTGGTTAGAGCGTTGGACTAGTAACCGAAAGGTTGCAAAAACGAATCCCCGAGCTGACAAGGTAAAAATCTGTCGTTCTGCCCCTGAACAAGGCAGTTAACCCACTGTTCCTAGGCCGTCATTGTAAATAATAATTTGTTCTTAACTGACTTGCCTAGTTAAATAAAGGTAAAATAAAAATCCCAGACCTATGCTGGAACATTGTTAACATTGTGGGAGGCAACCCATCTGCCTAGGGAGACCACTCCCAGGGTCTGGTTGTTTATGGGTGGTTGTTTATGGGTGGTTGTTTGGGGGTACAGAGCATGGTGATGACTCATGATGTCTTTTAAGTCTAGAAAGTTCCCCCTGTACCACTGACCAAATACTATGGGCCTATAGCATCATTGGTGTCATTTGATCAAGTTATCAGATTTGGATACAGTACTTTGTACACACACACACACACTCTTAGATGACCTGGGTTGTGAGTTGAGTCAGTCATGTCATACAGTGTGTTCATGTTAACTCTTCCGTTTTGGGGCAGCAAACACAGACATTTCCTTCTGCATCTTTATCTCACCACTGCATTATACTCTTTGTCATAGGAGACAATGTAAACAAGCTGTGTATAGCTTCTAATGATGCTTTAAAATAGTGTATATTCAACCAGCAGATATTAAAGGCTGTCCCACCAGCGGTACGCTAATGATAAGAATAAGAAATGACTTTATTGTTCATTTACATCAACATTTATTTGGAGGTCAGGATACTGATATGTAAAAACGCTGGAAAGTGAGCACACACATTCACTTTAACCCTTAACCTCACTGACTCTACTACCTAACCAGTGGTAACTTTAAAACCTCACCCCTTAACCTCATGACTCTACTCCTAACCAATGGTAACTTTAAAACCTCACCCCTTAACCTCACTGACTCTACTCCTAACCAATGGTAACTTTAAAACCTCACCCCTTAACCTCACTGACTCTACTCCTAACCAATGGTAACTTTAAAACCTCACCCCTTAACCTCACTGACTCTACTCCTAACCAATGGTAACTTTTCAACCTCACCTCTTAACCTCACTGACTCTACTCCTAACCCCATTTCTCTTCCACCTCAATGATGACCCCCATGTCTAACTGTACATCTTCAGCTATTTTATCTCTGCCAGCTGAATGTACCCTTCCTTCCTAAAAACAATGTGTCTCTCATGACATGTCTAAACCATGTGTGTTGTTCTTCCTTCCCAGCATGCCTCTGGCTCGCAGCCTGTCCATCACCTCCCTGTCGGGGTTGGAGGAGTGGGATGAGGAGTTTGACCTGGAGGATGCTGTCCTCTTCGAGATCGCATGGGAGGTGGCCAACAAAGGTATCACTGTGTGTGTGTAACGACAGTATGTTAGTAATAACTCTCGGTTCTGTGTGTAACGACAGTATATTAGTAATAACTCTTGGTTCTGTGTGTAACGACAGTATATTAGTAGTAACTCTCGGTTCTGTGTGTAACGACAGTATATTAGTAATAACTCTTGGTTCTGTGTGTAACGACAGTATATTAGTAATAACTCTTGGTTCTGTGTGTAACGACAGTATATTAGTAATAACTCTTGGTTCTGTGTGTAACGACAGTATATTAGTAATAACTCTTGGTTCTGTGTGTAACGACAGTATGTTAGTAATAAATCTTGGTCCGTGCCTCTGTGCAGTTGGTGGGATTTACACAGTGATCCAGACCAAAGCCCGTCTGACGGCAGAGGAATGGGGAGAAAACTATTTCCTGGTTGGTCCGTACGTGGAGAGTAACGTCCGCACCCAGGTGGAGCTGATCGAGCCCACCAACCCTGCCCTTAAGAGAGCCATAGACAAGATGAATTCCAGTGGATGTAAGGTACAGACCCACACAGAGACCCACACAGAGACCCACACAGAGACCCACACAGAGACCCACACAGAGACCCACACAGAGACCCACACAGAGACCCACACAGAGACCCACACCAGTTTGCTGGCACTATTAAAGGACTTAAAGGGGAAATCTGCAGTTGCTTCATCCATTTTTGGACTTAGAAGTTAATATGTACCCATTTTGATTCTTTAAGAATATAACTTATAAATGCCTCATGAGCTTAGTTTAACTGTCGTACCCCATCAGAACCCAAAATATATAAGCTTGATTTACTCCAATCTTTGTAAACATAAACAAACACCGTATAAATCAAACATGGTTTAAACTATCAGTGTTGTATCATGGATGGTCAGTCCTTGTGTCCATAGCTCTGTCTGAGTTTGAGTGGTTACATTTCCCCAGCCCCACCCCTCAGCTTTTTACCAAACTGCAGATTGTCGCTTTAAAGGAGCTACATGTAACATTAGCACCAAATGCAGCAAAGGAGTATAAATCCATGAGACTAAAACTAACTTTTTAGAACCCAGTGTGAAGTTTCTAATTAGAATGTTTACCTCAACTAGCCTGTGTGTGTACAGCTTCCTGAATTACCATTGGTTCTCGATCGTGACGTTGACAACAACAGAAAAAATATTAGCAATAGATAACTTATTCACGTCCTTGCAATTTAAGTTTTGGGGGATTATGATGAGGTTAAAAGCAGTATTATTCCATTTTAGGCATTTCTAAGCAGTGTCCTTCAGTTTTTAAAAAGGTTTGATCGGTTACTTCCTGACGTCAACCTTGCCTCAAAAGCCCCTGTGCACCCCAAGACCCCACCTGACACTGGTCCATGGCATTGGCCTTTCCCCAGGACACACACACACACAGTCTTGTATAACTAACCTTGTGGGGACACACAAGTCAGTCCCATTCAAAATCATATTTTCCCTTACCCTAACCCTAGTTCCTAAACTTAATTCTAACCCTAGCACTAATTCTAACCTTAACCATAAACCGCCTAGAAATAGTCTTTGACCTTGTGAGAACTAACAAAATGTCCCCAGTTGGTCAAAAATACATATGTTTACTTCTGGTCCCCACAAGTATAGTTGAACACGTCCACACACGCACATAGTGTCCCTCTTTCTCTCTCTCTTTATTTCACTCTATCCTTCACTCTCTGTCCTTGTCGTTCTAATCTCTGGTATTTCTGTTAAAAGGTTAAAGGCTGTATCAGTGTCACACACACTGCTGTCTATTTCTGGTAGGCAGTCTGTAGCGTGTGTTTAGTGTGCATGTGTAGTTCATATGTGGAAGTGTGTGTGCCATACTGAGTCACTCCTTGGCATTCTAGCAGTGCAGTGCACCATGGGAAAGCCCTGTGTAGTGAGGTCAGATCATTTGATTGGATGAGAGCGATACTGTGCTCTAATCGTAATCGTCCTTACTTGAGGACTGGAAGCTGTGGAACATTTGTGTAAGTCATTGTGTAAGCTCCCAGTTCTTTGTGGTATAAACAACAGGAAATTGTCTTTTAATTCTCTGTACTGGGCAACGACAAATAAACATATACATGTCAAACACTCTAGGTCCAGACTGTGACCACATTGAAAATATGCTAGTTGTGTAGCGACACAATGGCTAACAGCACCAGACCATGTCTGCCTGGCTAGCAAGCTACTTTAAAAACACTGACCCCAGTCTCTCATTCACTCTCTCCCCCCCCCCCCCCCCCCCCCCCACTCTCTCTCTCCCCCACTCTCTCTCTCTCCCCCTCTCTCTCTCTCCCCCCTCTCCCCACTCTCTCTCTCCCCCCCATCTCTCTTCACCCCAGGTGTACTTTGGTCGTTGGCTGATTGAGGGCAGTCCATACGTGGTGCTGATAGATGTGGCGTTCACTGCCTGGAACCTGGATAAGTGGAAAAAAGAGTTGTGGGACAACTTCTCTATCGGGGTGCCCTGGTTCGACCGCGAGGCCAACGACGCCGTCCTCTTTGGCTTCTTGACCGCCTGGTTACTAGGAGAGGTGGGTTGCTGCCAGGGAGGGTCAGGGATAATGGGTTACTAGGAGAGGTGGGTTGCTGTCAGGGATAATGGGTTACTAGGAGAGGTGGGTTGCTGTCAGGGATAATGGGTTACTAGGAGAGGTGGGTTGCTGCCAGGGATAATGGGTTACTAGGAGAGGTGGGTTGCTGCCAGGGAGGGTCAGGGATAATGGGTTGCTGCCAGGGAGGGTCAGGGATAATGGGTTGCTGCCAGGGAGGGTCAGGGATAATGGGTTGCTGTCAGGGAGGGTCAGGGATAATGGGTTACTAGGAGAGGTGGGTTGCTGCCAGGGAGGGTCAGGGATAATGGGTTACTAGGAGAGGTGGGTTGCTGTCAGGGAGGGTCAGGGATAATGGGTTACTAGGAGAGGTGGGTTGCTGCCAGGGAGGGTCAGGGATAATGGGTTGCTGTCAGGGATAATGGGTTGCTGCCAGGGAGGGTCAGGGATAATGGGTTGCTGCCAGGGAGGGTCAGGGATAATGGGTTGCTGCCAGGGAGGGTCAGGGATAATGGGTTACTAGGAGAAGTAGGTTGCTGCCAGGGAGGGTCAGGGATAATGGGTTGCTGTCAGGGAGGGTCAGGGATAATGGGTTGCTGTCAGGGAGGGTCAGGAATAATGGGTTGCTGGGAGAAGTAGGTTGCTGTCAGGGAGGGTCAGGGATAATGGGTTACTGGGAGAAGTAGGTTGCTGCCAGGGAGGGTCAGGGATAATGGGTTGCTGCCAGGGAGGGTCAGGGATAATGGGTTACTAGGAGAGGTGGCTTGATGCCAGGGAGGGTCAGGGATAATGGGTTGCTACCAGGGAGGGTCAGGGATAATGGTTTACTATGAGAGGTGGGTTGATGCCAGGGAGGGTCAGGGATAATGGGTTACTAGGAGAGGTGGGTTGATGCCAGGGAGGGTCAGGGATAAAGGGTTGAATGGGGATAAGGGGGGTGTGGCCTACACACTGCTCACTGTTATAACAGGGAAGTAGGTGGTTCTAGCCCAGTGGTCACCAACCTTTTCTGAGTCAAGATCACTTTCGCAGTCAAAAAGCAAGCTGAGATCTACTGCTCAGATCGTTTTCTTTACATTAACCCACACAGTTTAGTAGGAATGAGGTTTGGGCAGTAGGCCTAATACATTATCACAGCATATTGGCTATATGATTGGCCTGCCATTATTGTTAATCAGACCATATTATATTTCAAAACTCGAGCTTTGATAACAAAATAGATCCGTTGGTTTAGCACTTGTGAGTCACTGTGGGGCATGAATTTAAATAATTGTCTTTTTTATTTTACTGGACTAATGGTACCTGCATCTGACGGTCAACGAGGTCAAATCACCACGTCACTGGTCTTCAGGTCGGAAAGTCGGAGCTCTAGAAAGATGCCCGAGTTTCCGACTTGGAATTCCGAGTTAGATGACCGTTCAAAACGATTTTTCCCAACCACCTCTCACGGTCCCTGCTCTCTCCTTCCTTTCCTCCGGTGAGACTGACCAGAGAGAGGGGACAGCGTCTTCCACCTGATGGCCAAACTCGGTCGCACCGCATCTGCCTCATGCACAAATTCATGTTGTTCCTATGACCAGAGAAAGTGAAATATTCCTTCATATTAAAATTGACACGACGAGCTGCTAATAATAATAAAACGCAGGGCTATCGATACTTGGCTACTCATTCATTGCAGCCCGAGCAGAAGTACGGAGATGCGCGTGTTGAATATAAACAGTGACAGAGCTGAATATAAACTTAAACACTCATCATAACAGCAGCTCTTTGCTGTATTCGTTGACAGTCTCTGTTGTCATGGTTTTAAAAGTGATTAAATCTTACGTAGACTAGTAGCCTATTACACTTGGCTGTGGCCAGGGTCATGGAAGCTCTGTAGCCACGGTGATTTGAGCTTTCCAATTGGGCAGCGCAGTAGGTGCACTCGATTTAGTCACAGATTTGCCGGGTATGCAGAGTTTGTCTCATGGGAACACTTTGCTTAAGGTTCCGTATTAACCCCACATCGTCTTCCTCCAGTATGCTGGTCCATTATATTAACCCCACATTGTCTTCCTCCAGTATGCTGGTCCATTATATTAACCCCACATTGTCTTCCTCCAGTATGCTGGACCATTATATTAACCCCACATTGTCTTCCTCCAGTATGCTGACCCATTATATTAACCCCACATTGTCTTCCTCCAGTATGCTGACCCATTATATTAACCCCACATTGTCTTCCTCCAGTATGCTGGTCCATTATATTAACCCCACATTGTCTTCCTCCAGTATGCTGACCCATTATATTAACCCCACATTGTCTTCCTCCAGTATGCTGGACCATTATATTAACCCCACATTGTCTTCCTCCAGTATGCTGGACCATTATATTAACCCCACATTGTCTTCCTCCAGTATGCTGGCCCATTGTAGTAATCCCACATTGTCTTCCTCCAGTATGCTGGACCATTATATTAACCCCACATTGTCTTCCTCCAGTATGCTGGCCCATTATATTAACCCCACATTGTCTTCCTCCAGTATGCTGGACCATTATATTAACCCCACATTGTCTTCCTCCAGTATGCTGGACCATTATATTAATCCCACATTGTCTTCCTCCAGTATGCTGACCCATTATATTAACCCCACATTGTCTTCCTCCAGTATGCTGGCCCATTATATTAACCCCACATTGTCTTCCTCCAGTATGCTGGCCCATTATATTAACCCCACATTGTCTTCCTCCAGTATGCTGGCCCATTATATTAACCCCACATTGTCTTCCTCCAGTATGCTGACCCATTATATTAACCCCACATTGTCTTCCTCCAGTATGCTGGACCATTATATTAACCCCACATTGTCTTCCTCCAGTATGCTGGACCATTATATTAACCCCACATTGTCTTCCTCCAGTATGCTGGTCCATTATATTAACCCCACATTGTCTTCCTCCAGTATGCTGGACCATTATATTAACCCCACATTGTCTTCCTCCAGTATGCTGGACCATTATATTAACCCCACATTGTCTTCCTCCAGTATGCTGGACCATTATATTAACCCCACATTGTCCTCCTCCAGTATGCTGGACCATTATATTAACCCCACATTGTTCTCCTCCAGTATGCTGGTCCATTATATTAACCCCACATTGTCTTCCTCCAGTATGCTGACCCATTATATTAACCCCACATTGTACTCCTCCAGTATGCTGGACCATTATATTAACCCCACATTGTCTTCCTCCAGTATCCTGGACCATTATATTAACCCCACATTGTCTTCCTCCAGTATGCTGGTCCATTATATTAACCCCACATTGTCTTCCTCCAGTATGCTGGACCATTATATTAACCCCACATTGTCTTCCTCCAGTATGCTGGACCATTATATTAACCCCACATTGTCTTCCTCCAGTATGCTGGCCCATTATATTAACCCCACATTGTCTTCCTCCAGTATGCTGGCCCATTATATTAACCCCACATTGTCTTCCTCCAGTATGCTGGACCATTATATTAACCCCACATCGTCTTCCTCCAGTATGCTGGACCATTATATTAACCCCACATTGTCTTCCTCCAGTATGCAGCGCAGTGTGAGGAGCCTCCCCATATCCTGGCCCATTTCCATGAGTGGCTGGCAGGCCTGGGCCTGGCGCTATGCAGACAGAGACAGTTGCCCGTGGCAACCATCTTCACCACCCACGCCACCCTGCTGGGACGTTACCTGTGTGCCGGCAGTGTGGACTTCTACAACAACCTCGCCGATGTGAGTGCATCTGTGTGGGTGTGTTTGTGTGTACACGTGATGATGTCATGATCTGTGGTGTGTGTTGGTCAGGGTTGGGATGTCATGTTTACTATGTTCTGTCTTTGTGCATCTTCACCATCATTTACAGGTAACTGACCTCACAGTAAGTGTTGTGGGTCATTCTAGGTTGTTTGAAGGTCAGTTGTGTCACCCTAGCTAGTATATTTAACCCTGATCATAAATCAACCCCTTACCCTAGTCCCCTACTTAGTATTCAATAGTGTAGATCTGAAAGGGAACTGTTACCAGACTGATGATACCAATCTGATCCTTCCAGAGTTACGTAAGTGTGTGGAATGTGGGGCGGGCAGGACCGTAGCATTTTTACCATGTTGGTTTTTAGCATCTAGTCTGTCCTGTTTCATCGACCCTGGATTTCTCCACTAAAACAGTGAAAGCACTTATTTGATGTGCTATTTACTTGACCCACAACTGCTGAACGTTGTGGGTCAGTGTCTCCCAGCCTCTTCACCATAGCCACTACTCTAGATCAGATAGGATTGGATAAGCTTTGTTTTATGATCAAAAATAATTGAGAATACATTTTTTTGCAAGTTATTTATTCAATTAACTTTATCTCATAGTAGGTAATAGCTTAGTCTTGGTGAGTGGAATTGACGATTTGGAATTGTCCTCTGTCTGTCTCAGTTCAACGTGGATAAGGAGGCGGGGGATAGACAGATCTACCATCGCTATTGTCTGGAGCGGACAGCTGCGCGCTGTGCTCATGTCTTCACCACCGTCTCTCAGATCACAGCCGTTGAGGCAGAGCACCTGCTCAAGAGGAAACCAGGTGTGTGTGTGTGCATGCCTGTCACAGGAATTCCAGTCAAGTCTCTGTTTTTTAACCTTTTAACCTCTTTGTTTGTTCTTAGTTGACTGTCTGGCTAACCTCTCCTGTTATCTCTACCTCTCCTCTCTCTTGTTATCTACCTCTTCTCTTGTTATCTCTACCTCTCTTCTCTTGTTATCTCTACCTCGCCGTCTCCTGTTCTCTCTCTCCCTTTCCTGTTCTCCCTCTCTCTCTCTCTCTCCCTTTTACCGCTCCTGTTCTTCCTCTCTCTCCTTCTCCCCCGCCACCCCACCCCACAGACATAATCACCCCTAACGGGCTGAACGTGAAGAAGTTCTCTGCCATGCATGAGTTCCAGAACCTGCACGCCCAGAGCAAGAACCGTATCCAGGAGTTCATCAGAGGTCACTTCTATGGGTCAGTGGGGTCACCACCCAAACACAAATATACTATATATACATACTGCTGACCCACTGGGCACAGATGTCAGTTCAATGTCAATTTTTGATTGTCATTATGTTGAGTTGTCAACTAATGTGAATTCAATGTGATTTCAACAAAACATGATCACCATCACATTGGATTTAGGTTAAAAGTTGGGTGAAAAAATCAGAAATTCCCTTATGTTGATGATTTTTTTGTTGATTCAACATTATGATATTTGTTTTGTTTAAATGATGTGGGAACAATGTTAATTCAACCAGTTTTTGCCCAGTGATGGGAGTGTTACCTATCATATTAATAGACAACCCTAACCCTATCATATTAGACAACCCTAACCCTATCATATTAGACAACCCTAACCCTATCATATTAGACAACCCTAACCCTATCATATTAATAGACAACCCTAACCCTATCATATTAGACAACCCTAACCTATCATATTAGACAACCCTAACCCTATCATATTAGACAACCCTAACCCTATCATATTAATAGACAACCCTAACCCTATCATATTAGACAACCCTAACCCTATCATATTAATAGACAACCCTAACCTATCATATTAATAGACAACCCTAACCTATCATATTAATAGACAACCCTAACCCTATCATATTAAGACAACCCTAACCCTATCATATTAGACAACCCTAACCCTATCATATTAATAGACAACCCTAACCCTATCATATTAATAGACAACCCTAACCCTATCATATTAATAGACAACCCTAACCCTATCATATTAGACAACCCTAACCCTATCATATTAGACAACCCTAACCCTATCATATTAGACAACCCTAACCCTATCATATTAGACAACCCTAACCCTATCATATTAGACAACCCTAACCCTATCATATTAATAGACAACCCTAACCCTATCATATTAATAGACAACCCTAGAAACAGCCTGTTGCTTGAACCTTATTGACACTATCATTTTCAGGGTTTGATACTGTGACCAAAACAGTGCGACACATGTTTTGGTCGCAAGGGTGCCAGCAGTAGCGTGCCGTGGGCCTGGGGCCTGGGCCTTCAGTGAGGTCCTACACAGTCCCACCCGAATTAATCCACCTCTTATTACAGAAACGCAGTATAACCAGGCGTTGCGTCACCTTGAAATTGACATTTTTATTCAGAGAATTGCAGGGGAAGAGTACAATACAGTACAGTTCAACTAATAGGCAAGAACATAGTCGAGTGCAACAGAGTTATATTAATATTCTTCTTCTATCCATTTCTGGTCCACAAACTTTGAGCTTTAAGTCCCCAAAAAAATAAATACAGTGTGTTCACTAAACAGCGCATTGTCGCACCCAAAGCAGTTTCACCGTGATGATAAAGACACATAACTATTCACTGAAAATAAAAGAAAACAAATAATTTGCAACATAGGCTATTTGCCATTTTATTTTGTTAATATATAGGGTATTTAATATTAACGAAATAAAATGCGAAACATACATACACATTTAATAAAAAATAACATGCATTGTATGCCTACTCACCAAAGACTGATTATTTGAACACAAAATCCTTCCTCCTTTCTTTCCTCAAGAAGACTTCAATGACTCTGTTGTACAGTCTATCTGTGCGTTTTAGTTCCACCAATAAGTAATTTTCTATCGACATGGAGGCTAATGCTGAAAGCCGAGTCTGTCCAGTAGCATTTCTGGAATACGTTTTGATTCGCTTTAAGGCCGAGAATGACCGCTCGACAGAAGCCGTGGACACAGGGATAGTCACTGTCACACATGCCAATGTGTAAAGTTGCCCCATGTCCTCATTCAGATTTTTCTGCTTAAGGAAATCAAGGAGATCAGAGGGGCTTTTCCCTTCAAAATCAGTCATAGCATACATTACAGTCAGTTCTGTTTTTAGCTTGGATAGGTCGAACAGTGTTCCGTGACTCTCTGTTAAGCTGGAGAAGGCTGTTTGCGGGAATTTTTTCCGGTAGGTCTGAAAGTGCCGGGGGTCCAGGAGGGAGAGAAACATTAATTTTTCGTGGTCTTGAAACCTGTTTCGTATCTGGCAAAGAATGTTGTCCAGAATATTGCTGTGGAGTTGTTGATAGTATGTGCGAGGGTCTCCTTGTGCTGGGCCTCTGCGTGCGCTGGGTAAACTTGAGATGCGCGCTGTGTCATCGTAGATTTGACTGAACCTGCACCTCTCTCGCTCAATTGTGTCACAAAACTCGTTCACCCTTGTCAGGCAGAATTGTACATCCAAAGTTTGTTTCTGTAGAATTCCAAAAAGCACATCCGAATAATTAAAAATCCCATTGAATGTTTCAAGCAAAAAACAAAACTCAATCATCCAAATGTGCATTAAATCCATCAGCCATAAGCACAGTATCCCCGTCATGGTCATCATGATGTTCCAGTAAGTGGTTAAACAGCTCCTTTAGGGCAACTCTCTTTTCAAAGACTGCATTGACCAATCTAGATGTATATTGCCACCTCGTTGGTGCAACCTTAGGAAGACGACGCTTGCAGATGTCATCCAGCAGTTGCGTGCGCTTAGGGGATCGTGAGAAAAATGCTGCAAGGCCATTGAGGTTGGCAAAGAAGACCTTGCATTCTTTAAGCTTTGAGGCTCCTTGAGTCAGTACTAAATTTAGTCGATGTGCATAGCAGTGAATGAATAAGGCCATCGGTGCCCTCTCCTTAACTTTAGCCTGCACCCCATTGAGTCCAGATGCCATGACTGCTGCGCCATCAAAACACAAAACTTTATCCAGACTACATTCATTTTCCTGCAAGAAACGGAAAATAAGAGCGGCAATGTCATCAGCTCGCTTGCCGCTTGTCACATCTTCAAATCGGATAAATCGCTCCTTGACTCCTGTGTCCGTCACATAACGCAGGACGAGTGAGAGCTGTGCTGCATTTCCCACATCTGTTGTCTCGTCCACCATAACAGCAACAAAGGGAGCTTTTTTAATCTCCATTTTGATCTCTTCTCCCATCACTTCAGCAATAGCATAAATTAGGTCATTTTGTATTTTGCCGGACGTCCCAATGAACACTTTGTTAGTGGACAGGTGGTATTGTAAATCTGTGTTGCTTTCAGAAAGAAAAGAAAGAAGCTCCACGTAGTTCCCTTTGTTTGTGGAGTCAGCACTTTCATCGTGTCCCCTAAAAGAAAGTTCCTGTTTACCCAAAAACATGACACAATCAATGAGTCTTTTCAATATTTCCCTATTTTTCTTCACCTTTTCATTGTGCAGCTCCGTTGCCCTGCGCGATTGTTCATTGAGCTGTAGATCCACTCGGGTGTCCCCAAAAGTTTTCAAAAGCACCATTGCTTGTAAGTGCCCAGCCGTACTTTGGTGTCTCGTTGCTGCCTTGGTTAGACAACTCAAGTTTGCAAAGCCAGTGTGGCTCCAAACACCAAATCGATCACTTGCAAATAATAGGCATTCCCAGCAGTACAGTTTGCAGTGCTTCTCGGAGCCTGTGAGCCATTGACAGCGCTCGTAGTTGGAACTTTGAAAGTGGCGAACGAACCCCTTTCCCGCCTGTGACAGGTTACAATGTCTAACTTTTCTTGAAAAGTTCGTCTTGAGAATGGCGTTATAATTATATCCTCGACCAAATCGATATCTTCTCCTCCTTCCGCCATTGTGGGTTGAAAAAACAGCTTAGTCGTACGCAAATTAATTTGTTTATCAAATTCAGTTTCCTAGTTCTGAGGATCTGCATAGACCTGCCCATAGGACCTGCTTCTCAATATTGGTAATCCAATCAAAAGACGTGCACGCACTACGCCTGCTAGCTGGCTCCTGTGTAACACTGGAGCCAGCCAGCAGGCGTACAATAGCCAACTCTAAAGCTGATTGGTTGACACTAAATTTTCATTTCCATTCACTTTAAGCTACAAGCGCCCGCACTGTTGATTCTGAAGGCCTGAGGGCAGATTTTAGACCCCTGGCAACACATGATGGCTGAATATGATTGGATAAAATATCTAACATAAAGGCCAGCCCTCCAAATCTCAACCTGGGGCTGGAAGCAGTGCAACCAAGAGGAAAGCTATGAAATGAAGAGTATAATTCTTACTCTGGGGAATAATTTAATACATATTTGTGGGAAAATATATTTAAAATAAATATATATTCTGATGATGTTTAGGCCAGCAGAGAAGGCCTTGCTGGCCCTGACGGCCCACCACTGGGTGCCAGTGACATTTTAGCAAGTGTACCAGTTGCATAGCTTTTTTTTATCATGATTTATTGAAACAGTAATGTGCAATTGACCAAAAATAAATCCACTTTCTGAAGAGGCAACATCGTCACGGGAACGCCCCTGTCTGTGTGTGTCAGGACTTGACTTACAGGGGAGGTTTAGAAACCCTCCATCAGTGGCCCCCTGGCCAGTGGAAAACATAGTTTAATAATGCTAGTTTTAATCTAGGCTATATAATTTATTTATAAAAATGGATTCCCAAAGCTTTTCGTTCGTTATGTCGGTTATTTATCACTCGCGCTGCACACGGCCTATAGATAATCTGATGCGCAGAAAGAGCGCGCAGCTCTGAAACAGCTGGTTGTTGTGTTGAGGAAAGCAGTAGGAAAGATGTTACAAGTTATATCTACCAGTAAATGCTAAGGCCAGAATGGGTATGCAACCCAGGTAAAACGTTCAAAGTCTTATTTGAATATTGGCGATGCGCAATTCAGTCATCATGGAATATCCTACCTTGAAAATCAGACATTTCTTCTCGACTATTTGGTTGTTGAAGTCATTGGTTATGGTAGCCGATTTAACACTTCTACTGCTCCAATAGAATTATTACGTGATTTCATTTCTGATCAGTTTTTATGAGGGATTCAGGTGCTTTCGATTGTTTCCCGCTGTTTCAATTGAAGTCTGTTGCGGTAAAACCATATGCGGTTATTATGAGAAAGATAACATCGAATGTTTGCTTCAACTTGTTTTTTTTTATACAAAGCTTTCCATTACAAAGGGAACCCGGTTTTTGGTCGCTCTCTCGTTTGAAAACATGGTACAAGAACTCAAGAACTCACGGGGGCTCCCGAGTGGTGCAGCGGTCTAAGGCACCGCATCCCAGTGCTAGAGGCGCCACTACAGACACCCTGGTTCGATTCCAGGCTGTATCACAACCGTCCATAATTGGGACTCCCATAGGGCAGTGCACAATTGGCCTAGCATCGTCCGGGTTTGGCCGGTGTAGGCCGTCTTTGAAAATAACAATTTGTTCTTAACTGACTTGCCTAGTTAAATAAAGGTTAACTTTTTTTTAAGTGGCGAGACTGAGCAAGACTACCACATGGACAGACTTCATTAGTGTGTTTGTGTCGGGAGCATGCTGTCTATTTAGTCAGGCAATGTCCACATTATTGTGACATTTTAGAATGTAAAAGTAATGTGAATGTCAATCCATAATACATTTTTTTTTTTTTTAAGTATTATTCATAGTGGAAATGCATACATTTGGGGGGATTTTTTTCTATAGGCTATTACAACAATGACATAAAATGTAGCTCCTTTCAAATTTGCCTACAATTTAAGTGCTTGAAAAAGTAATTTAAAGTCCTTGAATTTGACTTGCCAATGTCTGTATGAACCCTGTATAGGCGACTTGCTCAGCCCACAAATTAAATATAAAATCACCTGCTGTCAGATCTTGTATTTTTTTCTTCGGGCCAGTAGCTTTCAGTTGGCACTGGCCCAGTGTGTCTTGCAAATTTACCTGAATGTCAAGCCCTGCTGTGCACTTAGCCGTTAGACTTTCTTTAGCATCGCTAACTGTTTTCAGGTAGATGGAAAGACAATTAAAAGGTAAATACAAAGTAGCCTATGACTACACACACACACAAAAAACTTGCTTGCTGACATTTTGGGACAGTATCAACAGTGTACTAGTTAAACAAATGCCAAAATATAGTTTGAGTGGTATTTTCCTTTAATTTGCTAAGATTCTCGTTATCTAATTCTAGATACCCCAACCTTCATTTTAATGCTTTAAATCTTGATTATGGAGAACAAGGGAATAAATGAATGATGTGGTTGGATGAGGGTTGGGGTCCGTTCCATTTCAATTCAGGAAATAACCTGAATTCCAATATCAATTCTCATAGAGAAGCATTGAGGAAAAATGGAATGTCGGTTTACTGTCTGAATTGAAATGAAATTGACCCCAACCCTGGTCTGGACATGTGGTCAGGTGATGTCAGGATTGCATCATTTGGTCTCATCTTGAATGGTTTTTGTTGTCCCACCCGCCAGGCACCTGGACTTCAACCTGGACAAGTGTCTGTTCCTGTTCATCGCTGGGAGGTATGAGTTCAGCAACAAAGGAGCTGATATCTTCTTGGAAGCTTTGGCCAGACTCAACTATCTACTGAGAGTAAGCTGTGTGTGTGTGTGTCCGGCACTGTGTGCGTGTGTCCGGCACTGTGTGCGTGTACACACGTGTATCAGAGGATGTGTGTGCATTCGGAAAGTATTCAGACCCCTCAACTTTTTCCACATTTTGTTACATTACAGCCTTATTCTAAAATAGATTTTTGGTTTTTAGACATTTTTGCAAATGTATTACAACAACAAAAAATCTTCAGATCATTTACTCAGTACTTTGTTGAAGCACCTTTTTCAGCCTTGAATCTTCTTGGGTTTGACGCTATAAGCTTGGTACACATGTATTTGGGGAGTTTCTTCCATTCTTCTCTGCAGATCCTCTCAAGCTGTCAGGTTGGATGGGGAGTGTCGCTGCACAGCTATTTTCAGGTCTCTCCAGAGACGTTCGATTTGATTCAAGTCCGGGCTCTGGCTGGGCCACTCAAGGACATTCAGAGACTTGTCCTGAAGCCACTTCTGCGTTGTCTTGGCTGTGTGCTTAGGGTCGTCGTCCTGTTGGAAGGTGAACCTTCTCCCCAGTCTGAGGTCCTGGGTGCTCTGGAGCGGATTTTCATCAAGGATCTCTCTGTACTTTGCTCCGTTCATCTTTCCCTCGTTCCTGACTAGTCTCCCAGTCTCTGCCGCTGAAAAACATCCCAACAGCAGGATGCTGCCACCACTATGCTTCACTGTAGGGATGGTGACAGGTTTCTTCCAGGCGTGACACTTTGCATTCAGGCCAAAGAGTTCAATCTTGGTTTCATCAGACCAGAGAATCCTGTCTCAGAGCTCTACAAACAATTCCTTTGACCTCATGGCTTGGTTTTTGTTCTGACATGCACCGTAAACTGTGGGACCTTATATAGACAGGTGTGTGCCTTTCCAAATCATGTCCAATCAATTTAATTTACCACAGGTGGACTCCAAGTTGTAGAAACATCTCAAGGATGATCAATGGAAATAGGATGCACCTGAGCTCAATTTCGAGTCTCCTAGCAAAGGGTCTGAATACTTATGTAAATAAGGTATTTTTAAAATATTTTTTTATACGTTTGCAAACATTTCTAAACCTGTTTTCACTGTCATTATGGGTTATTGTTTTTTAAATCCATTTTAGAATAAGGCTGTAACGTAACAAAATGTGGAACAAGTCAAGGGATCTGAATACATTCTGAATGCACTGTGTGCCTGTGTGAGTGTACATACCCATTGTCTACCAGCCTGTCTGTCGGTTAGTTAGATGTATTCAAGAATCTTGCAGGTATTTACTCCCTCCCTGCCTCCTCTCTCTCCCTCAGGTCAACCACAGCGATGTGACTGTCGTTGCGTTCTTCATCATGCCTGCGCGGACCAACAACTTCAACGTGGAGACGCTGAAAGGCCAAGCAGTCAGGAAGCAGCTCTGGTAATGACAACACCATCATGGCTGTTTCCTGCCACAGAGGGAGACACTTGCATGTGAGAAAATAAGTAAACGTATGTATTTATAGTGACTAATAACTTGACTCTGTTTTAACATCCCCATGGCAGGGATACCGCTCACACAGTGAAAGAACGCTTCGGAAAGAAACTTTATGAATCACTGCTGGTGTAAGTGGACCTCTATGAATCCCCATTTGTGCTGTTGAACTACCAGTACAAGAACTGTATGAACCCATAGGAATCACTGTCTTGTAAACCCATAGGAATCACTGTCTTGTAAACCCATAGGAATCACTGTCTTGTAAACCCATAGGAATCACTGTCTTGTAAACCCATAGGAATCACTGTCTTGTAAACCCATAGGAATCACTGTCTTGTAAACCCGTAGGAATCACTGTCTTGTAAACCCATAGGAATCACTGTCCTCTAAACCCATAGGAATCACTGTCTTGTAAACCCATAGGAATCACTGTCTTGTAAACCCATAGCAATCACTGTCTTGTAAACCCATAGGAATCACTGTCTTGTAAACCCATAGGAATCACTGTCTTGTAAACCCATAGCAATCACTGTCTTGTAAACCCATAGGAATCACTGTCTTGTAAACCCATAGCAATCACTGTCTTGTAAACCCATAGCAATCACTGTCTTGTAAACCCATAGCAATCACTGTCTTGTAAACCCATAGGAATCACTGTCTTGTAAACCCATAGGAATCACTGTCTTGTAAACCCATAGCAATCACTGTCTTGTAAACCCATAGCAATCACTGTCTTGTAAACCCATAGCAATCACTGTCTTGTAAACCCATAGCAATCACTGTCTTGTAAACCCATAGGAATCACTGTCTTGTAAACCCATAGGAATCACTGTCTTGTAAACCCATAGGAATCACTGTCTTGTAAACCCGTAGGAATCACTGTCTTGTAAACCCGTAGGAATCACTGTCCTGTAAACCCATATGAATCACTGTCCTGTAAACCCATAGGAATCACTGTCTTGTAAACCCGTAGGAATCACTGTCTTGTAAACCCGTAGGAATCACTGTCCTGTAAACCCGTAGGAATCACTGTCCTGTAAACCCGTAGGAATCACTGTCCTGTAAACCCGTAGGAATCACTGTCTTGTAAACCCGTAGGAATCACTGTCTTGTAAACCCGTAGGAATCACTGTCTTGTAAACCCGTAGGAATCACTGTCCTGTAAACCCGTAGGAATCACTGTCCTGTAAACCCGTAGGAATCACTGTCCTGTAAACCCGTAGGAATCACTGTCCTGTAAACCCGTAGGAATCACTGTCCTGTAAACCCGTAGGAATCACTGTCCTGTAAAACCATATGAATCCCTGTACTTGAACCATTATTACTGTAAGAGAACTTATAGACTACAGTTTGTATGAATACATTTGTGTTAGTTAAAGAGAAGGGAAACCCACATACATTTGATTCAAGCTTATGTGTCTGCCTCTTGGCCTTCATCAGAGCTTTTGTGCTAGTTTGTATTTTACACTCTTAGTAAAATCTACCTTTGTGCTGGATTAGTGGGCAGTTGCCGGACGTGTCCAAGATGCTGGACAAGGACGACTTCACCATGATGAAGCGTGCCATCTTTGCCACCCAGAGGCAGTGCCAGCCTCCCATCTGTACCCACAACATGCTGGAGGACAGCAACGACCCCATCCTCACTTGCATTCGCCGCATCGGCCTGTTCAACAGCTCTGCCGACCGCGTCAAGGTAGATTGATTGAATTAATTAGATCATTAAAAGTATTAGGCAGCTCTAGCCGGAGACGACGTTACATAGCCTATGTCAACAATTCTCCAGGATAAAAACACAAAGGCCAGAGGCTCATTGCCGTTGTCCTCATTTGCTAGTGAGATGACATGTGGGCCATACTGACACTTTACAAATACATAACCATCACACTGTGCTCTGCTCTGGTCCCTCCCGTCACACAAATGTCATTCCTATAACACTATCCTACGACTGATGCACAGGCCAGTCTGGACTAGAAACCATAGCCCAGCCTGCTGCAGAGCTGGGGGTCAAATGGGTTCAACTGCTTCAAAATAATTCCTCTCTTCCCCTTCTTCTGCACTGATTGGAAGACTTGTAAAACTGGTGTAAATAATATGGTGGAAGTGCATCTCTTTCATCTGGTCAACTCTGTCCTCATCCCCTGCTTCATTTGTGTTTCCCATCATCCTTTTAGGTGATCTTCCACCCAGAGTTCCTGTCCTCCACCTCTCCCCTCCTGCCGATGGATTATGAAGAGTTTGTAAGAGGCTGCCATCTTGGAGTGTTCCCCTCTTACTATGAACCATGGGGATATACACCAGGTAGACTCTTATAGATACTATGAACCATGGGGATATACACCAGGTAGACTCTTATAGATACTATGAACCATGGGGATATACACCAGGTAGACTCTTATAGATACTATGAACCATGGGGATATACACCAGGTAGACTCTTATAGATACTATGAACCATGGGGATATACACCAGGTAGACTCTTATAGATACTATGAACCATGGGGATATACACCAGGTAGACTCTTATAGATACTAGAACCATGGAGATATACACCAGGTAGACTCTTATAGATACTATGAACCATGGGGATATACACCAGGTAGACTCTTATAGATACTATGAACCACCAGGAAGACTCTTATAGATATTATGAACCATAGAGATATGGTTGTCTTGTACATTGGCTGTATGGCATATACACGTATATTTACCTCAATCTCTCTCTTTCTCTCAGCTGAGTGTACAGTCATGGGGATCCCCTCAATCTCTACCAACCTCTCTGGGTTTGGCTGCTTCATGGAGGAACACATAGCTGATCCCTCAGCATACGGTGTGTTCAGAATGGGTCCAAGTCAAGGTTGTTTAGTGTCTTCCAAGGGGCTGATTAAACATTCTACATTTAGAGAAGTAATGGTCCCAATATGATATGTCATTTAGATGAGGCTTTTATCCAAAGAGACAGTCATTCATGTATATATTGTACGTATGGGTGGTTCCAGCGGGAATTGAACACACAACCTTTGGCATTACAAACGCCATTCTCTACCAACTGATCTCCAGTAGATTTTACTAATGCTGTTGTACTCTACCTCAGGAATCTACATCCTTGATCGACGGTACAGAGGGGTTGATGAGTCATGTAACCAGCTCACATCGTACCTGTTCCAGTTCTGTCAGCAGAGCCGGCGCGCCAGGATCATCCAGCGGAACCGCACCGAGCGCCTGAGTGACCTTCTGGACTGGAGGTATCTGGGCAGGGTGAGAACTTTCACCTTTACCAAGAGAAGAAATGTCAACTGTTCTACTATAACTGTCATCTTATCTCTCTCCTCTCTTCTCTCTCTCAGTATTACATATCAGCTCGTCACATGGCCCTGGCTAAAGCCTTCCCGGATACCTACTTCTACCAACCTCATGACTCTGAGACTGTAAGTCTGTCTGTCTGTCTGTATGGAAAGGAGATGCTGTTTCCTCCTTTTGGATAACAATGGGTACTTACTTGAAATAATTCTACACCATTGGAAACTACCTATAATGAAATAATTCTACACCATTGGAAACTACCTATAATGAAATAATTCTACACCATTGGAAACTACCTATAATGAAATAATTCTACACCATTGGAAACTACCTATAATGGTGCCCGGGGGAGATTAGTAAAACATTTGTTCTTTATCCATTCAGTAGGAATTTGCTGTAGTGAACATTTTTAGTTGGACTATTTATTTTTTTAAACAGGTGTTTACTCAATGGCCTGGAGGTTATAACAGGAGTGTTTACACAATTACCTGGAGGGCTGAGGGTTATAACAGGGGTGTTTACTCAATTACCTGGAGGGCTGAGGGTTATAACAGGGGTGTTTACTCAATTACCTGGAGGCCTGGGGGTTATAACAGGGGTGTTTACTCAATTACCTGGAGGCCTGGGGGTTATAACAGGGGTGTTTACACAATTACCTGGAGGCCTGAGGGTTATAACAGGGGTGTTTACTCAATTACCTGGAGGACTGAGGGTTATAACAGGGGTGTTTACACAATTACCTGGAGGCCTGAGTGTCTGCAGGTTTTCCTTCCTCCCTTGTACTTTATCATTTAAGGTCATATTAATTAGGCACTCCCCTCACCTGGTTGTCTCTGTCCTAATTGGATACAATTTGAAAGGAACTAACAAAAAACACCTGACGGGATTGAGTTGGACACCCCTGTTTATTTCATATGTGAAATGAGATGTACATCTGGATTAGTAAATCTTATGAGAAAGTGTCAGCGATTCAACATACTGCTATGCTACTCTGGCTGTGTTTAGACAGGCAGCCCAATTCTCATCTTTTTTAACTAATTGGTATTTTGGCCAATCAAATCTGAAATACATCTGACGTGATTGGTCAAAAGATCAATTGGTGAAAAACATATCAGAATGTGTCTGCCTGTCTAAACACAGCCATGGCGTGTTGTCTGTGTCTTACCCTCTAAACCCCACCAACCTTTCTTTTCAGGCCCAAGGTTTCCGTTACCCTAGACCGGCCTCTGTGCCCCCATCTCCGTCTCTGTCGCGCCACTCCTCCCCCCGCCAAAGCGAGGCGGAAGAAGACGATGACCGCTATGACGAAGATGCAGAGGCAGAGAAAGACCGCTTGAACATCCGCCAGCCCTTGACCCTGCCTAGTAAAAAGGGTCCCGCCTTGCCTTACACCCTGCCAGGTGCCAACGGAGAGAAAAACGGAGCCGCCAGCGTGAAAAACTGACTGTCTCACACACACACAACATACACAAACGTACATATGCTGACACTCACCACACAACATACATGTTACAAACACGGTACTCTTATCTTGACCGTCTCCACTTCCATAATATAGATCTGACAACTGCTGAAGAGATGAGCTCTTACAGTATGTTATTCATCCAGCAGCCAGAACGTCTTCCAAACCTACATGCAGCTCCGCCTCTGTGGGCATCCTGTCCTGACATGGAGGAGGAGAGGGAAAGGATGGCTAGCCCGGTGACGTTTCCTTGAGTTAAAGAGCCCAGCTTTGAGATAACAAAGTGGGGTAACTTGGAGTATATAGGAGGGTTACCTCTGGTCATTAATCTAGGTTACCTCTGGTCATTAATCTAGGTTACATCTGGTCCACAGGAGGCTGCTGAGGGAGGATCAGCTGGAATAATGACTGAAACCATGTGTTTGATGTATTTGATACCATTCCAGGTATTCTGCTCCAGCCATCACCATGAGCCCGTCCTCCCCAATTAAGGTGCCACCAACCTCCTGTGCTCTGGTCCTTAATCTAGGAATTTATGAAATCCTTGCCAGTGTAGACTAACATGAGTTGTAACTGAGGCTAAGATAACCGTATCATCAGGATAAAGAAACTAGGGCTAATTAGTCTTGCTAGCAAAGGCATTGGCCCACTATGTCATAGTCACACAACCTACCCAACAGCGGCAATTATCCTGTTCAGACACTGAAGCAGTAACAGCAACCTGTTTAAACAGTAGCAGCACTTTTCCTGTCACACTGAAGCAGTAACAGCAACCTGTTTAAACAGCAGCAGCACTTTTCCTGTCACACTGTAGCAGTAACAGCAACCTGTTTAAACAGCAGCAGCACTTTTCCTGTCACACTGTAGCAGTAACAGCAACCTGTTTAAACAGCAGCAGCACTTTTCCTGTCACACTGTAGCAGTAACAGCAACCCAACCAGCAGCAGTACTTCCCTTGGCTAGGAAACCAATAAGAGACACATTTAGAGCTGGGCCCATAGAGTTAGACTAGATAGATGTACTGTATATAGCCCGTTTTCTGCATGGACATTGCCATTGAGGGCTTCTACCACAGATACTAAGATGAGTCCTCTTTCTAACTCTATGGCTGAGCCTCAGAACGTCCTGCTGAAGAGCCTCCTGCTGAAACAGGCTCCCATTCGTTCAGAGATTCAGACCTTTCTCTGGGCCTTGTACTGTATTAGAACCGGCATTACTGTGTGTAAAAACTGTCGATTGGTCACCTTTTAACCTTTCAGTCAGTGAGCCTGTGTCTGAGTGTTTTTCTTTGTGTGTGTATGTTTGATGGAACACTGATTCTGCCTGCACTCTGAGGTTTAGGTAAAAGGTGGGGCTTCCGTCCTGAGAAGCTAGTGGTGTTTTTAGACGACAGACTGTATTAGAGAGGAGCGAAGGGAAAAGGTCACAGGTTTGGGTGGATCCTATTCCCAGCTGTGCACAGCCAGATAACGAGATGAGTTGATCCAGATCCCACACTGCTGTCAGTTTGTTTGTGTTACAATCTCACACCAGAGGAGGAGAAAATAAAGTCTATGTATTAATGATGAAACACAGGACTCTTCTCTTTTGTTGGGGTTTTACTACAACAGGAAATACTGTGAGAGCTTGGAACTATAAGGTTCTATAAGGTTCTATCTGCACGTTTTGTTATTGACATTTTGTTATTCCTTGTTCTATACAATGTTCTCTACATATCTAGTACTCTAAATAACTACATTCATGTTAAGTTCAAAAGAATACAAGATACAAATACATCATTCAAACCAATTAGGGTTCAGAACCTTATTTTTGCAGATAGAACCTTCTAGTTTTAAGGTCACAATGGTGTGTGTGTGTGGTGACAACACCAAGACACCACATAAAGATCATCATATGTTACTGTTATCATGTATTGTAGTGGATGTAACTGTATACGAGCTGTAAAAGTTGTGGCTTGTTGCTAGACGATTGCTAATGAATGTGGTGCCTGCCATCACCCTGAGGGAGTTGGTCATTTAAATTGTTACTTCACAAAGTAATATTTTAATTTGTAGAGAAAAGGAGGGAAGTGCTGCTGGGATACAGTAGTAGGACTTTGTAGGATGAAGGTGCAACATTTGATTCCCCAGAATTGTAGATGCAGACTTGTTTTTGTCAAGCCTGATAGTCACACCATATATGAAGCAAGCCCATCTTTGTCAATCCTGATACAGTCACACCATATATGAAGCAAGCCCATCTTTGCTCACACATGATCAGTAACTACAGACACAGCCACTGCAGACTGTTCAGTACCATAGTGTTGTGTAGTGTGTTTCAGTACCATAGTGTTGTGAGTGTTTGGTTGGTAGAGGGAATTGTCTTCTGAAATCCCTCCCTCTTCAGCACAAGTGAACCCGGCCACCATGTCCCTTACACACTGAGAGAAGAAAAGGAGAGGATGGACCGGACGTTAGACAACACAACCCTTCATGTTCTCACACTGATTCATGCCACACACACACACACACACACACACACACACACACACACACACCCCTCTACAGCAGAACCCACCCAGTAAGCTGCTCCAGAAGGAGTTGTAGGTGGCACTCCCAGTTACAGCTCCAAGTTTGGCTGGGTTCCTCCTCACTGTATGCACTGTGAAGCCATTGGCACCAGTAACATCCACCTCCACCACATGGTAATCACTTAGTCTAGGAGAGGGAGAGAAGCTGTTGGCACCAGTAACCTCCACCACATGGTAATCACTTAGTCTAGGAGAGGGAGAGAAGCTGTTGGCACCAGTAACCTCCACCTCCACCACATGGTAATCACTTAGTCTAGGAGAGGGAGAGAAGCTGTTGTCACCAGTAACCTCCACCTCCACCACATGGTAATCACTTAGTCTAGGAGAGGGAGAGAAGCTGTTGGCACCAGTAACCTCCACCTCCACCACATGGTAATCACTTAGTCTAGGAGAGGGAGAGAAGCTGTTGGCACCAGTAACCTCCACCACATGGTAATCACTTAGTCTAGGAGAGGGAGAGAAGCTGTTGGCACCAGTAACCTCCACCTCCACCACATGGTAATCACTTAGTCTAGGAGAGGGAGAGAAGCTGTTGGCACCAGTAACCTCCACCTCCACCACATGGTAATCACTTAGTCTAGGAGAGGGAGAGAAGCTGTTGGCACCAGTAACCTCCACCTCCACCACATGGTAATCACTTAGTCTAGGAGAGGGAGAGAAGCTGTTGGCACCAGTAACCTCCACCTCCACCACATGGTAATCACTTAGTCTAGGAGAGGGAGAGAAGCTGTTGGCACCAGTAACCTCCACCTCCACCACATGGTAATCACTTAGTCTAGGAGAGGGAGAGAAGCTGTTGGCACCAGTAACCTCCACCACATGGTAATCACTTAGTCTAGGAGAGGGAGAGAAGCTGTTGGCACCAGTAACCTCCACCTCCACCACATGGTAATCACTTAGTCTAGGAGAGGGAGAGAAGCTGTTGGCACCAGTAACCTCCACCACATGGTAATCACTTAGTCTAGGAGAGGGAGAGAAGCTGTTGGCACCAGTAACCTCCACCACATGGTAATCACTTAGTCTAGGAGAGGGAGAGAAGCTGTTGGCACCAGTAACCTCCACCTCCACCACATGGTAATCACTTAGTCTAGGAGAGGGAGAGAAGCTGTTGGCACCAGTAACCTCCACCTCCACCACATGGTAATCACTAAGTCTAGGAGAGGGAGAGAAGCTGTTGGCACCAGTAACCTCCACCTCCACCACATGGTAATCACTTAGTCTAGGAGAGGGAGAGAAGCTGTTGGTACCAGTAACCTCCACCTCCACCACATGGTAATCACTTAGTCTAGGAGAGGGAGAGAAGCTGTTGGCACCAGTAACCTCCACCACATGGTAATCACTTAGTCTAGGAGAGGGAGAGAAGCTGTTGGCACCAGTAACCTCCACCTCCACCACATGGTAATCACTTAGTCTAGGAGAGGGAGAGAAGCTGTTGGCACCAGTAACCTCCACCTCCACCACATGGTAATCACTTAGTCTAGGAGAGGGAGAGAAGCTGTTGGCACCAGTAACCTCCACCTCCACCACATGGTAATCACTTAGTCTAGGAGAGGGAGAGAAGCTGTTGGCACCAGTAACCTCCACCTCCACCACATGGTAATCACTTAGTCTAGGAGAGGGAGAGAAGCTGTTGGCACCAGTAACCTCCACCACATGGTAATCACTTAGTCTAGGAGAGGGAGAGAAGCTGTTGCCACCAGTAACCTCCACCACATGGTAATCACTTAGTCTAGGAGAGGGAGAGAAGCTGTTGGCACCAGTAACCTCCACCTCCACCACATGGTAATCACTTAGTCTAGGAGAGGGAGAGAAGCTGTTGGCACCAGTAACCTCCACCACATGGTAATCACTTAGTCTAGGAGAGGGAGAGAAGCTGTTGGTACCAGTAACATCCACCTCCACCACATGGTAATCACTTAGTCTAGGAGAGGGAGAGAAGCTGTTGGCACCAGTAACCTCCACCACATGGTAATCACTTAGTCTAGGAGAGGGAGAGAAGCTGTTGGCACCAGTAACCTCCACCTCCACCACATGGTAATCACTTAGTCTAGGAGAGGGAGAGAAGCTGTTGGTACCAGTAACCTCCACCTCCACCACATGGTAATCACTTAGTCTAGGAGAGGGAGAGAAGCTGTTGGCACCAGTAACCTCCACCACATGGTAATCACTTAGTCTAGGAGAGGGAGAGAAGCTGTTGGCATCAGTAACCTCCACCTCCACCACATGGTAATCACTTAGTCTAGGAGAGGGAGAGAAGCTGTTGGCACCAGTAACCTCCACCTCCACCACATGGTAATCACTTAGTCTAGGAGAGGGAGAGAAGCTGTTGGCACCAGTAACCTCCACCTCCACCACATGGTAATCACTTAGTCTAGGAGAGGGAGAGAAGCTGTTGTCACCAGTAACCTCCACCACATGGTAATCACTTAGTCTAGGAGAGGGAGAGAAGCTGTTGGCACCAGTAACCTCCACCTCCACCACATGGTAATCACTTAGTCTAGGAGAGGGAGAGAATATGACTATGACATAGCGGGCCAATGCCTTTGCCCTTGTTAGAGACTAATTTACCCTAGTGTCCTCTAGGTTTTGTACACTTGACTCAGTGCCAACCTTTCTAAAAAAAGATATGCTGTGTAGAAGTTTGGGGGTGAATGAAGTTATTGCACAGCTGTGCTTCAGAGAGTGGGGGTTCCTTAACTGAAATAGGCTATGCAAATACATGCTGAAACGTGCCAGCATGTATTTTGTAACACTATGGGCAGAACAAGCCCACCTCCTTGTTTGTTCTGCCCATAGTGTTACAGTGATTCCCATTGTAAAAGCGCATTCTGAACTATCTTGGGTTATTTAAGAAGCTTTGCTTACGCCGTATCCGACACAATCTCCCCCTGGACGCCAGCGAAACCCAGGGTCCCCGCTGCGATGGCCGCTGCCGCCATGGTGTTGACGTTGTTAGGGGCGACGGGACAGAGCTCTGCCACCGAGCCACTGAATAAGACCCGCCTCCCCTCATCCTCTGTCCAATCAGACAGCACGTCTCCTGTCAGACGGAAACATGACGGGTGCTTGGACATCCGGATGAACAGTGCCTTCAAGCAAAAACGAGAGGAGGGGGCGTGAGATTAGTAAAGAAAGAGGAGAGGAACAGAGGCAGAGGAGGGGGCGTGAGATTAGTAAAGAAAGAGGAGAGGAACAGAGGCAGAGGAGGGGGCGTGAGATTAGTAAAGAAAGAGGAGAGGAACAGAGGCAGAGGAGGGGGCGTGAGATTAGTAAAGAAAGAGGAGAGGAACAGAGGCAGAGGAGGGGGCGTGAGATTAGTAAAGAAAGAGGAGAGGAACAGAGGCAGAGGAGGGATTTAGAAAACTTGTGTTTTGTACATCAGTAATACAACAGAAACTCTTCAGATTTAAAGCTATTTAAAGGGAATAGAGAGCAATAGTAATGGTGTCTTTTTGTAGGAACTAACTCCACCATGGTTCGTTGGACAAAGTCTATGGGGAAATGAATGGCGTTTTTGTAGGGGTTTTGGGAAATGCAGAAAATAAGGTCTATGTAACAGATTTCTGTCCAGTATAACCATTCTGCATGTTCTGTGTAACAGCATTCTGTCCAGTATAACCATTCTGTATGCTCTATGTAACAGCATTCTGTCTAGACAACCATTCTGTATGCTCTATGTAACAGCATTCTGTCTAGTACAACCATTCTGCACGCTCTATGTAACAGCATTCTGTCCAGTATAACCATTCTGCATGCTCTATGTAACAGCATTCTGTCCAGTATAACCATTCTGCACGCTCTATGTAACAGCATTCTGTCCAGTATAACCATTCTGTATGCTCTATGTAACAGCATTCTGTCCAGTACAACCATTCTGCATGCTCTATGTAACAGCATTCTTTCCAGTATAACCATTCTGCATGCTCTATGTAACAACATTCTGTCTAGTACAACCATTCTGCACGCTCTATGTAACAGCATTCTGTCTAGTACAACCATTCTGCACGCTCTATGTAACAGCATTCTGTCCAGTATAACCATTCTGCATGCTCTATGTAACAGCATTCTGTCCAGTACAACCATTCTGTATGCTCTATGTAACAGCATTCTGTCCAGTACAACCATTCTGCATGCTCTATGTAACAGCATTCTGTCCAGTACAACCATTCTGCATGCTCTATGTAACAGCATTCTGTCCAGTATAACCATTCTGCATGCTCTATGTAACAGCATTCTGTATGCTCTATGTAACAGCATTCTGTCCAGTACAACCATTCTGTATGCTCTATGTAACAGCATTCTGTCTAGTACAACCATTCTGTATGCTCTATGTAACAGCATTCTGTCTAGTACAACCATTCTGTATGCTCTATGTAACAGCATTCTGTCCAGTATAACCATTATGCATGCTCTGTAACAGCATTCTGTTCAGTACAACCATTCTGCATGCTCTATGTAACAGCATTCTGTCTAGTACAACCATTCTGCATGCTCTATGTAACAGCATTCTGTATGCTCTATGTAACAGCATTCTGTCTAGTACAACCATTCTGCATGCTCTATGTAACAGCATTCTGTCTAGTACAACCATTCTGCATGCTCTATGTAACAGCATTCTGTCTAGTACAACCATTCTGCATGCTCTATGTAACAGCATTCTGTATGCTCTATGTAACAGCATTCTGTCCACTACAACCATTCTGCATGTTCTATGTAATAGAGAACAATGACCTTCTTCACCTTTAATAACAATCTGAATTTAATCTCACATTAATAAGGTCTACACATTATCTTATACTAACTCTTATATATTAACTTAACTATCTACATAACGTAACCAACTTAACTATTAACTATGCTATCCCTTATAAATGAACATATTTTACTTGTTAAGTCCTCCCTCCTTCCCTGCACCTTTAAAGATCCACTATCATTGAGTCTCAGGATATCCTGGCCTCCCCACAATGCACCACTGGGGACATATAGGGTCCTCCCATGATGCTCTGCAGCCTGGCGCAGTTCCTGGTTCAGCTGTGGGTCTGAGAGGGCTGAAGGAGAGCCCACCTAAAACAGAGGCAGACAGAGAGGAAGGGAGGGAGAGAGGAAGGGAGGGAGGGTGTAGTAGTTACTTCATTTCTGGTGCACAGCGTAACAAAGTGACTTTAAAAGAAAGAAATTAGACCACAATCTTTTCAAGGACTTCCTCCGTACTGGAACTTGACGTGTTTCAGATCGGTGCGTGAGGGAAATCCTCCTTTTATCCTGTTGTCATTAGCATATACTGTTAGTATTTATTTATATAGGCATGTTATGCCAGGTGTTTTGCCAGGTTATCCATGCTAGCTAAAGAATGTTCAATAAGAGATAATGCTCTAAAGTGTTAATTCAGATGTTTTTAGAAACAGAAAGAGAGATCTTACAAGAAAATGGAAACAGAGAGAGAGAGAGGGATCTTACCAAAAAATGGAAACAGAGAGAGAGGGATCTTACCAGAAAATGGAAACAGAGAGAGAGAGAGAGATCTTACCAGAAAATGGGCCTTAGAGAGGAATTGGACTCCAAAGTCTTTTACAATTTTGGGATGACACACCTCCACAATCACATCAGCACCCCTAGAACACACACACACACACACACACGTTACTTGTGCACATGACATAACACACATTCCAGTGTGTGTGTGAGACGTGGCTCTCTACCTGTCTGTAAAGTCTGGGAGGTTGTGTAGAATCAGCTCCTCAGCCACTGATTCTCTGAGTTTGTCAGTGTTTCTGTTCCACACAAAGACCAGTGTCAGGCCCACCTGGGCCCCTTCTCTCTGGAGCCGCTCCACAAGGTACTGCCCTGGAAGTTCAACAAATGCAAGTTTAATTGGCAGTGTTTACACAGGCAGAACAATTCGGATATGTTGTTGAATTACTGGCAAAGAGCTGATCTGATTGGTCAAAAGACCAATTGGTGAAAGGAATATCAGAATTGGGCTGACTGTGTAATCACAGGATGTTGGTGGCACCTTAATTGGGGAGAACAGTCTTGTGGTAATGACTGGAGCGATATTAGTGGATTGGTAACAAGCATATAAAACATGGTTTCCAGGTGTTCGATGCCATTCCATTTGCTCCGTTCCGGCCATTATTATGTAGTATTCACTACTACATACAGTAGTAGGCAATACAAACTGAAAACCATGAACACAACAAAAGGCCTATCATAAATATACAATCAACATTATGAATACCAGTAGGTACAGATGTAGGATCTACATTTGATCACCCGGTTGCAGGACAACTTGTAGTGTATTTCAGTTTTAAAAAGTCTTCTGAAGTTTGTAATTTCCACTCTGAAATTTCAGACTTGATTTTCCCAAACAAAAAAATGTATCACCCCCCACAAAAAAGTCCTTTAATAATAATCCACATAATAATTCACATTTCCTGTTGCTGCAGGATTATTTACCTGCTGTAGCAAACTGTCTCAAATTAAGATCCTACATCTGTAGATAAAAGGTCAAACAGAACATGAACCTGGTGAACTCTCCGCCCAATCAGTACATTAGTTGATCAATTAACAATCAGATAGAGAAGAAACCCAGCAGTACTTAGGCCCTCGAGGGCCTGTAAATGAATGACCCTGTTGTAAAGTGGTATGATTTACGAAGATGGGACCTACTGACACAGACTGACCACAGCAATCAACCCAGGGACTGCAGCTGAAAATTAGTCGGCTGGCTAAAACTGCCACTTTTATAGTAATGTTGATGAATGTGCATCTTCCCTGTAAAACTACATTTAATAAATGAATCCATTCCACAGTGAGAACATATGAGATGTGATGAGGAGGGAGGAAGAGAGGAGGAAGACAGGGGAATACACCACTGACCTAAATGTCCATATCCCACAACTCCAATTCTCATCACTGGCAACTTGTCAGTCATGGTTCCTGGTGAGAAAGAAGACCAGAGAAGACAAGTATATGAGTTGATAATTCCCACAGCCAACGGAGCTCTCCTTCTCTCATGACCTCACACTCCACCCACCTCCCCATGGTGCCAGAGAGACTGGCTCTTCAAACTATCCATGACCCCTCTGACCCGGCCAATGATTGATTGCCAGGGTTCAGGTTGTTAGGAGGCTGGACACCTGACCATCCTCACTTCCTTTCCAGGTCAGAGCCTCACTATAGATTTATGCAGCCCTTCCTTCTCTCATTGGGCCATCAGCTATTGTATTATTTACAGCTTTATCATTGTTTCTATTTTCTCTCTCTCTCTCTCTCTCTCTCTCTCTCTCTCTCTCTCTCTCTCTCTCTCTCTCTCTCTCTATCTCTCTCTCTCTCTCTCTCTCTCTCTCTCTCTCTCTCTCTCTCTCAGCTCTTCATCTTTTCAAGACCTTCACTTTGTACCTAGACCCTATCTACTCTGGTGGTCCTCAAAACTGTCCTTTTAACAACATTTACTGCTACTCACCGGTGAATTTCTCTCCCTGCTCTCTTTCTCTCCAAACCTTCTCCTTCGCAATCTACATTCCAACTGACACCCCTTCTCAGAGGATTGTGGGAAAGGTAGGGGTCAAAGTTCGACTGAGAGAATATGTTAATTATTAGTCCCTGTATCAGTGAAATTGTTGTGGGTTTTGTTTTTGAACCCACACATTTTCACAAAGTTTAGCAGCCGTGAAAGGAAGAGCTGGCAGTGAAAGGAAACTACCTGAACAAGTCATAGATTATGGACAAACCAAATGATAACTGTACTGCCGTTATCTGACTGATAATATATTTGATGGATTTTATCTATATTTTGATCAACAAAATTTATGTTGGTCTTGTAATGGATACAGCAAAGCCTATGAGCTGCGCCACACACGGAAGTGATTACAACTGAATGTGGGACAATGTAATGTACACAGTACAATGTACACAGTAGCCTAAGTCACATGCTGCCTCCAGTGGCAACACAGTCGTAGAAACATCAAATGAATACTATTACAACATTGTCTGTGTGTGACGTCATACCGGCGTCCTGCTAGTTAATGTCCTATTCTGCCCTTAGATCACCTGACCCGACAGGCCAGTTGACCCTCTTGGTGGTAGGGTTCTGGGTTCACTACAGGTTCACTGTCGTTCATAGAACTAGGGTTAGAACCCTTAGTGTTGGTATGACTGAATGTCTCTACTGCCACTGTGTGGACAAACTAAGTACTGCTGGTGACTGTTGCATACAGTTGTGGATAGATACACTTTAAGTAGAGTGAGTCGCTCTATTCCACAAAATGTATCACATACCAACTAATACTTGTCTTTATTTACAACCTTGAGGCAGGAGACAATGAGAAGAATGGTTTTGATGAGATACTGATAGAGATTGTATATTGTACAGGGATTGTTGTAGGACTGTCCCCAAGGTAATAGCCATGCTATCTGACATTGGCTGCTGACACAAGTCCTTATTCTGCATGTCAGAGGGACATATTTGTAGCCTGGTCCCAGATCTGTTTGCACTTTTGCCTACTAAATTCCATTAGGAATTGGCAGTAGAGCCGAGACAGACTGGCACCCAGGCTAGCACATTTGTTCTACATAATATATATTTTCTAAATATCTGAACGTTCCACAGCGTTGTGCCCTACTGAACACAGCCTGGTTCAGAGCTATGTGTCCTACTGAACACAGCCTGGTTCAGAGTCATGTGTCCTACTGAACACAGCCTGGTTCAGAGTCATGTGTCCTACTGAACACAGCCTGGTTCAGAGCTATGTGTCCTACTGAACACAGCCCGGTTCAGAGTCATGTGTCCTACTGAACACAGCCTGGTTCAGAGTCATGTGTCCTACTGAACACAGCCTGGTTCAGAGTCATGTGTCCTACTGAACACAGCCTGGTTCAGAGTCATGTGTCCTACTGAACACAGCCTGGTTCAGAGCTATGTGCCCCGCTGAACACAGCCCAGTTCAGAGCTATGTGTCCTACTGAACACAGCCTGGTTCAGAGCTATGTGCCCTACTGAACACAGCCTGGTTCAGAGCTATGTGTCCTACTGAACACAGCCTGGTTCAGAGCTATGTGTCCTACTGAACACAGCCTGGTTCAGAGTCATGTGTCCTACTGAACACAGCCCGGTTCAGAGTCATGTGTCCTACTGAACACAGCCTGGTTCAGAGTCATGTGTCCTACTGAACACAGCCTGGTTCAGAGCTATGTGTCCTACTGAACACAGCCTGGTTCAGAGCTATGTGTCCTACTGAACACAGGCTGGTTCAGAGTCATGTGCCCTACTGAACACAGCCCGGTTCAGAGTCATGTGTCCTACTGAACACAGCCGGGTTCAGAATCATGTGTCCTACTGAACACAGCCTGGTTCAGAGCTATGTGTCCTACTGAACACAGCCTGATTCAGAATCATGTGCCCTACTGAACACAGCCTGGTTCAGAGTCATGTGTCCTACTGAACACAGCCTGGTTCAGAGCTATGTGTCCTACTGAACACAGCCTGGTTCAGAATCATGTGTCCTACTGAACACAGCCTGGTTCAGAGCTATGTGTCCTACTGAACACAGCCTGGTTCAGAGTCATGTGTCCTACTGAACACAGCCTGGTTCAGAGCTATGTGCCCTACTGAACACAGCCGGGTTCAGAGTCATGTGTGCTACTGAACACAGCCTGGTTCAGAGCTATGTGTCCTACTGAACACAGCCTGGTTCAGAGCTATGTGCCCTACTGAACACAGCCGGGTTCAGAGTCATGTGTGCTACTGAACACAGCCTGGTTCAGAGCTATGTGTCCTACTGAACACAGCCTGGTTCAGAGCTATGTGTCCTACTGAACACAGCCTGGTTCAGAATCATGTGCCCTACTGAACACAGCCTGGTTCAGAGTCATGTGTCCTACTGAACACAGCCTGGTTCAGAGTCATGTCTTAATACATGGCTCTGGCCCAGTTCAACTTCACCCTCAAGTTGATGTCACTTATCTGGTCTAGTTGGATGGGCCAAGGGTCACTACTGGCAGAGTTGAAAAGTAAAACTGAGAGGAGGAGACATTGGGCATTGATTATAACTGAGCAATCTGACAGATAACGTGTCACTGTGATTGGTCCAAAGTTCAATGTCGACCGGCACCAAGAGACAGGGACACACTCAGACAGACTGAACCAGTGGAGAGAGAAGAGAGAGAGAGAAGTACAGAGGAAAAGAGAAACACATGAAATCCTCTGGAAGGAGGCAGGACTGAAGAAAAGAAACAGGTACAGCCCAGATACATACAGGCCTTGGTTCTGAGAGAGATGGACATCCTTGAAACAGCCGCCTATGACCGAAGACAGCGCAGGAACACGGTATGATCCTTACCTCTAATCACACACACACACACACACACACACACACACACACACACACACACACACACACACACACACACACACACACACACACACACACACACACACACACACACACACACACACACACACACACACACACACACACACACACACACACACACACACACACACACACACACACTCACACACACACACACACACACACACACACACACACACACATTAATAACACACACACTTTTGTGTTAATGTATAATAATGTAATTATTGTAAATCTCTCATATTAACTACCTCCCTTCTTCCTCTCCTCTCGTCTCCCCTTCCTCTCTCTCTCTCTCTCTCTCTCTCTCTCTCTCTCTCTCTCTCTCTCAGTACTGTGTTCTGTTTCTCTTTCTCTCGCCGTTCTTCCTGGCCATCGCTGTCTACTTCTATCTGTGGATCCCTGACTCCTCCCCCTCCGTCCTCGCTGCGGCTATTAAGGCCGCCCCTGTCATCTCATTGGCTCTCCTGGTGCTGAGCTACAAAGGGGGGAGGAGTCTCCTCGGCGTGGCGGGGGGCCTGATCTTCTCGGCAGGCGGAGACTGTTGCCTTATATGGCCCGAGCTGTTTCTCCATGGTAACGAGAGCTTTTTCTACTGCTACTGATAAAGTCCTGCAGACACTACAGACATGGCAGATAGCCTAGAGGTTAGAGAGGGCAAGCCAGAAACTGGAGGGTTGGCAGTTTGAATCCCATGTCTGACTGGATGTCACTGGAGGGTTGGCAGTTTGAATCTCATGTCTGACTGGATGTCACTGGAGGGTTGGCAGTTTGAATCTCATGTCTGACTGGATGTCACTGGAGGGTTGGCAGTTTGAATCTCATGTCTGACTGGATGTCACTGGAGGGTTGGCAGTTTGAATCTCATGTCTGACTGGATGTCACTGGAGGGTTGGCAGTTTGAATCTCATGTCTGACTGGATGTCACTGGAGGGTTGGCAGTTTGAATCTCATGTCTGACTGGATGTCACTGGAGGGTTGGCAGTTTGAATCTCATGTCTGACTGGATGTCACTGGAGGGTTGGCAGTTTGAATCTCATGTCTGACTGGATGTCACTGGAGGGTTGGCAGTTTGAATCTCATGTCTGACTGGATGTCACTGGAGGGTTGGCAGTTTGAATCTCATGTCTGACTGGATGTCACTGGAGGGTTGGCAGTTTGAATCTCATGTCTGACTGGATGTCACTGGAGGGTTGGCAGTTTGAATCTCATGTCTGACTGGATGTCACTGGAGGGTTGGCAGTTTGAATCTCATGTCTGACTGGATGTCACTGGAGGGTTGGCAGTTTGAATCTCATGTCTGACTGGATGTCACTGGAGGGTTGGCAGTTTGAATCTCATGTCTGACTGGATGTCACTGGAGGGTTGGCAGTTTGAATCTCATGTCTGACTGGATGTCACTGGAGGGTTGGCAGTTTGAATCCCATGTCTGACTGGATGTCACTGGAGGGTTGGCAGTTTGAATCCCATGTCTGACTGGATGTCACTGGAGGGTTGGCAGTTTGAATCTCATGTCTGACTGGATGTCACTGGAGAGTTGGCAGTTTGAATCCCATGTCTGACTGGATGTCACTGGAGGGTTGGCAGTTTGAATCCCATGTCTGACTGGATGTCACTGGAGGGTGGCTGGTGTGTAACGTCACTGGAGTACTCTGACATACTTCTATGACTATTAACCATGTATGGCGCCATCACCTGCTGTTGTGCACTTGAGCAAGACACTTAACCCACCATTGCTGCTCTTGGGGTGTTGCACTGCAGCTGACCCTGTGCTCCAACCGCTCTGTGTGTGTCTTGTTGGGGCGGATAAAGCAAATAGACAAATCTCTATTTCAGGTGGAATACGAGCAATAAAGTAATGTTGTTGTCTCTCTAATCCTCTCTTCAGGAATGGCCTCCTTCGCCTTGGCCCACCTGCTCTACTCCCTCACCTTCCTCTCCACTCGTTACTCCTCCCTCAGCCCCTCCTCCTCCCTGTCCTACTTCTTCTGCCTGCTCCTGTGGCTGCTGGGGGGAGGCCTCTACGCCTACCTCTTCCCTTTCCTGCAGAAGACGCCGGACGCGGCCGCCCTGACTCCCGGCGTCGGGGTGTACGTGGCTCTGATCGTTCTGATGGCTACGCTGGCGGTTCGCACCCGCCGACCGCTGATCATGCTGGGCAGTTTGATCTTCATGACCTCTGACCTGACGCTGGCGCTGCAGACCTTCAAAGTGACGGAGCCCCTGGAGCACGGCAGGCACATCGTCATGACGACGTACTACCTGGCGCAGCTGCTGATCGCCGTGGGCGACATCAAGGCCGTGGAGGGCGGGGATGAGTTTGCCAAATGGAAGAAATCTTAGTTAAGGGGTTATGTCAGATATGGGCTAGGTCCCGATTTTCCACCCTGCTCCCGAAGTGTGCAAATAACTGCACACTTTCTCACATGGATTTAAAAATGGTGGAAACTCCCTCCAGCCAATGCTTACTTATACTAATCTCATGCTTTTAAATCAATGACAGGGAGTGTTCAATTGCACAATTCTGGAAAAGGGTGGAGAATCGAGACGTTGCAATGGAAAGCAAACTTGGGACTACTGCTCTCTGACTAGTCGACAGCTATAGGAACTTCAAGCTGTCTGTCGAGACTAGACTGAGAATGTGGCAGAAAAAAGTTGAAAAAGATTCCACCAAAGAAAATCCTCATTATTAAACAAAACCTCGGAGTATCAAGACAGTCTGTCCATTTGTTAAGAAAGCTCAGGGATGGGGCTGGGAAACATAACCACTGCCAAAATTCATAGACAGCTACGGATGCAAGGACTGACATGAGATCCACATGACAGTTTTTTTTAAGTCCAGAATAAAATTCAATTTAGTCAAGGGTAATGATATTTCAATGTCTGTGAAAACAGTCCTACGGTCTTAAAGAAATGATTTGAGATGTGATGCACTTCCCTTGTGTTAGTTGTGGTTTATCAAACACATTCCGTATAACGGTCTGTTGATATGAAGAGACTATTCTCAGAAATGAAGTCCCTTATGAAAAAAGAAAATGTGTATTTATTCATGATGAAATGAGGATGAAAAATAAACAAAGTTGTGTTACATATTTCATGTTATTTCAGACTTAAGAACTCTGCAAAAGTCATCAATTATGTTTATAGGCACAGACAAGACAGAAACATCTAAAAAAAAACATTGACAAATGGTGGATATTCTGAATGAAAGACAGTCATTAACAAAGCCAAACACAAGAGGCCAACAGAAATGATTTATGGGTAGTGAAACTTGATCAAAATGGATTCTAATAAAACATCTGACTAATGAAGCTGAAAGCTGAAAGATGCTAAACGGGTAACTTTATTTTACAGCCTAATTACCTGCTACTTATTCAGAAACATAACTATTTTATGTAGTTTAAACAGTGTAAATTACTTAATATTACCCAATAACTAGTTGTCACTTGGTAAATAATTTTAATGAGTACAAGAGGATACCAATTATTACCAAATAACGTCACACTATGCCAGATAAATAAATGGTGACAGGGCTGTAAAATAGCATTACCACTAAAATGTTACATCTGATATTTTATGTCTGGAATCTGAGGTTTTGTTGGGCACACCCAGAATCCAAAGGTCAAGGCTTCTCTAATCTGTTTTCTTCAGCAGCATAACAGCAACACGGGGAAGTACGTCACAAAGCAGGATCAGAGAACCTGAATAAATGTTCAGAAATGACTTGCGGTACTATCGGAAAATAAAATATTATATCTTTATTCATCCAGGAAAACACCTTTGAAGTTAGAAACCTCTTTTGCAAGAGGTCAGCAGGAAGTAGTCAGGTGTATATCCAATACATAATGATATATAGACTGGACATGGTAGAAGTGACTGGACACAAGAGATCGCTGAAGTTAATCTGCGTTGCCTGGTGACAGTGATTAGTGAAGCACCCTCTGCTCTCTAAAGCCTGCTACACTGTTGGATCCAGCCGCCCTGTAACATGGGTCTAGATGGACAAACCACATCAGCATATTTTCCTCAAGGAGAGTTCATTTTTTAAATGGATGTCCTCCTATGTCTCCTAGCCAATGACGGCACTGCAGGAGAAGTGGAGGACCAGTTGGATTTCAGCGATCCATTCCACTGTCGTCAGGTTTCCGTCCGCAGAAACAAGCAGAACGCAAGCGCTGGCAGAACTCCAACTCTTCCTATAAGGAGGAGACCAGAGGAGAACTCTGTCAAGGAAACAGGACAAGATGCAGCCGTGTGGCAAATAACTAACAATAGAAATATAGAAATAGAAAAGGATGGGGGGGAATCAATACATTATTCCATGTTATTAGCGATGCACCTTGAGAGATGGAGAAGACCGGTGGGAAAAGTAAGAGGGCCAGAATGAAAAGGTGATTTGAGAGATGGGGGAGGAGACACATGGGGAGTGACAGAGGGACGGTATTAGAGAGATGGAGAGGAGACACATGGGGAGTGACAGAGGGATGGTATTAGAGAGATGGAGAGGAGACACACGGGGAGTGACAGAGGGACGGTATTAGAGAGATGGGGAGAGGAGACACACGGGGAGTGACAGAGGGACGGTATTAGAGAGATGGAGAGAAGACACACAGGGAGTGACAGAGAGACGGTATTAGAGAGATGGAGAGGAGACACACGGGGAGTGACAGAGGGACGGTATTAGAGAGATGGAGAGGAGACACATGGGGAGTGACAGAGGGACGGTATTAGAGAGATGGGGAGAGGAGACACATGGGGAGTGACAGAGGGATGGTATTAGAGAGATGGAGAGGAGACACATGGGGAGTGACAGAGGGACGGTATTAGAGAGATGGAGAGGAGACATATGGGGAGTGACAGAGGGACGGTATTAGAGAGATGGAGAGGAGACATGGGGAGTGACAGAGGGATGGTATTAGAGAGATGGAGAGGAGACACACGGGGAGTGACAGAGGGACGGTATTAGAGAGATGGAGAGGAGACATGGGGAGTGACAGAGGGACGGTATTAGAGAGATGGAGAGGAGACACATGGGGAGTGACAGATGGATGGTATTAGAGAGATGGAGAGGAGACACATGGGGAGTGACAGAGGGATGGTATTAGAGAGATGGAGAGGAGACATGGGGAGTGACAGAGGGATGGTATTAGAGAGATGGAGAGGAGACACATGGGGAGTGACAGAGGGATGGTATTAGAGAGATGGAGAGGAGACACATGGGGAGTGACAGAGGGATGGTATTAGAGAGATGGAGAGGAGACACATGGGGAGTGACAGAGGGATGGTATTAGAGACATGGGGAGTGACAGAGGGATGGTATTAGACACACGGGGAGTGACAGAGGGATGGTATTAGACACATGGGGAGTGACAGAGGGATGGTATTAAGGCTGGCTCCTAGCCGAACGAGTGTGCTGCATCCTCCCTTCAAAGACATTTGCTTGAAAAACGAGAAAAAAGCGGCAACATTAGCGTTTGTCCATATTGAGATGCTGTAGCCAGTATATACTTCCTCAAAATAGTCTGAATAAAAAAAAAATCATCACACACAATACCCCATAATGATAAATAGTAAACAGGTTTTTAGAAATGTTTGCAAATATATTAAAAAGAATAAACAGAAATACCTTATTTACATAAGTATTCAGACCCTTTGCTATGAGACTCGAAATTGAGCTCAGGTGCATCCTGTTTCCATTGATATTCCTTGAGATGTTACTACAACTTGGGAGTCCACCTGTGGTAAATTAAATTGATTGGACATGATTTGGAAAACCAAGCTATGAGAATGAAGGAATTGTCCATAGAGCTCCGAGACAGGATTGTGTCAAAGCACAAATGCTTGAAAAACGAGAAAAAAGCGGCAACATTAGCGTTTGTCCATATTGAGATGCTGTAGCCAGTATATACTTCCTCAAAATAGTCTGAATTAATCTAAGATAACTCAAAAAATGTCATTACTTTTGACGTTTAGTCGCGTAATTTTACATCTAGTTAAGATGTTTGGTGCAGTATTTCTAAACGGAAAAAATGTGCATGTGAACGAGTGTCTGTCGTTGAATGATAAATACTTAATTTAAGAATCCCTACCGTTGACCAATGACTGACGAAGGGGCGTAGACTTCTGCTACCGAAATTCAGTTTGACTCGAGAAAAAAGTGCAAGAACATCCGAACCCTCGCCGAAGACCAAAAACTTCACAAAATGTCATAATATATGCACAAACTGTGCCTTTGAGAGGTTCTTGGGTCACATGGGAAGTGAAAGAAGGAGAAGAGTGGAGAAAAGTGTGTAGGGGTACCAACCTGACACTCCTCTCTCCCCTGCAGATCCTCAGCCCGCTGGTTGAGCATCTCCTCCAGCCCCAAGGTGGGGCTCTGACAGTCCCTCAGACCCAGAGGACTCTCCTCCACCAGGCTACAGACAGAGAGATTTGTTTTTATTGAAGCTCTATTGAGAAGACATTGCAAGTTCCAAGCCATTTTCTCTTTGTGTGTTCCCATGTATTACCAGCAGAGGGCGCCGAGCACATGCTCGTGGAAGGAGGAGTGAGGCGTGCGTAGAACGGACACCAGCTGTTGCACCATACCCATGGAGAGAACTGTATCTGAGACAGGGAGAGATAGTACATTGCCACACAAGGACACACATTTCTTTAGTTATGATCCAAATAACCCAGTTCAAATCATTTCTTAGATCGGGGGACACAAAGCATGATACTCTCTATAGACACTACCAATAACAACACACAGCAGCAAACAGAGTCTCGCTGTCAGACTGAGTCACTGTTAGTCACACACAAACCTTTATGCTCTGGGTGGACTGTGAGCAGGTTGAGGAGTAAGAAAGACGACTTGGTCCTCAGTTTCTCGTTGTCAGACTGCATGCCTCTCATCAGCACAGAGAAGCCATCGTGAGACAGGAAGGCCCTGAGACCTACTTCCTGCTCACGCACCAGACCTGATGGAGAGAGAAAGAGTTACTGTGTGGTACTTCACTGCTGCTCAAATCTAAATAAAATCCTATCAGCAACACCCAGGCCAGTGGAACTTCATTTAGATCTGAGAGGAACAGGATATATTAGCAATATTGTTGCCAAGTGTCAACACTTACAGGAGACAGCGTAGAGGGCCTTCACTCGAACGGTGGGGTGGGGATCTGAGTCAGTCAGCTGCAGCAGTTTGGATAGCGCCCCCTTGCTGAGTAAGTGGCACTGCACTTCGGGCATGTTCTGGGCACAGGAGGCGATGAGCTGGGCACCACGCCACCTCACGCTGCCCTGAGGATGGTTCAAGCACTGCGACATACACAGGTCCAACCCACCCAGGGTCATCAGGTCTGACACACAGACAGACGAGAGACATTACAATGGACACAGTATTATTAATGAATATAACTTGTCATTCATGTCCATGTTTAACTGTCTTTACTGGAATATCAGTAATATACAGTAATATACAGTGCATTAGGAAAGTATTCAGACCCCTCGACTTTTTACACATTTTGTTACATTACAGCCTTACTCAAAAATGTATTAAAAATGTTTTTCATCACACACAATACCCCATAATGATAAAGAGTAAACAGGTTTTTAGAACTGTTTGCAAATATATTAAAAAGAATAAACAGAAATACCTTATTTACATAAGTATTCAGACCCTTTGCTATGAGACTCGAAATTGAGCTCAGGTGCATCCTATTTCCATTGATCATCCTTGAGATGTTTCTACAACTTGGAGTCCACCTGTGGTAAATTAAATTGATTGGACATGATTTGGAAAACCAAGCTATGAGAATGAAGGAATTGTCCATAGAGCTCCGAGACAGGATTGTGTCAAAGCACAAATCTGGGGAAGTGCACCAAAAAATGTCTGCAGCATTGAAGGTCCCCAAGAAGTGGCCTCCATCATTCTTAAAATGGAAGAAGTTTGGAACCACCAAGACTCTTCCTAGAGCTGGCCGCCCGGCCAAACTGAGCAATTAGGGTAGAAGCGCCTTGGTCAGGGAGGTGACCAAGAACCCGATGGTCACTCTGACAGAGCTCCAGTTCCTCTGTGAAGATGGGAGAACCTTCCAGAAGGACAACCATCTCTGAAGCACTCCACCAATCAGGCCTTTATGGTAGAGTGGCCAGACAGAAGCCACACCTCAGTAAAAGGAGTGACAGCCCGCTTGGTGTTTGCCAAAAGGCACCTAAAGACTCTCAGACCATGAGAAGTAAGATTATCTAGTCTGATGAAACCAATATTGAACTCCTTGGGCTGAATGCCAAGCATCACATCTGGAAGAAACCTGGCACCATCCCAACAGTGAAGCATGGTGGTGGCAGCATCATGCTGTGGGGATGTTTTTCAGCGGCAGGGACTGGGAGATCAGTCAGGACCGAGGGAAAGATGAACGGAGAAAAGTACAGAGAGATCATTGATGAAAACCTCCTCCAGAGCGCCCAGGACCTCAGACTGGGGTGAAGGTTCACCTTCCAACAGGACAACGACCCTAAGCACACAGGCAAGACAACGCAGGAGTGGCTTCGGGACAAGTCTCTGAAAGTCTTTGAGTGGCCAACCAGAGTCCGGACTTAAACCCGATTGAACATCTCTGGAGACCTGAAAATAGCTGTGCAGCGACACTCCCCATGCAACCTGACAGAGCTTGAGAGGTTCTGCAAAGAAGAAAGGGAGAAACTCCCCAAATACACGTGTACCAAGCTTGTAGCGTCATACCCAAGCAGACGAGGTAGTAATCGCTGTTAAAGGTGATTAAACAAAGTACTGAGTAAAGTGTCTGAATATTTATGTAAATGTGATATTTCAGTTTTTTTGCTTTGTCATTATGGGGTATTGTACATAGTTTAATCCATTTTAGAATAAGGTAACAAAATGTGAAAAAAGGTCAAGGGGTCTGAATACTTTCCGAATGCTATGTATAAAACTACAGCAACTTAAAGTTTAATTTGATATTGTTTTAACTAGGGTCCATCAAAGACAGTGGAATCTTTCATTTGGGTCACAAGCTGAAGTGTAATTTCTTTACATCAGCAGCTGTTGCTTGGCATGTCTCACCTCTGGCATTGTCTAGGTTCTCACACAGCTCTGAGAGAAACTCCAGTGCCCTTTCTGTCTCCCCCTCTTCATCCTCTTCATCCTCCTCTCCCTCTCTCCCCCTCTCACACCCTCCATCTCTCAGCATAACACGCATACACTCCTTCATCTGTTCCACCTCGCTGTTCTGTCCTTTGGCCACTTCCGCAAGAGCTCCTTTCAACCATTCTTTCCTCTGTAACAAAAGTGACATTATGTAAAATTGGTAGTCAATGTAACAAGTTGTTGTGAGATCTGCTAATCCACACAGTCATCTGTAATGAAGACGACCTGGGAGGTGACTAGGAAGGACCATTACCTCCTCTGACATGGGTTCAGGGAGGGCAGGTCCATCTGCAGCAGAGCCAGCCTCCACAGCCAATCGAAGGACACCCTGGAGGTTTTGGGGATGTCTCCTGTTGCGTTGGTCTTCTGCCATGATGCTCTGTGCTGATGAGAAAAATGGGTGAAATTATTCCAGAACTTGTTTTTTAATGTATTATTCCCCAAATTCGGCACTGAATTGTGGTCAGAAAGCGAAATCAACCTATGCACTTGGTAACGTCCAATTAATTGCTAATTGCAATTAGGGTTCCAATCTGCTCTACAAATTCTGACATACGATCAGTATTATGCTATAGTCTATTGATAACTTGAATGACTAATTTTAGCTAGATCTCCAGGAAGCAGCTACGCGGCATGTAAAGAGCCGCAAGTTCCTGACCCATTCCATTCTCAAATGAATCAACTAACCATAGCCCGATTTGGTATTAAAGTGGTTGTAACTAACGTTAGCTAGGTGAGTGATGAAAAATAGGACATTTTATCCCTGATACTAGGCCTAGCTAACAGCGAGCAAGTTGTTGGCTATGAAAGTTGTCACATAAATATCAAGCACATACAGAATAACAGCTGCTGGGTAGGTTTAGCTATTTTGAGAGCTACAGCAAAGGTCTTGGATAGGCTACAAAGCCAGAAAGAAAGCTATCGTACTAGCTACTGTTAGCACAGTAAACAACATGTCAGGCAGTTTGACGTAGCTGGGCTGCTCTTTTTACTTTGGTCTCATATACTTGCCTGTTTGTTCAAAACTCCGACTGTCACAAGGTTAAAGTTGTTTTTTATTTCGCTGCCCTTTAATACTGTACAAGACTGTAACGGTACTAGAACATTCTAGCTGGGTGACAAGCTAATTGCTGTGCGTAGAATCATCATGCGTTTCAGGGGAAGCCATTCTTCTTCTTCTGTGGGTTTCATGGCGGACTACAACCCAAAAAGGTGTATTGCCGCCACCAACTGGACGGGTTCAAATCAAATCCAATTTTATTTGTCACATGCGCCGAGTACAACAGGTGTAGGTAGACCTTACAGTGAATTTCTTACTTACAAGCCCAACAATGCAGTTTTAAGAAAACATATTTTAAAAAGTAATAGATAAGAATAACAAATAATTAAAGAGCAGCAGTAAATAATATACAGGGGGTACCGGTACAGAGTCAATGTGTCAATGTGCGGGAGCCCCGGTGTCAGGGTAATTGAGGTAATTATGTACATGTAGGTAGAGTTATTAAAGTGGCTATGCATAGATAATAACAGAGTAGCAGAAGCGTAGTGAGGGGGGGAGGCGGCAGTGATGCAACCGTCAGGATGCTCTCGATGGTGTAGCTGTAAAACCTTTTGAGGATCTGAGGACCCATGCCAAATCTTTTCAGTCTCCTGAGGGGGAATGCCCTCTTCACGACTGTCTTGGTGTGCTTGGACCATGTTAGTTTGTTGGTACCTGCTCCACTACAGCCCCGTCGATGAGAATGGGGGCGTGCTCGGTCCTCCTTTTCCTGTAGTCCACAATCATCTCCTTTGTCTTGATCACGTTGAGGGAGAGGTTGTTGTCCTTGCACCACACGGTCAGGTCTCTGACGTCTCATCATTGTCGGTGATCAGGCCTACCACTGTTGTGTCATCAGCAAACTTAATGATGGTGTTGGAGTCGTGCCTGGCCGTGCAGTCATGAGTGAACAGGGAGTACAGGAGGGGACTGAGAACGCACCCCTGAGGGGCCCCCGTGTTGAGGATCAGTGTGGCAGATGTGTTGTTACCTACCCTTACCACCTGGGGGTGGCCCGTCAGGAAGTCCAGGATCCAGTTGCAGAGGGAGGTGTTTAATCCCAGGGTCCTTAGCTTAGTGATGAGCTTTGGGGGCACTATGGTGTTGAAATCTGAGCTGTAGTCAATGAATAGCCTTCTCACATAGGTGTTTCTTTTGTCCAGGTGGGAAAGGGCAGTGTGGAGTGCAATAGAGATTGCATCATCTGTGGATCTGTTGGTGCGGTATGCAAATTGGAGTAGGTCTAGGGTTTCTGGGATAATGATGTTGATGTGAGCCATGACCAGCCTTTCACAGCATTTCATGGCTACAGATGTGAGTGCTACGGGTCGGTAGTCATTTAGACAGGTTACTTTCGTTTTCTTGGACACAGGGACTATGGTGGTCTACTTGAAACATGTTGGTATTACAGACTCAGACAGCGAGAGTTTGAAAATGTCAGTGAAGACACTTGCCAGTTAGTCAGCGCATGCTCGGAGTACACGTCCTGCAATCCGTCTGGTCCAGCGGCCTTGTGAATGTTGACCTGTTTAAAGGTCTTACTCACATCGACTGCGGAGAGCGTGATCACACAGTCGTCCAGAACAGCTGATGCTCTCATGCATGTTTCAGTGTTACTTGCCTCGAAGCGAGCATAGCTCTATTTAGCTCGTCTGGTAGGCTCGTGTCACTGGGCAGCTCTCGGCTGTGCTTCCCTTTGTAGTCTGTAATAGTTTGCAACTCCTGCCACATTCGACGGGCATCGGGGCTGGTGTAGTACGACTCGATCTTATTCCTGTATTGACTCTTTGCCTGTTTTATGGTTAGTTGGAGGGCATAGAGGCATTCTTATACGCTCCCGGGTTAGAGTCCCACTCTTTGAAGCGGCAGCTCTACCATTAGCTCAGTGTGAATGTTGCCTGTAATCCATGTCTTCTGGTTGGGGTATGTACATACAGTCACTGTGGGGACGACGTCCTCGATGCACTTATTGATTGTTACGGGATTTTTGTGTTTAATGACTAAAATATGTATACATTTGACTTAGAATTATAACTCATAAATGTTGAATGTTATGTGTTCCTTGTTAGAAAGAATGGGTTTATCTTCAGACAGGCTAGAATGATGTCTCTACCCAGGGAGGGGAAAGACCTTGAGTTGGTTCTAGATAGTTTAACAGGTGGCAGACAGTAATGAGAACTCGAACTGTATTGCCATTGTATCCGAGAGGAGGTTGGACATTAAAACCTATGACATCATCTTTATTATATAACCTGATGTAAAATGTATTATGATCAGTACTCTCGAGAATAAACGCTATTGATTGATTGATTTTAAGACTGGTTTCTGTCCATTTGGCTGATAATTATCTTACAAATTCTTATTTATGGGCAGAGTGTTTTAATTGAATTGGTTGATAAACACAGGAATGAAATTCCTTTAACATTGATAAAGCCAGTGACTGATGTGGTGTACTCCTCAATGCCATCGGAAGAGTCCCAGAACATATTCCAGTCTGTGCTAGCAAAATAGTCCTGTAGTTTAGCATCTGCTTCATCTGACCACTTTTTTATAAACTGAGTCACTGGGGCGTCCTGCTTTAATATTTGCTTGTAAGCAGGAATCAGGAGGATAGAGTTATGGTCAGATTTGCCAAATGGAGGGCGAGGGAGAGCTTTGTACGTGTCTCTGTGTGTGGAGTAAAGGTGGTCTAGAATTTTTTCCCTCTGGTTGCACATTTAACATGCTGGTAGAAATTAGGAAAACTGATTTAAGTTTCCCTGCATTAAATTCCCCGGCCACTAGAAGGACCGCCTCTGGATGAGCATTTTCCTGTTTGCTTATGGCGGAATACATCTCATTGAGTTCGGTTTTAGTGCCAGCCTTTGTCTGTGGTGGTATGTAGACAGCTACGAAAAATACAGATGAAAACTCTCTACAGCTTATCATGAGATACTCTACCTCAGGTGAGCAAAACCTTGAGACTTCCTTTGATATCGTGCAACAGCTATTGTTTACAAATATGCATAGGCCCCCGCCCCGTGTCTTACCAGAGGCTGCTGTTCTGTCCTGCCGATAGAAAGTATAACCCACCAGCTGTATGTTCTTAATGTCGTCGTTCAGCCACGACTCGGTGAAACATAAGATATTACAGTTTTTAATGTCCTGTTGGTAGGATATACGTGCTTTCAGTTCGTCCCATTTATTTTCCAGCGATTGAACATTAGCTAGCAGAACAGAAGGCCAGGGCAGATTAGCCACTCATCGCCTGATCCTCACAAGGTATCCTGATCTCTTTCCGCAAAACCTACGTTTCCTTTTCCAGCGAATCACAGAGATCTGGGCCTGGTCGGGTGTCCGTAGTATATCCCTCGTGTCCGACTCTCCTCGTCCAATTTGAGGTGAGTAATCCCAGTCCTGATGTCCAGAAGCTCTTTTCAGTCATAAGAGACGAGAGCAGCAACATTATGTACAAAACAAGTTACGAACAACACAAAAACACAAAAAAATACCATGGTTGGTTAATTAAGAGCCGATAAGACGTTAGCCCTCCCCTTGAAACCAAAACAAGTTAAAAATAAAATCCATACGTGATAGGGAAACTAACTTAATCCACCCAAATAAAAATAGTACATTGACAAAACAAAACTCCCACTTCTTCCTTCTTTCAATTCTCCATATCTCCTTTCTCATGATCGAGGGCCTGAGAGGGTGGTACGGCCTGTGACAATATTCCATGTCACTCCTTCGCTGAGAAATCTTTCAGCCCCAGGAACCGCTCCGCCACTTCCACAATGATTTCTATTTTCCTCGACCTTCTCTCCACCTTGGCAGTGCCATTAATTACCATAGCTATAAAGGCCACAAAGTCCACCATCTTAAGTCCAGTGCTTCTCTCCTGTTACTGGGCAAGTGGGCATGAAGGTAATACATACCCAACCTTCCAGTACGTCGTAACGAACTAACTTACAAAACTCAGTTTTGGACGAGACTGACCTTACCTTTATTATCCTATTTACACTTTGGAGTAAATTTTGACCGTAGAATTAATGTTTCTAACTCATATCGATGCCACATAGGCCATTTAAAACCAGAGAAGTTGGTTCTAAGGGGCAGTTAAAACCACCACAGTTCAGAGATCAAAGAGTACAAACCAAAGATTTGGAGTTGAGTTAAAATTAGTTGTCAGACTAAAGGAGTAGAGGGACCTGAGACCTTAGCATGTTTGAGGGCATATACACACACACACGCACACATGCGCGCACACACACACACACACACACACACACACACACACACACACACACACACACACACACACACACACACACACACACACACACACACACACACACACACACACACACACACACACACACACACACACACACACACACACACACACACACACACACACACACAAACACCTGATGATGTGTGAGGACAAAATGAAGGATGATTCGGAACCTGTCTGATGGAGAGGACAGGGGAGGTTTTAAAATGCTCCATCTTAGAGGTGTCAGACCCGAGGGGAGTGGGAAATAAATGCATTGTAAAGATCTTGGTAATTTTTCAAGTGTATGCAGAAGGGAGAAGGCGAGATGTCCAAGATGTGGAAAAGATCATATCATGTGTTATAAAAGTGATGAAAATGTGACATGTTGCAATTGTGGTGGGAACCATGAAGCCACGTCTTTAAAAAAAAAAAAATGCCCCTTTTGCATGGTATCCAATTGTTAGTAGTTACTGTATTGTCTCATTGCTACAACTCCCGTACGGACTCGGGAGAGACAAAGGTCAAGAGTCATGTGTCCTCTGAAACAACCAAACCAAGCCGCACTGCTTCTTAACACAGCGCGCATCCAACCCGGAAGCCAGCCGCACCAATGGGACGGAGGAAACACCGTACACCTGGCGACCTGGTCAGCGTGCATTGCACCCGGCCCGCCACAGGAGTCGCTAGTGTGCGATGAGGCAAGGACATCCCTACCGGCCAAACCCTCCCTAAACCAGACGACGCTAGGCCAATTGTGCATCGCCCCATGGGCCTCCCGGTCACGGCAGTGCCTGGGCTCAAACCCAGAGTCTCTGGTGGCACAGCCTTAGACCACTGCGCCACTCGGGAGGCCTGAAGCCACGTCTTCTGAATAACCCACAAGGGTGAAAGAGAATGAGGAGGCCAAAGTCAGGGCTGTCCAAAGGATATCACATGCAGTAGCTGTTAAAAAGGTTGAGGGTTTGAATGGTGCACCTGAAGAGTCCTTGGGGGTGGATAGGCCTTCACTGCAGGCTGCAGGGGTTGCCTTTCACCAGCAGGATCTTGACATTTTAAAGTTTAATAAGGTGAACTTTGTGGCCTTTATAGCTATGGTAATTAATGGCACTGCCAAGGTGGAGAGAAGGTCGAGGAAAATAGAAATCATTGTGGAAGTGGTGGAGCGGTTCCTGGGGCTGAAAGATTTCTCAGCGAAGGAGTGACATGGAATATTGTCACAGGCCGTACCACCCTCTCAGGCCCTCGATCATGAGAAAGGAGATATGGAGAATTGAAAGAAGGAAGAAGTGAGAGTTTTGTTTTGTCAATGTACTATTTTTATTTGGGTGGATTAAGTTAGTTTCCCTATCACGTATGGATTTTCTTTTTACCTTGTTTTGGTTTTAACCCATCCAGTTGGTGGCGGCAACACACCTTTTTGTGTTGTTGTCCGCCATATAACCCACAGACGAAGAAGAAGAAGAAACAGTTACCATGTAATGACGTCACTTTCATTCCCTTGTCAGTCCAAGATGGCGGCGCTCGTTGGCTTCCGTGCATGTTTCTCTGGTTAGTTAAAGTTATACAGTGCATTCACAACCACACGCCCAATATTGTAATTTACTGCGTTCAATTATTAATAGTCTTTATTTACCATTATAATGTTTTGCTTTTTAATCGCGACGAAACGTATGTGGGGTTTGAATTAACCCTAGTGAGCAAGGATGCTGTAGCAGGCTAGCCGCTCTACTCGTTCCGCAGGCAGAGCAAGGTCACGTTAAATAATATTAGTTAAACTAGCTATCTCTTGCGTTGTGAAAACGTTAGGCCTATCAGAAACGTGTCAGACACAGTTAAAAACGAAATTAGTTTTCTAACGATGTAGCTAGCGTCAGAAACATTTGCATTTTGAAGGAATAACATACAGCGAACAGTAATGTGTATTGATGTAGCCTAGGTTATAACAGATAACTAGCCTATACACATTATGCATGGCCTAGCTTCGTCCCGCAACATAGCTAAGGGGTTTTGTTGTGACATTGGTCTTATGAGTTGTATATAATAAAACCAATGTCTCAACATAATCCCTTATGTTGCAGGACGAAGCTAGATGGCCCTAAGCCATGTATGTACACCTTGTCATATTTAGCTAGCGACTTCTCTTGACACAGTCGACGGTCACCTGATTACTAAATACATGTTATCATTCTAGCCCTTCAGCTTTCCTCACCGGGTCTCCTGCACAGCTCCTATAAACTGGTGAGTACCTAGACAGTGTTTTGAGTATGAGTATGCAGTCATTCACACATCCTATGGCTAACCAATCAGGGATATAAAATCACAGTCCTAGGGGGTAGTAATGTTTGCTGGTTTTAGTAATGCATTGGGTGGCAAAAACTGGGTTCACGATTGCCTTTTTTGGACTGATCTCCTGCCCATATGTGTCTTCTGGCCCTGCTGTCCATCAAACACTCTTCTTCATCCTTTTTCTCTCTCAGTGTGCAGTGCCATTTACTCGGCGGAACTTTGCAGCAGAGGCCAAGGCCAAGAAAACATACGCAAGAGACAAGCCCCATGTGAACATTGGCACGATCGGCCATGTTGACCATGGCAAGACAACTCTAACGGCTGCCATCACCAAAGGTAACTGATGTCACCTTTTATTTTTCTCACTTTACATCTGTATTATTGAATTCAAACTAAACAGATAACAAGCGTGCTTGAAACCCACTGAGTTACTGTGGACCAATCAAAGCATCTGCCAGCAAAATAACAATGTTCTGTCAGATGCTGTGTGTTCTCTATATATATGATGCTGTTGTATGTTTCTAATTGAGCCTTTGTGGTTCCCAGTGCTGGCTGAGGCTGGAGGCGCCCGCTATAAGAAGTATGAGGACATTGACAATGCCCCCGAGGAGAAGGCCAGGGGCATCACCATCAATGCATCCCATGTAGAGTACACCACAGCCAATAGACACTATGCACACACAGACTGCCCGGGCCATGCTGACTACGTCAAGGTAACACAAGCGCCTGAACACACATGTTATTCCCATTCTAAAATCCACCCCAAACCCATACCTCTCTGTTGCCTGGCTACCCAAACTCCTTGCTTCAGCCAAATGCCAGGCTACATCCACGGACGAGAGTTTTTGTGACACAATGAATCTGTATCTGAGTACCTACCTGACGATTTCTAGAACACAAACACATTGTAACCATTCTGATTGGTCCCAGAAACTGATGGGTTAGGCCAGAGCCAGAACACACGTGGGTAAAGCGGTGGTTTGAAAATTCGTCATTGGCTTTGATACTCTGATTGGTAAGAGACGATCCAATCACTGAAGACTTTTGTTTTGTAAAACACCCATCATTTTGACGTCACCACAAACTAAAATGATGGCAGTCTCAGACTGAAGTATGTAACGAACATAGAGCAGTGGAAGAATTCAGTTTGAGTCGTCAGGTAAACCCCTCTGTGGGTTTGAGAAGATCTGACAGGATTGGATGGGTACACGGCACAGGGATGTTCGTCATGTTGCTTATCCATAACCCTGAGGCCCGTTTTCACAGTCTCAGTAGGAGTGCTGATCTAGGATCAGTTCCTCCCTCTTATTCAGACCTGCCAACCTGCACGCATTTTGCATACCATGCACGCAATTTGAGATCAAAGTACTCCGGTTAAAGAAACGACTCTAAAATATACAGAACACATTATTGATTTTGACTCAACCATCTGATGTTGGAGCTGAGCCAATCAGAGGTCCTGGGCGAGGAGAGAATCTCTCGCTCTCTGCTTTAGTATTATTTGCTCCCTCCAGCTGGATGGCAGCTCTCCACTTCGTCTGTTGATACCACTGATGTGTGAGGAATACAGGGAGGGTAATGGCTGTGTTAGTCAAGCACATAACCACTATTATTTGGTAGGTGGCTCCTTAGCTAAGGCGTCATTACGAAGAAAGTAGTTAGCTACAGCGTTTAGTCAATGAAGTGAGAACACTTTTTTTTGCCCACAGATGCTTTGATCTCCACCACCGTAGTAGGCGCGAGCGCATTGACAAGCAAGGAAACGTGCAGTGCATCGGTAGTTCAGTGCACGTCGCTGCGTGGATGGAAACGGACATGGCCGTGAGAGCTGTTCCACTAATAGTCTTTCACCGTTAAAGACTAGTAGTCCCATGTTAATGAATCAGTTGTTGATCTGTCCTGTTCATATAGCTGGAGGTCAACAGTAGGCTGCTAATGATGTGATAATAGTCAGGTCAGCCATGACAACAAGGCATGTTGAATGAATGGCAGCCTGGTAGTCAGACCTGACTGGATGGATGAGGTCAGGGATGACAACAAGGCATGTTGAATGAATGGCAGCCTGGTAGTCAGACCTCACTGGATGGATGAGGTCAGGGATGACAACAAGGCATGTTGAATGAATGGCAGCCTGGTAGTCAGACCTCACTGGATGGATGAGGTCAGGGATGACAACAAGGCATGTTGAATGAATGGCAGCCTGGTAGTCAGACCTCACTGGATGGATGAGGTCAGGGATGACAACAAGGCATGTTGAATGAATGGCAGCCTGGTAGTCAGACCTCACTGGATGGATGAGGTCAGGGATGACAACAAGGCATGTTGAATGAATGGCAGCCTGGTAGTCAGACCTCACTGGATGGATGAGGTCAGGGATGACAACAAGGCATGTTGAATGAATGGCAGCCTGGTAGTCAGACCTAACTGGATGGATGATGTCAGGGATGACAACAAGGCATGTTGAATGAATGGCAGCCTGGTAGTCAGACCTCACTGGATGGATGAGGTCAGGGATGGAGATCTGGAACCAGCTCATATAGACCTAGTTCAGTTGTTTTATATTCCAGATAGCCTACAGTCAGCTGGACTACTACAGTCAGCTGGACTACTACAGTCAGCAGGACTACTAAAGTCAGCAGGACTACTACAGTCAGCAGGACTACTACAGTCAGCAGGACTACTACAGTCAGCTGGACTACTACAGTCAGCTGGACTACTACAGTCAGCTGGACTACTACAGTCAGCTGGTCTACTACAGTCAGCTGGACTACTACACTCAGCTGGACTACTACAGTCAGCTGGACTACTACAGTCAGCAGGACTACTACAGTCAGCTGGACTGCTACAGTCAGCAGGACTGCTACAGTCAGCTGGACTACTACAGTCAGCTGGACTACTACAGTCAGCTGGACTACTACAGTCAGCTGGACTGCTACAGTCAGCTGGACTGCTACAGTCAGCTGGACTACTACAGTCAGCTGGACTACTACAGTCAGCTGGACTGCTACAGTCAGCAGGACTACTACAGTCAGCTGGACTACTACAGTCAGCAGGACTACTACAGTCAGCTGGACTAATACAGTCAGCAGGACTACTACAGTCAGCAGGACTACTACAGTCAGCAGGACTACTACAGTCAGCAGGACTACTACAGTCAGCTGGACTAATACAGTCAGCTGGACTACTACAGTCAGCTGGACTACTACAGTCAGCTGGACTACTACAGTCAGCTGGACTACTACACTCAGCTGGACTACTACACTCAGCTGGACTACTACAGTCAGCAGGACTACTACAGTCAGCAGGACTACTACAGTCAGCAGGACTGCTACAGTCAGCTGGTCTACTACAGTCAGCTGGACTACTACAGTCAGCAGGTATACTACAGTCAGCAGGACTGCTACAGTCAGCTGGACTACTACAGTCAGCTGGTCTACTACAGTCAGCAGGACTACTAAAGTCAGCAGGACTACTACAGTCAGCAGGACTACTACAGTCAGCAGGACTACTACAGTCAGCTGGACTACTACAGTCAGCAGGACTACTAAAGTCAGCAGGACTACTAAAGTCAGCAGGACTACTACAGTCAGCAGGACTACTACAGTCAGCAGGACTACTACAGTCAGCTGGACTACTACAGTCAGCAGGACTACTACAGTCAGCTGGACTACTACAGTCAGCTGGTCTACTACAGTCAGCTGGACTACTACACTCAGCTGGACTACTACAGTCAGCTGGACTACTACAGTCAGCAGGACTACTACAGTCAGCTGGACTACTACAGTCAGCAGGACTGCTACAGTCAGCAGGACTGCTACAGTCAGCTGGACTACTACAGTCAGCTGGACTACTACAGTCAGCTGGACTGCTACAGTCAGCTGGACTGCTACAGTCAGCTGGACTGCTACAGTCAGCTGGACTACTACAGTCAGCTGGACTGCTACAGTCAGCAGGACTGCTACAGTCAGCTGGACTACTACAGTCAGCTGGACTAATACAGTCAGCTGGACTAATACAGTCAGCAGGACTACTACAGTCAGCTGGACTACTACAGTCAGCAGGACTACTACAGTCAGCTGGACTACTACAGTCAGCTGGACTAATACAGTCAGCTGGACTACTACAGTCAGCTGGACTACTACAGTCAGCTGGACTACTACAGTCAGCTGGACTACTACACTCAGCTGGACTACTACACTCAGCTGGACTACTACAGTCAGCAGGACTACTACAGTCAGCAGGACTGCTACAGTCAGCTGGTCTACTACAGTCAGCTGGACTACTACAGTCAGCAGGTATACTACAGTCAGCAGGACTGCTACAGTCAGCTGGACTACTACAGTCAGCTGGTCTACTACACTCAGCTGGACTACTACAGTCAGCTGGACTGCTACAGTCAGCAGGACTACTACAGTCAGCAGGACTACTACAGTCAGCTGGACTACTACAGTCAGCTGGTCTACTACAGTCAGCTGGTCTACTACAGTCAGCTGGTCTACTACAGTCAGCTGGACTACTACAGTCAGCTGGACTACTACAGTCAGCTGGACTGCTACAGTCAGCTGGACTACTACAGTCAGCAGGACTACTACACTCAGCTGGACTACTACACTCAGCTGGACTACTACACTCAGCTGGACTGCTACAGTCAGCTGGACTGCTACAGTCAGCAGGTATACTACAGTCAGCAGGACTGCTACAGTCAGCTGGACTACTACAGTCAGCAGGTATACTACAGTCAGCAGGACTGCTACAGTCAGCTGGACTACTACAGTCAGCTGGTCTACTACACTCAGCTGGACTACTACAGTCAGCTGGACTGCTACAGTCAGCTGGACTGCTACAGTCAGCTGGACTACTACAGTCAGCTGGTCTACTACACTCAGCTGGACTACTACAGTCAGCTGGACTGCTACAGTCAGCTGGACTGCTACAGTCAGCAGGTATACTACAGTCAGCAGGACTGCTACAGTCAGCTGGTCTACTACAGTCAGCAGGTATACTACAGTCAGCAGGACTGCTACAGTCAGCTGGACTACTACAGTCAGCTGGTCTACTACACTCAGCTGGACTACTACAGTCAGCTGGACTGCTACAGTCAGCTGGACTACTACAGTCAGCAGGACTACTACACTCAGCTGGACTACTACACTCAGCTGGACTACTACACTCAGCTGGACTGCTACAGTCAGCTGGACTGCTACAGTCAGCAGGTATACTACAGTCAGCAGGTATACTACAGTCAGCAGGTATACTACAGTCAGCAGGACTGCTACAGTCAGCAGGACTGCTACAGTCAGCTGGACTACTACAGTCAGCTGGACTACTACACTCAGCTGGACTACTACAGTCAGCTGGACTACTACAGTCAGCAGGTATACTACAGTCAGCTGGTCTACTACAGTTAGCTGGACTACTACAGTCAGCTGGACTACTACAGTCAGCTGGACTACTACAGTCAGCTGGACTACTACAGTCAGCTGGACTACTACAGTCAGCTGGACTACTACAGTCACCTGGTCTGCTACAGTCACCTGGTCTGCTACAGTCACCTGGACTGCTACAGTCAGCTGGACTACTACAGTCAGCTGGACTGATACAGTCAGCTGGACTGCTACAGTCAGCTGGACTACTGCAGTCAGCAGGACTACTACACTCAGCTGGACTACTACAGTCAGCTGGACTGATACAGTTAGCAGGACTACTGCAGTCAGCTGGTCTACTACAGTCAGCTAGTCAGCTGGTCTACTACAGTCAGCTGGTCTACTACAGTCAGCTGGACTACTACAGTCAGCTGGACTACTACACTCAGCTGGTCTACTACAGTCAGCTGGACTGCTACAGTCAGCAGGACTACTAACGTCAGCAGGACTACTAACGTCAGCAGGTCTGATACAGTCAGCTGGACTGCTACAGTCAGCTGGACTGCTACAGTCAGCTGGTCTACTACACTCAGCTGGTCTACTACACTCAGCTGGTCTACTACAGTCAGCTGGTCTACTACAGTCAGCTGGTCTAATACAGTCAGCTGTTCTGCTACAGTCAGCTGTTCTGCTACAGTCAGCAGGACTACTACAGTACTACAGTCAGCAGGACTACTACAGTACTACAGTCAGCAGGACTACTACAGTCAGCAGGACTGCTACAGTCAGCTGGTCTACTACAGTCAGCTGGACTGCTACAGTCAGTCCGCTACAGTCAGCTGGTCTACTACAGTCAGCTGGACTACTACAGTCAGCAGGACTGCTACAGTCAGCTGGACTGCTACAGTCAGCTGGTCTACTACACTCAGCTGGTCTACTACACTCAGCTGGACTGCTACAGTCAGCTGGACTACTACAGTCAGCAGGACTGAAACAGTCAGCTGGACTGCTACAGTCAGCTGGTCTACTACACTCAGCTGGTCTACTACAGTCAGCAGGTCTACTACAGTCAGCTGTTCTGCTACAGTCAGCTGGTCTACTACAGTCAGTCTGCTACAGTCAGCTGTTCTGCTACAGTCAGCTGTTCTGCTACAGTCAGCAGGACTACTACAGTACTACAGTCAGCAGGACTACTACAGTACTACAGTCAGCAGGACTACTACAGTCAGCAGGACTGCTACAGTCAGCTGGTCTACTACAGTCAGCTGGACTGCTACAGTCAGCTGGACTGCTACAGTCAGCTGGACTGCTACAGTCAGTCCGCTACAGTCAGCTGTTCTGCTACAGTCAGTCTGCTACAGTCAGCTGGTCTACTACAGTCAGCTGGTCTACTACAGTCAGCTGGACTGCTACAGTCAGCAGGACTGCTACAGTCAGCAGGACTGCTACATTGCATCCAGTAATTTAATTATTCATAATTTTCTCCACAAACAAAATGAAGACAGTTTATATTTTCACTAGACTTTCCACATAAAGACAACTATTAATTAGAATAATCATTACCCCTAAATTGAACCTAGAACATTTTTGAAAGCTTCATCGAGACCACTTCAGTTTTATTTAGTCTCAAACAAGACTTCTGTGTTGGCTACATTGTTTGATATAATTTAAGACTCTAGGTTTCAGGAAATGGCAGTTACAGGTTTTTCAAAATTGCTAAATGCTCCAACTTCCTGAGGGGGAAGTTGACTAAACCTCTCCGGATCTCCCCCTACCCAACCTTTGGCTTACATCAGCACCACTTTGTCAGAAAATCCTAGGGAGAGCCCTGATTGCACATTTAAATGTATTTCTAGTTAACTAGGGCGGCAGGTAGCCTAGTGGTTAGAGCGTTGGACTAGTAACCGAAAGGTTGCAAGATAGAATTCCTGAACTGACAAGGTAAAAATCTGTTGTTCTGCCCCTGAACAAGGCAGTTAACCCACTGTTCCTAGGCCGTCATTGAAAATAAGAATTTGTTCTTAACTGACTTGCCTGGTAATTATTATTATTTATTTTCTAAACCACTGGGGGTGCCAAAGTGTTTGGCAGGTCTGTAATTTCAAAGGCAAAACCGATCCTAGATCTCTACTCCTACTGAGACACTTTGTGATTACGGGACCAGAATTTTAATGGGGGTTAGAGACTAGGGGCATTGGATCAAATCCACGTTGATTTGTCACGGGATACAGCAGGTATAAACAGTACAGAGAGATGGTGACTAGCAGGCTCATCCTCAACAATGCAGTATTCAATATGAAAGGTAAAGAAATAGAGAATGACAGTATGAAAGGTAAAGAAATAGAGAATGACAGTATGAAAGGTCACACAAGGTGACATGTTGACCTTTCTCCTATAGAACATGATCACAGGCACGGCTCAGCTGGACGGCTGCATCCTGGTGGTGGCGGCCACGGACGGACAGATGCCCCAGACCAGGGAGCACCTCCTGCTGGCCCGGCAGATCGGCGTGGAGCACGTGGTGGTGTTTGTGAACAAGGCGGATGCGGTGGAGGACAAGGAGATGCTGGAGCTGGTTGAGCTGGAGATCAGAGAGCTGCTCACAGAGTTTGGCTACGACGGTGAGAACACGCCCGTCGTCATCGGCTCGGCCCTCTGTGCCCTGGAGGTGAGTGCATGGTACGAGGTAGGGTTGGGGCGGTGACAGAATAACCTCACAACTTCAGATAGGCTATCAGCTCGCTGGCAAGGTTGATCCATTTTATTTGACCGATTTAAAATACAAACGGCTTCAGCCATGTTAGTACAATAATACAAACATGCGACATAATTGAGGTTTAAAAACACAAAGTCAACTGACTTATTTCAATGTGCTCCTTTTAGGTAGCCTCACAAATCCTCCTCACCCCGCGAGCTTACATTAAACACTGCAGGGGTGTCAGTCTGGTAGGGGTGTCAGTCTGGTAGGGGTGTCAGTCTGGTAGGGGTGTCAGTCTGGTAGGGGTGTCAGTCTGGTAGGGGTGTCAGTCTGGTAGGGCTGCGATAGCATGAGCCCCATCTTTTCTATCACCGTTGCTTCTGGACCAATCAGCATCCTCTGAACTATGGGGGTGGTTTAGTTGATGACGGACACGTAGCGTCGTTGTTGACAGGCAGTAGACAACAACACATGTGACGTCATACTTCCAAGGTGATGGCTAAATATAAAGCTTTACATGACAGTCTGAACTCTGCTAAATCAACTCTGCTCCCTATCAGAGCTGCTCCATTCTGTGTGAAAGCATCTCATCTAAATTAGAGAACGGAAGGCTATCTGAGGTTACTGTCATCGCTACAGTTTGGCAAAAACATTAGGTGCAAATTCATTAAGATATACCCCTGGCTGATGTTGGGCTACAATTTTTATTTTCACTTTGACATGTATATATTTATCTGCCTTTTTTGGCTCATTTAGCCGATTTGTCCTGCTGTTCGATATGCCTTTCTCTTGAAAGATGGCAAGTGCTTGTGTTACTTCCGAAAAATGCAGCACGGTGGTCTCTCTTCTGATTGGTTTGAAGGTGATCCAATCACCTTTGAATTTGTTTTGTGTAACGCCTCTTGGCTCAAACGGCATCCCTTCCAGACAGACAGCGCAGCGGTAATCAGTCTGGTAATTATGAGGCTAGCTTTTAGGTGAAACCTTACCTGTTGTCTCACCTCGTCTCACCTCCCCAGAACAAACAGCCTGACCTGGGGGTGAACGCAGTGCTGAAGCTCCTAGCAATAGTGGATGAATATGTCCCTCTGCCCAAGAGAGAGCTGGAGAAACCCTTCCTGCTGCCTATCGAGGGAGTCTACTCGATCCCAGGTGACTGACAACTAGCTCAAATCGTATAGAAACCCAGATTTGTCATTTAGTTAAAAAGCTGTGTTGCCACTAGGTAGTTTCTCTTCACTATGCCATTGATCTGACTCATTGTTAAGCTATTTAAAATGACATCATTCAGAAGTAGTGCAGGGATAAATTCAAGCTCTTCCACTGTGCACTTCAGATAGTGTTTCCTGATGAACACATGACAATAGATAAAACACTGCTATAGGATCCCACTGTTCCGTGCATACAGAGCCTGCCCCCTTGCTAGGCTCATCCCAGTGTTTGACAACGGTTTCCGTAGCCACTGAGCTATCTTGATAACTGAATCATTTCAAAGATGTTTTATGTCTGTGCAGCATGTGTTTTGTGATGGGAACAACGTGCCTGTTTCCTGTACATCTGTGTAGGAATAATCAGTATATCTATAACATTCCGTTCTCCTCTCCCTGTCGTTGTGACTTAGTGACAGTAATTGTTTGGAAGCACTTGTATCAGTTTCCTTTGTACCTTTCTGTTTCACCGTTTATTTGATTGATGCACGTGTGATGTACTTGTCCCGTCAGCTGTCAGTGCTCCTGTCTCTGTTCTGATCTGTCTGTTGTCTAACCACGTCTCCCTCTGGGTATCAAAACCATTTATTAAACGTGTATTCATTCATCCCTCTTTCAGGCAGGGGTACGGTGGTGACTGGCACTTTGGAGAGGGGTGTCATTAAGAAGGGCGACGACTGTGAGTTTGTGGGGCACAACCGTGCCTTCAAGTCTGTGGTCACTGGTAAGTGAATGGGGAGCCACAACACTATAGAAAGATTGATTTCAATTAATTTCCAACAATTCTATTTTTTGTCATTCATAGAGCTTTCATTCTTCTAATTGTAGAGCTGTAGCACACAGGTAACAGATGCTGTAAAACTGTGTTCTATTACTGTGTTCATATTTCTAGAATTATTCCTGTAAGTACAGTTTAACACTATCATTGCTGTTCATTGTCACAGTGGACTGACAACAATAGCCCGAACCCCTAGTACAGAGTACTAACAAAACTACAACTAACCCCTAGTACAGAGTACTGGCAGAATTAGCCCTAACCCCTAGTACAGAGTGGTGACAGAACTAGTCCTAACCCCTAGTACAGAGTGGTGACAGAACTAGTCCTAACCCCTAGTACAGAGTGGTGACAGAACTAGTCCTAACCCCTAGTACAGAGTGGTGACAGAACTAGTCCTACCCCCTAGTACAGAGTGGTGACAGAACTAGTCCTAACCCCTAGTACAGAGTACTGACAGAACTACAACTAACCCCTAGTACAGAGTACTGGCAGAATTAGCCCTAACCCCTAGTACAGAGTGGTGACAGAACTAGTCCTAACCCCTAGTACAGAGTGGTGACAGAACTAGTCCTAACCCCTAGTACAGAGTGGTGACAGAACTAGTCCTAACCCCTAGTACAGAGTGGTGACAGAACTAGTCCTAACCCCTAGTACAGAGTACTGGCAGAACTAGTCCTAACCCCTAGTACAGAGTGGTGACAGAACTAGTCCTAACCCCTAGTACAGAGTGGTGACAGAACTAGTCCTAACCCCTAGTACAGAGTGGTGACAGAACTAGTCCTAACCCCTAGTACAGAGTGGTGACAGAACTAGTCCTAACCCCTAGTACAGAGTGGTGACAGAACTAGTCCTAACCCCTAGTACAGAGTGGTGACAGAACTAGTCCTAACCCCTAGTACAGAGTGGTGACAGAACTAGTCCTAACCCCTAGTACAGAGTGGTGACAGAACTAGTCCTAACCCCTAGTACAGAGTGGTGACAGAACTAGTCCTAACCCCTAGTACAGAGTGGTGACAGAACTAGTCCTAACCCCTAGTACAGAGTGGTGACAGAACTAGTCCTAACCCCTAGTACAGAGTGGTGACAGAACTAGTCCTAACCCCTAGTACAGAGTGGTGACAGAACTAGTCCTAACCCCTAGTACAGAGTGGTGACAGAACTAGTCCTAACCCCTAGTACAGAGTGGTGACAGAACTAGTGCTAACCCCTAGTACAGACAGAACTAGCTCTAACACCAAGTTACAACTACAACAGTTTCTCCACTGCACTTCTAGCACTAATTACCCCCTAATAAGACTACTGGACAGAGTTACCCATAATATCCCTCTGGTAACCCCTCAACTCCATCCAAAACCTCCAAACACACCACCATTCTGAGTCTAATTGTTCTCCCTTCACCTCCCTTCTCATCTCTCGTTCCCTCGCTCCCCCTCTCTCCTCCCCAGGCATTGAGATGTTCCACCAGTCTCTGGACAGAGCAGAGGCAGGAGACAACCTGGGGGCTCTGGTCCGAGGGCTGAAGAGGGAGGACATTAGGAGAGGCATGGTGATGAGCAAACCAGGCTCCATCCAGCCCCACCAGAAAGTCCAGGCCCAGGTCTGTATCATATAATAAATAAAGTCCAGGTCTGTATCATAAATAAATAAAGTCCAGGTCTATATCATATAATAAATAAAGTCCAGGTCTGTATGATAAATAAAGCCCAGGTCTGTATCTTCAGCTAGCAGCCCTAGAGGAGTGTGAACTGTTGGTGAAGGATATTGATCTCATCCCGTCAGTAGAGGATGCCTGGACATTTTTTAAAAATGCCTTCCTCACCATCTTGAATAAGCATGCCCCATTCAAGAAATGTAGAACCAGGAACAGATATAGCCCTTGGTTCTCTCCTGACCTGACTGCCCTTAACCAACAGAAAAACATCCTATGGCGTTCTGCATTAGCATCGAACAGCCCCCGTGATATGCAACTTTTCAGGGAAGCTAGAAACCAATATACACAGGCAGTTAGAAAAGCCAAGGCTAGCTTTTTCAAGCAGAAATTTGCTTCCTGCAACACAAATTCAAAAAAGTTCTGGGACACTGTAAAGTCCATGGAGAATAAGAACACCTCCTCCCAGCTTCCAACTGCTCTGAAGATAGGAAACACTGTCACCACCGACAAATCCACTATAATTGAGAATTTCAATAAGCATTTTTCTACGGCTGGCCATGCTTTCCACCTGGCTGCCCCTACCCCGGACAACAGCACTGCCCTCCCCTCTGCTACTCGCCCAAGCCTTCCCCATTTCTCTTTCTCCCAAATACAGTCAGCTGATGTTCTAAAAGAGCTGCAAAATCTGGACCCTTACAAATCAGCCGGGCTAGATAATCTGGACCCTTTCTTTCTAAAACTATCTGCTGAAATTGTTGCCACCCCTATTACTAGCCTTTTCAACCTCTCTTTCGTGTCGTCTGAGATTCCCAAAGATTGGAAAGCAGCTGCGGTTATCCCCCTCTTCAAAGGGGGGGACACTCTTGACCCTAACAGCTACAGACCTATATCTATCCTACCCTGCCTTTCTAAGGTCTTCGAAAGCCAAGTCAACAAACAGATTACCGACCATTTCGAATCCCACCATACCTTCTCCGCAATGCAATCTGGTTTCAGAGCTGGTCATGGGTGCACCTCAGCCACGCTCAAGGTCATAAACGATATCTTAACCGCCATCGATAGGAAACAATACTGTGCAGCCGTATTCATTGACCTGGCCAAGGCTTTTGACTCTGTCAATCACCACATCCTCATCGGCAGACTCGACAGCCTTGGTTTCTCTAATGATTGCCTCGCCTGGTTCACCAACTACTTCTCTGATCGAGTTCAGTGTGTCAAATCGGAGGGTCTGTTGTCCGGGCCTCTGGCAGTCTCCATGGGGGTGCCACAGGGTTCAATTCTTGGACCGACTCTCTTCTCTGTATACATCAATGATGTCGCTCTTGCTGCTGGTGATTCTCTGATCCACCTCTACGCAGACGACACTATTCTGTATACTTCTGGCCCTTCTTTTGACACTGTGTTAACAACCCTCCAGGCGAGCTTCAATGCCATACAACTCTCCTTCCGTGGCCTCCAATTGCTCTTAAATACAAGTAAAACTAAATGCATGCTCTTCAACCGATCGCTGCCTGCACCTGCCCGCCTGTCCAACATCACTACTCTGGACGGCTCTGACTTAGAATATGTGGACAACTACAAATACCTAGGTGTCTGGTTAGACTGTAAACTCTCCTTCCAGACTCACATCAAACATCTCCAATCCAAAGTTAAATCTAGAATTGGCTTCCTATTCCGCAACAAAGCATCCTTCACTCATGCTGCCAAACATACCCTTGTAAAACTGACCATCCTACCAATCCTCGACTTCGGTGATGTCATTTACAAAATAGCCTCCAAAACCCTACTCAATAAATTGGATGCAGTCTATCACAGTGCCATCCGTTTTGTCACCAAAGCCCCATATACTACCCACCACTGCGACCTGTACACTCTCGTTGGCTGGCCCTCGCTTCATACTCGTCGCCAAACCCACTGGTTCCAGGTCATCTACAAGACCCTGCTAGGTAAAGTCCCCCCTTATCTCAGCTCGCTGGTCACCATAGCAACACCTACCTGTAGCACGCGCTCCAGCAGGTATATCTCTCTGGTCACCCCCAAAACCAATTCTTCCTTTGGCCGCCTCTCCTTCCAGTTCTCTGCTGCCAATGACTGGAACGAACTACAAAAATCTCTGAAACTGGAAACACTTATCTCCCTCACTAGCTTTAAGCACCAGCTGTCAGAGCAGCTCATAGATTACTGCACCTGTACATAGCCCATCTATAATTTAGCCCAAACAACTACCTCTTTACCTACTGTATTTATTTATTTATTTTGCTCCTTTGCACCCCATTATTTCTGTCTCTACTTTGCGCTTTCTTCCACTGCAAACCAACCATTCCAGTGTTTTTAGTTTTTATTTTACTTGCTGTGTTGTATTTACTTCGCCACCATGGCCTTTTTATATTTTTATTTATTTATACATATATTTGTTTGCCTTCACCTCCCTTATCTCACCTCACTTGCTCACATTGTATATAGACTTATTTTTTTTCACTGTATCATTGACTATATGTTTGTTTTACTCCATGTGTAACTATGTGTTGTTGTATGTGTCGAACTGCTTTGCTTTATCTTGGCCAGGTCGCAATTGTAAATGAGAACGTGTTCTCAATTTGCCTACCTGGTTAAATAAAGGTTAAATAAAAAATAAAAACTGTTGGTGTACTGTATGCGTAGTGTTGCAGTCTAGTATTCCCAGTATATAGTCTCCTGAAATAATTTCCCTTTATTCAGCGTTTAAAATTTGACCCTCTTAACTATGGTATAGTATTTGTGGTATATTTGTAAATTGTGTTTATGAACTAGTGTATTATTCTCGTAGTCCAAGGTTAGGATATGTGTTCTTTAATTGAATGGCTGTAGAATCTGTCATTAAAACATCTCTTCATCCCAGGTCTATGTTCTGAGTAAGGAGGAGGGAGGCAGACACAAGCCCTTTGTCAGTAACTTCATGCCAGTCATGTTCTCACTCACCTGGGACATGGCCTGCAGGGTCTACCTGGCAGGAGACAAGGTATGTGTCCATCTGTCACCTTTTGAAATCTTTTTCCCCAATGTGATTTGTGTATTCTAAAATAAAGTGTGCAACATAGTTCCAGGGCTGTACTTTACCTTCTTCTCCTCTCTCTAACAGGACATGGTGATGCCAGGTGAAGACACATCTCTGACCCTCACCCTGCGCCAGCCTATGATTCTGGAGAAAGGTCAACGGTTCACTCTCAGAGATGGCAACAAAACTATTGGCACCGGCCTGGTTACTGACATACTGACCACCACAGAGGAAGACCAACACAACTGGGGCTGAGGAGAGAGAAGAAAATATGGGAGGCGAGGGAGGGGGACTAATGGTGGGGAAGGAAGTATCTAGCTGTGCAATATATCGGTCTTTAGACACACACACACACACAGCAGTAAGGAGCTGCTGAGACTGCATGTCTCTCTGCTTTACTGACCAACCAGAAGACCCACAATGAGATGTTCAGAGTTGTCTTTCTGTGAAAAGACCAGACTGTCATTGTCCTCTTGTGTAATAAAATGTATTTAATAGTAAAACATCCTGCCTGTTTTCACATCTACTTCATTGTTTGGTGACTTTGTATAATAAAGGTGTTCTAGGTTCTTTAGATTCAGGTTTGGGCAGCAATAGCCACCTGAACTAGCTGCTTCATATACCAATTAGAAACTATTAAAATATGGTATAGTAGTGAAATGTTTCTGTTCCATGACAAATCAATTTTAGTTGGACCAACAGAGAACACCTTAAAGGCCTTGGCACACATACTGTACACAATCCATGTCTCAATTGTCTGAAGGCTTAAAAATCCTTCTTTAACCTGTCTCCTCCCCATCATCTACAATGAAGTGGATTTGAAGGTGACATCAATAAGGGATCATATTTCACCACACAGGTAGACCTATTTATTACTGTATGAACATTCATAGCTGTAATTCAATTAATCACAAATGGACACAATGTCACACGTCAATATGAATAACAGCTTTACTTCGTATAAAGAATATGAAATACAGTTTACCATAGATTAACACACAGGGTTACATAATATGAAATACAGTTTACCATAGATTAACACACAGGGTTACATAATATGAAATACAGTTTACCATAGATTAACACACAGGGTTACATAGAATGTAAGAAATGCTACATTTTCAAAAAGCCACGGTGCTACAATAAAATCAAAGCAGTGTACAACACACAAGACAATCCTGAGACATATAATACACTGAAAAAAAGTCTGGTAAGATGTAGAGTTACTAGGAAGACTATAAGGTTGTTGAGATTAAGAAGCTGACTATAGTGACACTGAACTACAGTCAATATGTACAGACATGATGGATATAACATGTCATTATAAAAGGAGAGCTTTTTACTAAGCTAACAGAACACACACTACACTAACAAGCAACAGAAACAGAACACTGGTGCAATATTCAAACAAAAAAACAAAAAAGTGGGTCTCAACCTCTCATCCCGTTTCTTCAGCAACACCCATCCATCCAACCACCCCTCCCCCCTAATTAACAGTCTGATGGCCTGGAGATAAAAGCAGTTTTTCAGTCTCTCTGTCCCAGCTTTGATGCACCTGTACTGTTTCCACCTTCTACATGGTAGTGGGGTGAACAGGACTTGGCTCGGGTGGCTGAGATCCTTGTTCATCTTCTTGGCCTTCCTGTGACACCGGGTGCTGTAGATGTCCTGGAGGGCAGGCAGTGTGCCCCCGGTGACGTGTTTGTTGAGGTTATTTTCCTAGCACCACTTCGCCAGGGCTCTCTGATTGATTGAGAGATTCAAGGAGCTATTATCATTGATTCGAAGCATTGAATATTTACATTCTTGCACTTTGAAATTAATTTAGTAACTGTTTGAAAAACATTTAACTGCAGGGCACTACCACAACCAAGGACTTGGAGCTGAGGCCATTCCTTCACTGACTCTGTGAGCTGTCAATCATTTAACCTGGGAAGGAAAGAAGGGAAGTGGATCTAAGTCCTCATACAGCAGCATAGACATATAGGGTCGTATTCACTAGACATCAAAGAGAAGAACACGGAACAAAACGGGCAGGGACTACCTGAACTTATCCAATAAGAACCTGGCATATGTTGAATATGACTCAGTGTCTGGATGTCTACAATGGCTTATTGATCACTACATCAGTGTGCTCATGAAACTGATCAGTAAAACTCACCTCAGTGTCTCCAGTTTATAGAGGGGATCCTCTTGTACAGAAGAGAGCAGCTTTACTCCAGAGTCTCCTGGAGTATTTCCACTCAGGTCCAGCTCCTTCAGGTGGGAGGGGTTTGACCTCAGAGCTGAAGCAAGAGAAGCACAGCCTTTCTCTGTGATGCTGCAGCCTGCCAGCCTGTGGAAAGTGAGGGAGAAAAGTGTCATTTTAAATTCATATGTTGAACCTTTTATTGAATTGAAATGAACACATCTAAACTGATCAATTTTGTCAAATAACGAACTGGTGCCCAGATTCATAATTTCAAGTGATAATTGTACATACTCCATGACACATCTAAAGACAATGATACAATCTGCTGACAAAATATCTTCAATAATGCTACATCAGAGACCAAGGCCAGGATCAAATAAAATGGTATTTGTCACATGCTTCTTAAAAACAACAGATGTAGACTAACAGTGAAATGCTAATTTATGGGTCCTTTTCCAACAATTCAGTGTTAAAGATAAAAATTGAAATAGTGACAAGAGGAATTCAATCCAAGGCGTTATAGGGCAGTGACTGGACAGTCGACAATACTGACAACATTTTGCCAACACTTGTAGAGATCCCATTCACTGTAAATGTAGCGCATGTCAACTCAAGCATAAGTTACCTTTAAAAGTCACAATGTCGGCTGTCCAGTGCACCGACTTGGATTAAATCCCGGGCACAAGTGAAACGTAAGTAAAACTCATTGACTCAGCCTTCAACACCATAGTACCCTCCAAGCTCATCATTAAGCTCGGGGATCTGGGTCTGAACCCCGCCCAGTGCAACTGGGTCCTGGACTTCGTGACGGTCGTCCCCAGCTGGTGAAGGTAGGAAAGAACGCCTCCACTGTGCTGATCAACACAGGGGCCCCACAAGGGTGCGTGCTCAGCCCCCTCTTGTACTTCCTGTTCACCCATGACTGCGTGGCCACGCAAGCCTCCAACTCAATCATCAAATTTGCAGACGTCACAACAGTAGTAGGCCTGATTACCAACAACGACGAGATGGCCCTCGGAGTGTGGTGTCAGGAAAATAACCTCCCACTCAATGTCAACAAAACAAAGGAGATGATCGAGATGAAATACATTTAACAAAAGGTATCACTCATCACTTTAAATAACGCCACTTTGATAATGTTTACATATCCTACATTACTCATCTCATATGTACAGTTGAAGTCGGAAGTTTACATACACCTTAGCCAAATACATTTGAACTCAGTTTTTCACAATTCCTGACATTTAATCCTAATAAAATTCCTTGTCTTAGGTCAGTTAGGATCACCACTTTATTGTAAGAATCTGAAATGTCAGAATAATAGTAGAGAGAATGATTTATTTCAGCTTTTATTTTCTTTCATCACATTCCCAGTGGGTCGGAAGTTTACATACACTCAATTAGTATTTGGTAGCGTTGCCTTTAAATTGTTTAACTTGGGTCAAACATTTCGGGTAGCCTTCCACAAGCTTCCCACAATGAGTTGGGTGAATTTTGTCACATTCCTCCTGACAGAGCTGGTGTAACTGAGTCAGGTTTGTAGGGCTCCTTGCTTGCACACGCTTTTTCAGTTCTGCCCACAAACGTTATATAGGATTGAGGTCAAGGCTTTGTGATGGCGACTCCAATACCTTGACTTTGTTGTCCTTATGCCATTTTGCCACAACTTTGGAAGTATGCTTGGGGTCATTGTCCATTTGGAAGACCCATTTGCGACCAAGCTTTAACTTCCTGACTGATGTCTTGAGATGTTTCTTCAATATATCCACATAATTTTCATACCTCATGATGCCATCTATTTTGTGAAGTGCACCAGTACCTCCTGCAGCAAAGCACCCCCCACAACATGATGCTGCCACCACCATGCTTCATAGTTGGGATGGTGTTCCTCGGCATGCAAGCCTCCCCCTTTTTCCTCCAAACATAATGATGGTCATTATGGCCAAACAGTTCTATTTTTGTTTAATCAGACCAGAGGACATTTCTCCAAAAAGTACGATCTTTGTCCCCATGTGCAGTTGCAAACCGTAGTCTGGCTTTTTTATGGCGGTTTTGGAACAGTGGCTTCTTCCTTGCTGAGTGGCCTTTTAGGTTATGTCAATATAGGACTCGTTTTACTGTGGATACAGATACTTTTGTAGCTGTTTCCTCCAGTATCTTCACAAGGTCCTTTGCTGTTGTTCTGGGATTGATTTGCACTTTTCGCACCAAAGTACGTTCATCTCTAGGAGACAGAACGCCTCTCCTTCCTGAGCGGTATGACGGGTGCATGGTCCCATGGTGTTTATTCTTGCGTACTATTGTTTGTACAGATGAATGTGGTACCTTCAGGCATTTGGAAATTGCTCCCAATGATGAACCAGACTTGTGGTCTACCATTTTTTTTTCTGAGGTCTTGGCTGATTTCTTTTGATTTTCTCAGGATGTCAAGCAAAGGGGCACTGAGTTTGAAGGTAGTCCTTGAAATACATCCATAGGTACACCTCCAATTGACTCAAATTATGTCAATTAGCCTATCGGAAGCTTCTAAAGCCATGACATAATTTTCTGGAATTTTCCAGGCTGTTTAAAGGCACAGTCAACTTAGTGTATTTAAACTTCTGATCCACTGGAATTGTGATACAGTGAATTATAAGTGAAATAATCTGTCTGTAAACAATTGTTGGAAAAATTACTTGTATCATGCACAAAGTAGATGTCCTAACCGACTTGCCAAAACTATAGTTAGTTAACAAGAAATGTGTGGAGTGGTTGAAAAACGAGTTTTAATGACTCCAACCTAAGTGTATGTAAACTTCCGACTTCAACTGTATTTATAAATACTTCAACTGTATACACTGTATTCTATACAATCTACTGCATCTTGCCTATGCCGCACGGCCATCGCTCATCCATATATTTATATGTACATATTCTTATTCATCCCTTTACATTTGTATGTATAAGGTAGTTGTTGTGAATTTGTTAGATTACTTGTTAGATATTACTGCATAGTCGGAACTAGAAGCACAAGAATTTCGCTACATTCGCATTAACATCTGCTAACCATGTGTATGTGACCAATAAAATGTAATTTGTTTTGACATACTGTCCATAATGTCTATACATCCCATCACATATACCAGTGGAGGCTGCTGAGGGAAGGACGGTTCATACTAACGGCTGAAACGGAGCAAATAGAATGGCATCAAACATATGGAAACCATGGAAACCATGTGTTTGATGTGTTTGATACCATTCCACTAATTGCGCCCCAGCCAATACCATGAGCCCGTCCTCCCCAATTAAGGCGCCACCAACCTCCTGTGACATATACACATACATGCATTTATATTATTTATACTCCGGACTCCAACATTGCTCATACTAATATTTATATATTTCTTAATTAAACAATTTTACTTTTAGATTGGTGTGTATTGTTGTGAATTGTTAGATATTACTGCACTGTAAGAGGACCTGTCACATCCTGACCATAGAGAGCTCTTTTTTCTATGGTAGAGTAGGTCAGGGGGTGACTGTTTTTTTTCTTCTAGTTATTATTTTCTATGTGGGGTTCTAGTTTAGTTTTTCTATGTTTGGGTGTTTGGTATGATTCCCAATTAGAGGCAGCTGGCTATCGTTGTCTCTAATTGGGGATCATATTTAAGTAGCATTTTTCCACCTGTGTTTTATGGGATATTGTTTTGAGATAGTGTGTATTTTGAGTTAGTGCACGTATCATCTCTGTAGTCACTGTTAGTTTATTGTTTATTTGTTTATGTCTCTGCTTAGTTTCACTTTCTAATAAATATTATGTGTTACTCAACATTCGCTGCGCCTTGGTCCGTTTCTACCAACGAACGTGACAGGACCACAATGGGAATTAGTCCCAGACTGTATTGTGTGTTATCCTCCATGATTTAACAATGGAAATTAGTCCCAGACTGTATTGTGTGTTATCCTCCATGATTTAACAACGGAAATTAGTCCCAGACTGTATTGTGTGTTATCCTCCATGATTTTACTCATGAGCATGTATGGCTTTTTCAAGTGTTATGTGTGCTTGTTTTAAAAAATGCATAAACTAAACTAAGTTGGAGCTAGGAACACAAGAATTTCGCTACAATAACATCTGCTAAATATGTGAATGCGACCAATACAATTTGATTTGATGAGGGATAGTTTTACCTCAGTGTCTCCAATTTACATTGTGGATTCTCAAGTCCAGCACAGACGAATCTCACTCCTGAATCCTGGAGTTAATTTCCTCCAAATCTAGCTTTCTCAAACTTGACATGCTTAAAGCTGAGAGTTGAAGCAAGCACCGCAAAGGATTTCTCAGTGAGGTTGCAATCATTCAACCTGGAGAGAGAGGATGCAGCTAAGTAATCCACACAAATCTATAACTACATTTATAACATGAAGAATGTACATCTTTATATTTACAACATCCACTTTCCTTTGCAGTGGAGACAGTCACAAAGTCACTCACTTCAATGTCTCCAGTTTACAGTGTGGATCCTCCAGTCCAGCAGAGAGCAGCTTCACTCCTGAATCCTGAAGTTTATTGCCACTCATGTCCAGCAGTCTCAGACAGCAAGAGTTTGATTTGAGAACAGAAGCTAATGCCTCACAGCTTTTCTTGGTGAGTTTACATTCGTTCAGCCTGTGAAACAAAAGGTGCATCTCAAGATACCCAGGTGCCAACAAAACATCTCCCCTTAGGGACTGAGTTGTCAGCCTAAATGGTAATGCAAACTGATGTTCATTATTATGTTATATTAGCATGCTGTCTGGAATATAACTTGACTAATCACTTACAGGGCCGTTCTAGAGGATCTGACAACTGGGAGAAGTTTGAGAAGAGATGCATCTGATCTGATGTATTTCTTCAGGTCAAACACATCCAGCTTCTCGGAGGTCAGCAACATGAAGACCAGAGCTGACCATTGTTGAGATGAGAGTTTAGATTTTGAGAGACTTCCTGATCTCAGGTAGCTTTGGATCTCCTCCACTAGAGAATGGTCATTCAGTTCATTCAGACAGTGGAACAGATTGATGCATCTCTCCAGAGGGAGTTTCTTTATGATCTTCTCCTTGATGTACTTGACTGTTTCCTTGTTGCTCTGTGATCTGCTTCCTGTTGGTGTCAGTAGGCCTTGTAGGAGATGCTGATTGGACTCATGTGAAAGGCCTAGAAGGAAGCGGAGGAAAAGGTCCAGATGGCCATTTTCAACCTGCAAGGCCTTGTCCACTGCATCTTCATATAGACTGTTTTTGTTGCGGAGGGATCTCTCTTTAGCCATCAGATTGTTGTTGTCGTTAGTGAACATGAGGAACACATATAGTGCAGCCAGAAACTCCTGGATACTCAGATGTACAAAGCAGTACACCTTTATCTGGTTAAGCCCAGACTCTTCTCTGAAGATCTGAGTGCACACTCCCGAGTACACAGACGCGTCCTTGATGTCAATGCCACACTCTCTCAGGTCTTCCTCATAGAATATCAGATGGCCTTTTTCTAGCTGTTGAAAAGCCAATTTTCCCAGTGCCAGAATCATCTCTTTATCCCAGTGAGAATCGTTGGCATGCTCTACAGGATAGTTCTGACTCCTCAGTTTTGACTGGAAGATCATGAGGTGAGCGTACATTTGAGTTAGATTCTTGGGGATCTCTCGACTCTCTGCTTCAACCAATAGTCTCTCTAGGACAGTGGCTGAAATCCAACAGAAGACTGGAATGTGGCACATGATGTGGAGGCTCCTTGATGTCTTTATGTGTGAGATGATTCTGCTGGCCAGGTCCTCCTCAGCGATTACCTTCCTGAAGTATTCCTCCTTCTGTAGGTCATTGAACCCTCGTACCTCTGTCACCTGGTCAACACACTCAGGAGGGATCTGATTGGCTGCTGCAGGTCGGGTGGTTATCCAAATGTGAGCAGAGGGAAGCAGATTCCCTTTGATGAGGTTTGTCAGAAGAACATCCACTGAAGTTGACTCTGTGACATCACAGCAGATCTTATTATTCTGGAAGTCCAGAGGAAGGCGACATTCATCCAGACCATCAAAAACAAACACAATATTTTCGTTTTCTGAGATTTCTGATTCTTTTGTTTCTATAAAGGAGTGATGAAGTAGTTCTATCAGACTTAGATTTTTCTCTCTCATCAAGTTCAGATCCCGAAAAGGAAGTGGGAAGATGATCTGGATGTCTTGGTTTGCTTTTCCTTCAGCCCAGTCCAACATGAACTTCAGCACAGACACTGTTTTTCCAATGCCAGCAACTCCCCTTGTCAGCACTGTTCTGATAGGCTTGTCTTGTCCAGGTAAGGGTTTGAAGATGTCATTGAGTTGGATTGATGTCTCTTGTTCTACTGGAAACCTGCATGCTGTCTCAATCTGTCTCACCTCATGTTCAGAATTGACCTCTCCACTTCCACCTTGTGTGATGTAGAGCTCTGTGTAGATGTTGTTAAGAGGTGTCGTTTTTCCTGCATCTTCAATGCCCTCAAATAAAGAACATGTCCTATTCTTCAAGTAGGATTTCATTTTCTCCTGGATTTCTGTCTTAGTGGAAACAGTTATGTACCTATGTGTGGAAAAGAAAGATGTTCATTGTTGAATTTAATTACATTTGTTTGGGTAAAAAAATAGGATGTGATTAATGATGAACCAGTACATGGTTTGACATCCTACAGTTAGCTCGGCTAAGTGAAGATTAAGCCACAAAATGTGGTGCATTTACTGGGAGACAATGCACTCCGCATCTCCTGATAGTTACACTAAACCTTGGGTCCAGTCTCACTATTATAGTCATCATATTATTATTTTATTTACATTTCTAGTATAATGTCAGACACAATTATGTTGTCCTGTAAACAATTAAAACCCTATAAGAAGCTAAATGAGGCGTCCTGAATGATGAACTGGAGGCAATTATCTGGAAATTCACAGAGTAATGGTACTAGATGTACTCAGACACATGGATGGTGAATTAAACTAGAAAACAGGTAGGATGCAGTGCAAACTGCGATCACTCACACTTTGTCATCAGTAGGACCTCTGGGTTGGTGATCCATTGACGTGTCATTCTCCTCAGAGATACTGCTGGGTAAAAATGAGCACAGAGATCAATAACATCAGTCTTTATCTATACAGAAGATGGTAAATAAAAGGAAGTGGCATAATCAAACACCATGTTATGTCTCAGTTCACCTTTTCCCAGTGGATAATTCTCTACCCCTGAAGAGAAGTCCCATCGACTTGTCACTCTTCATGGAGACACAGCTAGGTACAGGTGAGACTGGTCGGTCTGTCTTGAACCTGTCAAAAGCCACAGGAGCAGAAATAATGAACCTTCCCTCAGAACCCCCACAGAAGAATCCAGAAAAAAGCATAATATATCTGAAACACAAGATCTCACCTTTGCTCCCTGAATTGAATAGGAAGTCGCATAGACCTGTCACTCTTCATGGGGATACCACTAGGTACAGGTGAGACTGGTCTGTCTGTCTTGAACCTGTTTAAGGCAGGATGTGAGTTTACAACATACACTCTTAGAAAAAAGGGTTCCAAAAGGGTTCTTCGGCTGTCCCCATAGGAGAACCCTTTGATGAACCCTTTGTGGTTCCAGGTAGAACCATGTTTGGTTACAGGTAGAACACTTTTGGTTTCATTGTAGAACCCTCTGTGGAAAGGGTTCTGCATGGAACCCCAAAATGTTCTACCTGGAACCAAAAGGATTTCTACCTGGAACCACAAAGGGTTCTCCTATGGGGACAGCCGAAGAGCACCTTTTTTCTAAGTGAGTAGGAGAGTTTGAACACATCTCAGATTTTTGTAACTGTCCTTTTTATGGTTACTTTATGGTCATCAGTCTAAATGCACATAACAACTAGTTATAGGTTAGTGATCTAGTAAATTTGTCTCCAACAAAATGTCTGATTCACTTGATCTATTGCATGAAATAAAGACAAATCACAACAATACTGACTTGTTAGATAGTTGTTACAAACTCTCAACTCCTTCACACCTATTTGATGATCTTACCTCTTAAGTTCACTATCAGTGTCCTGTTCTGTAGGAAAACTCCTTTTAGGGGACAACGCTCCCTCACTCCCTGACAAACTCACTCCAGAAGCAGTGACTTCTTCTTCAGTCTTTTCACAGATACTAGTAGGGCCTCCCCTCTCTTCTTTCTCCCCAGAGAGACTCATTCTAGAGGGAGTGCTTTTCCCCTATTTCTCCCCAGAGAGACTCATTTTGATTCCTTGTAGAGCCTGTTATATAAGGAGGTGGAGCTTCTTTGTCATTCAACAAGAGTCTTTCAACATACAACTGTCAGTTGGCAGGTGCATTCTGCAAATAAGTATTTATCTTTGTTTATTCATTCATTATAGGAGCAACAAAGCAAAATGTGGCGCAACGACTTTGATGCTGATAGCCTGATAGCCCGAGGAAACCTAAGGAGAGAATATTCCAGAAAAGATGTCAGTTTTGAGTCCCAGCCCCAGTGAAATGTAAGTTAAACTTACCTCAGTGTCTCCAATTGACATTGTAGATTCCAGGGGCGCCACTTTGGTTTTAGAAGTGGTGGGGACATAACCTGGCGGGGGTCTGGGGGAGGATGCCCAATTTCGTTGGCCATCTAAAGCTAATTTCCTGCATTTTTACACAATCCAATATGCTGTCTCTATTTAGAACAAAAAGTAAGCATAAATGCCCTAAGTCACCAAGCTATAGGTAAGAGATCATTATTAAATATGTTTAAAAGACTGACTTAGAACAAAGGTAATTGAATAATATATATTGTGTTGCACCTTTAACCAATAGCCTAACAAATGAACAACTCTTGAAAATATACAACAACAAAAAATCCTCTATCAAATTTCAGCCAGACCGACCAGCCAGCCCGAGCCACCTGCACGCCTGACCCCCACCAGTCTAGTCAATAACTCAACTCTCCCAAAACAATTTCCTTCCCAGTTCACACCTTACATTTCTTTAATTCCCAAGGGAAAGGTTTGGAAACAAAAAACTAAACAAAAAACCCCACATACACCTCAAATATACATTAACACACAGAAACAGCAAATCCTCCATATAATTAATCTCATAGGCCTAATAGTACTGTAGAGCTCTTTTTGCTTGCAGACAATATAACTGGGTTGTCCCATCCTGTCCCTAGGGGTCCACCACCCTGCAGCGCCCCAACACACCCCACTCAGCTTTAGGATCTTAGTGAAACATTCAATATTGGTTTTGGGAGTGTGTTAGGCCAGAGTGAGAACCCACAGGACGGCAGACCCCCCAGGGCCAGGACTAAGCAGCCCAGCAGCTAGGGATTGCCTAAATACGTATTTTCCCTCACGTGGCATGTTTTCACTACAGACTCCTTTAGTCGTACTGTATTCCATATAAGGCATCCAGATCTTATGAAAGTTGCCCAGTATACCCTTAACTGGTAATAAATCAAATCTAGTGATACATAACTTGACATTGTGGGAGGATAACCAACCTTCCAATTAATGGCAATGCATTTCTTAGCCACTATACATGCTTGGTTACACAGTTTCTTCAGATAACAGTCTCCAGTATCAACATTTCCAAGCAAACAAAAACAGGGAGAAGGGAAAATCTGTAGACATACTGAGATAACAAAAAAAACATACTCTTTTGCCAGAATTCATCCAGCCTTCACAAGACCATAACATATGCAAATATGTCCTCTTTTGTGATTTACACCTCCAGAAGAGGAATTACACTGGCATATAGTACGTTCTATGGATGGTCTTAAACTTCACTAATTTATGTCTGAGATGACCTGACTGGGCATTCACACATATCTGTATCCATTCATCATCATCAATAGCATCTCGCAGGTCTTCCTCACATGTTTGTTCGACATGTTTTGTGTCATCAGGAAAATACTTTATCAACCCTTGATACAGTTTGGAAATCAACTTGAGGTTTTTCAGACTGCCTTAAAATATCCTCTGGCTTGTCCAGTGTTTTCTGCACAGAGAGAACAAAGTGTTTTATCTGCAAAAATGTACCTCAGGTCCGTCACAGACAGGTCTTCCCTGGCTGCCTGACACTGCTGAGACCCCTGTCACTGTCTGATCCTCCTAAAATGAGGCATGACAAAGAATTACCTTGGTGTACATTTACACATTATTTTATCTAAGAATAGAATCAATGGTTCAATCATTGAAATGGGCGGAGAATCACCTGGTAGTAAACTTGAACATTAACTTAAATATGATTAGACTGTAGTTTACTACAGAGTCTGTAAATAAATACTGATAATGGAAAGAAGTAGAGGGAGCTCAACCAATGTGAGTCAAAGTACAATCCAAAAATGTAACCATCATTGAAAATGCACAATGCGCATATAGGTCAGGCTACTATGTTGAGCGAGCGTTGCACCTTTTCATTTTCAATAAGTATTGATTACACATTTATTTGTCTCTGCTCAAATCGTCAGCCTAAAAGGTAGGCTATATCCTATAGGCCTATGCTAAACGTAGCAAGTGTCACTGTCATCATTCTTGCTGCTTCCAGTTCAGTAGCCATACCTGCCAGATCAGGTGCGCGTGTGGCCTCAATTAAATAGACTGTAGCCTATAGCCTATGCATGAGTGGAGAAGCACTGAGCAGTTCTCTTTCCAAGGAAATTTACTTCCTAAATAGGCCTATGATTAGGCTATAGTTTACTACATTGCCTAGAAATAAGCCTAAATATTGATCACCCATATTTCTCAGTCTGAAAATCTTCCCACTCCTAAAAGGTTGGCTATAAAAATAGCTCAAGAGAAAGTGCAAGTCTCTCCTACTCTGCTCTCTTCAACCTACAGTACATCTAGCATATTGGCGGATACAGCCCAGGACTACAATATAAGGGTAATGTAATTTAACCTACTTCTTAAATTATGTTTTTAATAAAACTCACATTGCACTGAAAAAAATGTCATTATATCAATATTAAATCGTTTGGCCGATGGTTTCATGATGACCAACTTATGTTCAATAGAGTAATGTACATTTACATTAAGTGGTTTGTAAGGATGCTAAATGAATTCATGCACAAAAAGTGGTTGTTTTCCATGTTATTTGATCAAGAAAATATTTAATTTGATGTGGATGTTTTGTCTTTGTCCATAACTTTGCACCTTTTGATGTACATGTTTGAGGGCAGGGTTTTGTTCTTTCTAGAATCCATTAGAATGACAATCACAGAGAAAGGAACAGGGCAACAACTCTTACAATTCCAACTACTGAATCCTGCAAGACACTGTTCGTAATTATACAACTACCTTTGTTGCCAAAGTGGAGATGCTGAAATAATTGTTTTGCCCGTGCTACAGAAGTCTATATTGGTTGCCTAAAACAGGAGTAGTAAAGGCCCAGTCCACTACTTTTGTGAAAATAATATATGTACAAAATAATACATATATTTCTGCAGCACCCCTACTTCCTGTGGCTATGTCTACCTATCTTCTGTCTCCTGCAAATCATTTTCCAAACTACAATGGGGTGAAGTTTCTCTATCGTGCGCATTTCCACCTGATGTCCCTAATTTACTTATTTTCAAGTTAACGCTTTCTAGGTGCTCTTACCCACGAAAACACCGGTGACCAGGTTCAACAAGTCTTTCAACCTCCAACTTCTCACAGTTATTGTTTTCAACCGTCCAAGACAGGGGGAGGGGAAGGTGCTGTTCCCAAACTGTTCACTTAGCCCTACTGCTATAGGAAAACACGGATGAGAAGATTTGGCAGCACAAAGACTCAAGTTACTGCCAACCATCAAGATTACAACTGCTTTCAGAGGGCATAACCGCCCCACAACCTTTCTATCAAAATAAACAATTTGCAACGGAAAATCCATATCAGTTCTTGAAGGACAAGTTTAGGCAGGCGACTTCCCCATTACTCCATTACAACACATTGTCCACTTACTGAACTACACTATGGAAATACACACAGGTGTACACACACACCATTCAAATGATTTTAAAAGTGCCATCATCTATTCTCCCTTCATTTAAGTAGCCTAATCACTGAATCGATCTGATTGTAGAAGTGAATGGAGCCTTTTTGTTCACCTGTCCAATCATGTCAAATGTGATTCAAAGAAGGATGCACTATTAAGGAATAAGAACAGGGTTGAAATACCCAATCATAGTCTTCCAACAGTAAACAGGTTGTCCTCGACGAACGATGCAGCACCCTGCAGTGGCTTACTGATCACTATATCAGTGTGCTCATGAAACTGATCAGTAAAACTCACTGCAGTGTCTCCAGTTTATAGAGGGGATCCTCTCGTACAGAAGAGAGCAGCTTCACTCCAGAGACTCCTGGAGTATTTCCACTCAGGTCCAGCTCTTTCAAATGGGAGGGGTTTGACCTCAGAGCTGAAGCAAGAGAAGCACAGCCTTCCTCTGTGATGCTGAAGCCTGCCAGGCTGCGGATATTGAGGGAGAAAATATACACAATATAACAGAAATATGTCAGTTTTGCATCTAAAGACAATACAATCAATGATAAAAACTGACAAATTGCCTTCAATTATGACATTAGAGACCAAGGCCCAATTATGACACCAGAGACCAAGGCAGGAATTGAATCCAAGTTATAGAGCAGTGCACTGGAAAGCTGACAATGCTGACAATATGTTTCCATTGTTTGTGGAAATCTCATTCAATCTAAATGTAGCGCATCTCGACTCAAGCATTACCTTTGAAAGTCGCATTGTCAGCTGTCCAGTGCACTGCCTTGGATTAAATCCAGGACCAAGTGAAATGTAAGTTAAACTCCATGAGGGTTAGCGTTACCTGTGTCTCCAATTTATATTGTGGATTCTCAAGTCCAGCACAGATGAATCTCACTCCTGAATCCTGGAGTTCATTTCCTCCCAGGTCTAGCTCTCTCAAACTTGAGGTGTTAAAGCTGAGAGTTGAAGCCAGCATTCATTCAACTTGGAGAAAGATGATGCAAATAAGTAATCCACACAAATCTATAACTAAATTAACCAGGTTTCCATCCAACCTTTTAATGTGAGCAAAGTACATGTTGGATAAAAAATGTCAGGACAGGCCTGATGGAAACAGGCCTTGTTGGTAAACATTCCAAATGTCGACAAAACAAAATATGCTAGCCTCCCGAGTGGCGCAGCGGTCTAAGCCACTGCATCGCAGTGCTAGAGGAGTGACTACAGATCCGGGTTCGATCCGGTTGTAGACCAATGAGGCGGCGCACAATTGGCACAGCGTCGTCCGGGTTAGGGAAGGGTTTGGCCTTCTGGGATGTCCTTGTCCCATCGCGCTCTACTGACTACTTGTGGCGGCCGGGCGCATGCATGCAGACTTCGGTCACTTAGCTGTACGGTGTTTCCTCCGACACATTTAAATCAAATCATTATTTGTCACATGTGCCGAATACAACAGGTGTAGACCTTACAGTGAAATGCTGAATACAACAGGTGTAGACCTTACAGTGAAATGCTGAATACAACAGGTGTAGACCTTACAGTGAAATGCTTACAAGCCCTTAACCAACAATGCAGTTGTAAGAAAAATGAATAAGTAAAAAATAAGAAATAAAGTTACAAATAATGAATGAGCAGCAGTAAAATAACAGTAGTGTGCGGGGGCGAGGTAATTGAGGTAATATGTACATGTAGGTAGAGTTAAAGTGACAATGCATAGATAATAAACAGAGGGTAGCAGCAGAGTAAAATAGTGGGGGTGGCAATGCAAATAGTCCAGGTAGCCATTTGATTAGCTGTTCAGGAGTCTTATGGCTTGGGGGTAACAGTTGTTAAGAAGCCTTTTGAACCTAGACTTGGTGCTCCGGTAGTACTTGCTGTGCAGTAGCAGAGAGCTCAGTCTATGACTAGGATGGCTGGAGTCTTTGACAATTTTTAGGGCCTTCCGTTGACACCGCCTGGTATAGAGGTCCTGGATGGCAGGAAGCTTGGCCCTAGTGATGTACTGGGCCGTACACACTAACCTCTGTAGTGCATTGCGGTCGAGGGCCGAGCAGTTGCCATACCAGGCAGTGATGCAACCAGTCAGGATGCTCTCGATGGTGCAGCTGTAGAACTTTTTGAGGATTTGAGGACCCATGCCAAATCTTTTCAGTCTCCTGAGGGGGAATAGGCTTTGTCGTGCCCTCTTCACGACTGTCTTGATGTGTTTGGACCATGATAGTTTGTTGGTGATGTGGAATGGGGGCGTGCTCGGTCCTCCTTTTCCTGTAGTCCACAATCATCTCCTTTGTCTTGATCACGTTGAGGGAGTTGTTCTTAACCTGGCACCACATGTCCAGGTCTCTGATCTCCTCTCTATAGGCTGTCTCATCGTTGTCGGTGATCAGGCCTACCACTGTTGTGTTATCGGCAAACTTAATGATGGTGTTGGAGTCGTGCCTGGCCGTGCAGTCATGAGTGAACAGGGAGTACAGGAGGGGGCTGAGCACGCACCCCTGAGGGGCCCCCATGTTGAGGATCAGCGTGGTGGATGTGTTGTTACCTACCCTTACCACCTGGGGGCGGCCCATTAGGAAGTCCAGTATCCAGTTGCAGAGGGAGGTGTTTAGTCCCAGGGTCCTTTGCTTAGTGATGAGCTATGAGGGCACTATGGTGTTGAACGCTGAGCTGTAGTCAATGAATAGCATTCTCACATAGGTGTTCCTTTTGTCCAGGTGGGAAAGGGCAGTGTGGAGTGCAATAGAGATTGCATAATCTGTGGATCTGTTGGGGCGGTATGCAAATTGGAGTGGGTCTAGGATTTCTGGGGAAATGGTGTTGATGTGAGCCATGACCAGCCTTTCAAAGCACTTCATGGCTACAGATGTGAGTGCTACGGGTCGGTAGTCATTTAGCCAGATTACGTTAGTGTTCTTGGACACAGGGACTATGGTGGTCTGCTTGAAACATGTTGGTATTACAGACTCGGGCAGGGAGAGGTTGAAAATGTCAGTGAAGACACTTTCCAGTTAGTCAGCGCATGCTCAGAGTACACGTCCTGGTAATCCGTCTGGCCCTGCGGCCTTATGAATGTTCACCTGTTTAAAAGTCTAACTCACATCTGCAGTACCTAGCTCCACTCCCATTCTCCAGGCGCTATCATTTGTTGACTTCTGTAACCGTAAAAGCCTTGGTTTCATCGCATGTTAACATTAGAAGCCTCCTCCCTAAGTTTGTTTTATTCACTGCCCTAGCACACTCTGCCAACCCGGATGTCCTAGCCGTGTCTGAATCCTGGCCAATGGAGACTACCAAAAACCCAGAAATGTCCATCCCTAACTATAACATTTTCCGACAAGATAGAACTGCCAAAGGGGGCGGAGTTGCAATCTACTGCAGAGATAGTCTGCAGAATTCTGTCTTACTATCCAGGTCTGTACCCAAACAATTCGAGCTTCTACTTTTAAAAATCCACCTTTCCAGAAACAAGCCTCTCAACGTTGCTGCTTGCTATAGGCCACCCTCTGCCCCCAGCTGTGCCCCGGACACCATATGTGAACTGATTGCCCCCCATCTATCTTCAGAGCTTGTGCTGCTAGGTGACCTAAACTGGGACATGCTTAACACCCCGGCCATCCTACAATCTAAGCTTGATGCCCTCAATCTCACACAAATTATCAATGAACCCACCAGGTACAACCCCAAATCTATAAATACGGGCACCCTCATAGATATCATCCTAACCAACTTGCCCTCCAAATACACCTCTGCTGTTTTCAACCAAGATCTCAGCGATCACTGCCTCATTGCCTGCATCCGTAATGGGTCCGCGGTCAAACGACCACCCCTCATCACTGTCAAACACTCCCGAAAACACTTCAGCGAGCAGGCCTTTCTAATCGATCTGGCCTGGGTATCCTGGAAGGATATTGACCTCATCCCGGTCAGTAGAGGATGCCTGGTCATTCTTTAAAAGTGCCTTCCTCACCATCTTAAATAAGCATGCCCCTTTCAAAAAAATTTAGAACCAGGAACAGATATAGCCCTTGGTTCTCTCCAGACCAGCACAAAAACATCCTGTGGCGTTCTGCATTAGCAAACTCCCGTGATTTGCAACTTTTCAGGGAAGTTAGGAACCAATATACACAGGCAGTTAGGAAAGATAAGGCTAACTTTTTCAAGCAGAAATTTGCATCCTGTAGCACAAACTCCAAAAAGTTCTGGGACACTGTAAAGTCCATGGAGAATAAGAGCACCTCCTCCCAGCTGCCCACTGCACTGAGGCTAAGAAACACTGTCACCACGATAAATCCACTTTAATTGAGCATTTCAATAAGCATTCTTCTACGGCTGGCCATGCTTTCCACCTGGCTACCCCAACCCCGGTCAACAGCACTGCACTCCCCACAGCAACTCGCCCAAGCCTCCCCCATTTCTCCTTCACCCAAATCCAGATAGCTGATGTTCTGAAAGAGCTGCAAAATCTGGACCCCTACAAATCAGCCGGGCTAGACAATCTGGACCCTCTCTTTCTTAAACTATCTGCCGAAATTGTTGCAACCCCTATTACTAGCCTGTTCAACCTCTCTTTCGTATTGTCTGAGATTCCCAAAGATTGGAAAGCTGCTGCGGTCAGCCCCCTGTTCAAAGGGGGTGACACTCTAGACCCAAACTGCTAGAGACCTATATCTATCCTACCCTGTCTTTCTAAAGTCTTCGAAAGCCATTTCGAATCCCACCGTACCTTCTCCGCTATGCAATCTGGTTTCAGAGCTGGTCATGGGTGCACCTCAGCCACGCTCAAGGTCCTAAATGACATCATAACCGCCATCGATTAGAGACATTACTGTGCAGCCATATTCATCGACCTGGCCAAGGCTTTCGACTCAATCACCACATTCTTATTGGCAGACTCGACAGTCTTGGTTTCTCAAATGATTGCCTCGCCTGGTATACCAACTACTTCTCTGATAGAGTTCAGTGTGTCAAATTGGAGGGCCTGTTGTCCGGACCTCTGGCAGTCTCTATCGGGGTGCCACAGGGTTCAATTCTCGGGCCGTCTCTCTTCTCTGTATCATCAATGATGTCGCTCTTGCTGCTGGTGATTCTCTGATCCACCTCTACGCAGACGACACCATTCTGTATACTTCTGGCACCTCATTGGACACTGTGTTAACTAACCTCCAGACGAGCTTCAATGCCATACAACTCTCCTTCCGTGGCCTCCAACTGCTCTTAAATGCAAGTAAAACTAAATGCATGCTCTTCAACCGATCACTGCCCGCACCTGCCCTGCCCGTCCAGCATCACTACTCTGGACGGTTCTGACTTAGAATATGTGGACAACTACAAATACCTAGGTGTCTGGTTAGACTGTAAACTCTCCTTCCAGACTCACATTAAGCATCTCCGACCAGCAATCGTTATTGTAGAGCACTCACATCAACTTGTGTGTGGTGTGACATGCTTTCCTTATTAATAAGTGAATAAAGATTTAGTTTAAGTATAACTCTGACTTGTGTGATAAGTTTGTCTCTCCTCATTTGATAGTAAAGAAATTAACCACCACAATAGTGGGCTCCCGAGTGGCACAGCGGTCTAAGGCACTGCATCAATAAACTCTCAATTTAATTTAGCGAATAAAGTCAACATTTTGAGAATAAAGTTGACATTTTGAGAATAAAGTTGCAGTTATATTTAAAGATTAAAGTAGGGGATTTGGTTAATTGCATGTCTACCTTGTTGCCTGTTGCTGTACGCGCCACTGTTGAAATACCTGAGTTAGATGATCTGGTGAAACTATACTTTAGAATTGGCTTTAGTAACAAGGAAATCCTTGCTCTTTTAGCACATAATAACTATCATATTATAAGTATTAGGACCAGGAAGAGGTTGTACCACAGATTATTTTCAGAAGGAGAACCCATGGTTACATACAGTAGTAGGTAGAGACGGACAGGCTGTGTGTGTATGCAGGTGTGTGTGTGTGTATGCAGGTGTGTGTGTGTGGGTGGTAAAAAGTAGGGGAAAAACAAAACAAATGGCCATCAATATAACGATCTAACACACTTGTTTAAACAGGCGTCACTGCGCACTCACGTTTATCAATCTACTGATCTAAAAACTCGCACACACACACATATCCCAAGTTTTCCCCTGGCAATTTCAGACTATCATACACTCTTCTAACGGACATGGTGCGGTATGAGCACAAACCAAAAACTTTCTTGTTACTGAATATGAAGAGAACTGGGGTTGAGTCCCTGTCAGTCTGCTGTCTTAATTTCGCAACAATGTTCTGCTGCGTAGTTTAGGACAAAACTTTGAAAGAAATCTGTGCAAAATAGCAACTATAAATGACCTTATCCATGGTGCTTTACAAAGAGTAGTATTTATTTCCCCCATATGGCAAATATCCTTCTAATGACTATAGGCTAGTAGGCTACGTGAGCACACCCATTAAAACACATGATCTTAGGATCCTGGAGACCGGGGGCTATGTGTATGTATGTGTCCCATGTCAAGCTGCTCTCCAAATTTGCCACAACACAACAATGCTATTCTGCAGCCCATTATAAACCTATAGTTGCCACTGGCGTAATGCAGTTTCTCTGGACCTCCCGCAAGGTTAGCGTTGGTTTGTCGAGATCGGTGTGAAAAAACTTGACTGGCCTGCACAGAGCCCTGACCTCAACCCCATCAAACACCTTTGAGATGAATTGGAACACCGACTGCGAGCCAGGCCTAATCGCCCAACATCAGTGCCCGACCTCACTAATGCTCTTGTGACTGAATGGAAGCAAGTCCCTGCAGCAATGTTCCACCATCTAGTGGAAAGCCTTCCCAGAAGAGTGGAGGCTGTAATAACAGCAAAGGGGAGACCAACTCCATATTAATGCCCATGATTTTGGAATGAGATGTTCGACGAGCAGGCGTCCACATACTTTTGGTCATGTAGAGTATATAACTTTCTCACACATCATTATTCAAGATTCATTTAGGATTATCTGTAATAATGGATCATAATAATGCATCCACATTAATGTAGAAGGGTTTAGAAACATATTACTCCTCTGAAGTCAACTCTCATACAACCAAGTAATTCTCTTCAGCCAACCTGGTTTCAGAACATTTCATATTATTCTGTACGTAAACATGAGACAGTAATTAGTGTGACATGCTACGGTATGTACGGTATGTATTATTTTAAGGATGTCCATCACCAATTTTGTATAATATGCTACGAATCTGGAAAATGTACAATATGTTACCAATTTGCAAAATGTATGATATGTTACGAATTATAGCTAAGTGGCTAGCATTAACTAACTGGCAAATATTAGCTAGGCTAGGGGTTAGGGTTAAGGTTAAGTTTTGGAGTTAGGTTAAAGGGTTCAGGTTAGGGGAAGGGTTAGCTTACATGCTAAGTATACCGAACAAAAAATTTTATGCGACAATTTCAAAGGTTTTGCTGAGTTACAGTCCATATATGGAAATCAGTCAATTGAAATAAATTCATTAGGCCCTAATCTATGGATTTCTCATGGGCAGGAGCGCAGGCATGTGTGGGCCTGGGAGGGCACAGGCCCAGTCAATCAGAATTCGTTTTTCCCTACAAAAGGGCTTTATTACAGCCAAAAATAGTTACCAATTAGCTAAAGTTGTCTGTGATGAGATTTGTACGCGCATCCTTTGGGCTGCTAGACATTCGCGTTATACACCAAACCATCTACCCTACTTCCATTTTTGCCTTAAATTATCATGTGTCTTGTGTAACCATACCAAATGTAATACATACTAATTTCAGTGTCCCGGATTTTCATGTATTATGTTACGTCTAGTCTATGAGACCAGGCTGCTGCAGCTGGCGTCACATCTATTTTCTGTGATTTTTGATCCATCCCTGCAGTGTCATCACAGCCCTAGCAGTTAGCTGTACTTTATTGCATTTTAACTTCATATATATCTGTAAACACATGGATTAACAGTAGGGTAGCCTATTTCCCTTAGAGGTGCATGTTCTTTTAAGCATTCAGAAAAGTTGCCTACCTGTCTTTTGTCTCCTGCAAATCATTTTCCAGACAAATTGCCCGCATACTGTATAAGGAGGTGGAGTTTCTTTGTTGTTGCACATCCACCTGATGTCCCCAATTGACCCCCTTCTCATTTTTTCCCTTCGTTTTCTCGTGTCCTTTCCCACAAAAACCCCCGCGTTCAGGTTCATCAAGAGTCTTTCAGTTGTTTTTCAACCGTTCAAGACGGGTCCAACTGCTATCAGACAACACCCATAACGTATTTATTCCAAACATCTGCCAGCACAAAGACTCAATTCACTGCCAGCCATCAGGATTTAAACAGCCGCTTTCAACGGGCATAACTGCCGTGCAAACTTGCTTTCACAATAAACATTCTACAAATCAGTACTTGTCTTTCTTTGTTAATGTTCTGCATAGCCAAAGATCGAGTCCCTGGCTGGGATGTGTTCAGTAAAGGCACACGAAAGCAAAACATTTTGCAATGAAAATGAACATCTGTCCACGTAGGCATATCTGGGCTACTTACCCATTTCACATTACTGAACATTTTCCAGCAACTGAACTACGCTTTGGAAATACACATAGGTGTACACACACAACATTCAAATTACTTATAATTCTCCCTTCATTTAAGTACTCTAGTCCTGTGTAGCTCAGTTGGCAGGTTGGTAGAGTATGGTGCTTACAATACCAGGATTGTGGGTTTGATTCCCATGGGGGACCAGTACTAAGAAAACTGTAAGTCACTCTGGATAAGAGTGTCCGCTAAATGACAAAAAATGTCACCTAATCACTATTTGGAAGTGAATGAGCACTTTTGTTCACCTGTCAAATCAGTGATTCAAATCAAATCAAATGTATTTATATAGCCCTTCTTACATCAGCTGATATCTCAAAGTGCTGTACAGAAACCCAGCCTAAAACCCCAAACAGCAAGCAATGCAGGTGTAGAAGCACGGTGGCTAGGAAAAACTCCCTAGAAAGGCCAAAACCTAGGAAGAGACCTAGAGAGGAACCAGGCTATGAGGGGTGGCCAGTCCTCTTCTCGCTGTGCCGGTTGGAGATTATAACAGAACATGGCCAATATGTTCAAATGTTCATAAATGACCAGCTTGGTCAAATAATAATAATCACAGTAGTTGACGAGGGTGAAGCAAGTCAGCACCTCAGGAGTAAATGTCAGTTGGCTTTTCATAGCCGATCATTAAGAGTATCTCTACCGCTCCTGCGGTCTCTAGAGAGGTGAAAACAGCAGGTCTGGGACAGGTAGACGTCCGGTGAACATAGCCACAGGCAGAACAGTTGAATTAAATGAAGGGAGGAGGGATGGATGCACTTTTAAGGAATAAGTCTTCAACTACCAAGTCTCGTTTTCACTTTGTCTTTGGAACAAACAATTAAGGAACATGAGAAATTCAGAAATGGAGATTTGCCAAATCCATATAAAAATGTAGTGTGAGGGGCAGTACACTTTATAACAAGGCAAGAGTAAACATGTCAAATTAGTGTCAACAATTCAAGTTCAAACTGGACAGAAGATTTAGGCCTACTTGTTCAAAGTTTGGAATTTCAGTTGATTACTATAGTGCCCCCCTTGGGCCAATCAGTGTAATTTTGTAAATGCTGGATCGCTATGGCAAGACACATCATTCACCCAAGTTTCGTCAAAATCAGACCAGTGGTATCTGAGATATTGTGTGACTAACGTACGAACGGACAGAAACAGATCCATAGTCCCACCTTCGATTAACCTTGTGGGGGACAATAAGTCAATGTGCCACGAGAATAAATGGTATATACAGTATACCACGTAGCAGTGGTAAGATACACCATGTGAGCATAATCAGCATATAACACAATCAGTTGACTTGGTGTTACAGAGAGAACAGGAGAGGACCTAGTACAGAGCCCTGGGGGACAACAGTAGTGTGACCACGTGGTGCAGACGTGGTGCAGACACAGACCTTCTCCACCTCACTTGGTAGGAGCGACCTGCCACACCAAGATTTACATGCTAAAATCACCACTGTAAACAATATACCACATTACTTCTTACTAGTAATACATTTGTTGTTTTAGATACATTACAAAGCATGCTCATCAATTGTTTCGTGTTTTGTTGGTGTAATTTTTGCAGAAAAAACATTTTGGATGGTAGAAAATCTTAGTGGCTGGTAGATTGCTTTTTATATTTATGAAATTGCACTGTCATCTAACCCTATATACACTACATGACCAAAAGTATGTGGACACCTGCTCGTCGAACATCTCATTCCAAAATCATGGGCATTAATGGGGAGTTGGAAAGCCTTCCCACTCTCTGAGAATGTTTTCCACTAGATGTTGGAATATAGCTGTGGGGACTTCCTTCCATTCAGCCACAAGAGCATTAGTGAGGTCGGGCACTGATGTTGGGCGATTAGGCCTGGCTCGCAGTCGGCATTCCAATTCATCCCAAAGGTTTTCGATGGAGTTGAGTTCAGGGCTCTGTCAAGTTCCTCCACACCGATCTTAAAAAAACATTTCTGTATGGACCTTGCTTTGTGCATGTGGGCATTGTCGTGCTGAAACAGGAAAGGGCCTTCCTCAAACTGTTGCCACACAGTTGGAAGAACAAAATTGTCTAGAATGTCATTGTATGCTGTAGTGTTAAGATTTCCGTATCTGGAACTAAGGGGCCTAGCTCGAACCATGAAAAACAGCTCCAGACCATTATTCCTCCTCTACCAAACTTTACAGTTGGCACTATGCATTGGTGCAGGTAGCGTTCTCCAGGAATCCGCCAAACCCATATTAGTCTGTCAGACTGCCAGATGGTGAAGCTTGATTTATAACTCAAGAGAACACGTTTCCACTGCTCCAGAGTCCAATGGTGACAAGGTTTACATGACTCCAGCCGACGCTTGGCATTGCGCATGGTGATCTTAGGCTTGTGTGCGGCTGCTCGGCCATGGAAACCCATTTCAGTAAGCTCCCAACGAACAGTTATTGTGCTGACGTTGCTTCCAGAGGCAGTTTGGAACTCAGTAGTGAGTGTTGCAACCGTAAAGCACTCTGCAGTCTCGTTCTGTGAGCTTGTGTGGCCGGTGGATGAGCCGTTGTTGCTCCTAGATGTTTCCACTTCACAATAGCAGCACTTACAGTTGACCGAGGCAGCTCTAGCAGGGCAGAAATTTGATGAACTGACTTGTTGGAAAGGTGGCATCCTATGATGGTGCCACATTGAAATTCACTGAGATCATCAGTAAGGCCTGTCTACGGCCAATGTTTGTCTATGGAGATTGCATGGCTGTGTGCTCAATTGTATACACCTGTCACCAACAGGTGTGGCTGAAATGGCAGAATCCACTAATTTGAAGGAGTGTCCACATACTTTTCATACTTTTTATATATAGTGTATTTGGTGGCGGTAATGCAATATAATATGGATGTAAACCGCCATTAAACCTCAACGAAGAAGGATATTCACACCTCCAGTTGTCTGATGACAACGCTTTGGTTGTTTTAGTTGTCAGTGTCAACAAAGAACCAGCATCATAACACGGGTTTCTGAGGGCATAACTGCATCACAACCTTTTGTTTCACAATGATGGGTATAAATATTTATCTTTATTTGTTTATGTTCCTGCCGAAGATCTATTTCCTTGCTGGGATGTGTTCAATATGGGCACACTAAAGCGAAACATTTTGCAATGGAAAATGTACATCTAGTTCAGGCATATCGACTTCCCTATTTCACATAAAAACATATTTTTCAACTACTGAACATGGCCATGGAAATGCAAACAGGCGTACACACAAATGCATGGCCCCTTTTAAAACTATTTTAAAAGTGCCATCAGCAATCCTCACATCATTTAAGTAGGCTCTGAATGGAACTGACTGTACAGGTGAAAGCCCCTTTGTTCACTTTTAAAGATGGAAATCTGCAGTAGGGGAAATAGTGCCACTGTCCACCCCACAGATGTTGTTATTGTTTAAGTTTTATTGACAAAGCTGAGCTGGGGAGCGTTGCACATCGTGGTATTGTTTTGGGGGCATTACATATGTTGCTATTCTATCACTGGTGCAATGATGCCCAAGGGGAAAAATAACAGTATTTGTCATTTGCAAGTAACTTCTTTGTTGTTGTAATATCCCAAACGGGCGTGGCAGTTTCATCAATAAGGATTCCAGCTTTAAGGAATAAGAACGGGTCTGAAATGTGTCAACCCAATCATAGTCTTGCACTACCAAGTCTCGTTTTCACTGGCTTTTGGAACAAATGTAAACGGTATTTCTTGAGGGGAGGACAGCTCATAATAATGGCTGGAGTGGAGTGAATGGAATGGTATCTAGCTCATGTTTGATACCATTCCATTCACTCCATTTCAGCCATTATTATGAGCCGTCCTCCCTTCAGTAGCCTCCACTGGTATATACAGTATACTGTACATAGAATCGGAGTTGTCAACTGTGATTAAGAGGTCTTGGAGTGGGCAGGCCTTCCTCGGGAGGAAGAGCAGCTCTCTCCTCGTCTTGTCAAGACTGAGCTTGAAGTGGTAGGTAGGCCAGAAACCCAGCCGAGATACGTGTCACCACATGGGTGTCAGAGGGGAGGAAGGGGGAAAAGAGTTGAGTGTCATCCACATAACAACGTTAAGACACCATGTGAGCATATGCAACAGAGTTAAAAATGTGCCGTAAGCTAACTCCACAGCTAGCTTGAAATGTCGCCAATGGACATATCAAATGAGATTTCTATAGTTCAATCGGTTCGTACGTTATCAAGGAGGACGGTCACGTGTGTTTAGGAGCAGAGGATCACTATTTCTAGCCCAGTATGTTACAGGGACAGTGGAGGAAGCTATACTGTAGACAGCACAATGACGTCTGGTTCACATACCTAACAGAATCAATTGACTTAGTGTACAGAGAGAACAGGAGAGGAGCTAGTACAAAGCCCTGGGGGACAACAGTAGCACAACCTTGTGGTGAAGACACAGACCTTCTCCACAATCACTTGGTAGGAGCGACCTGCTAGGTAGGATGCAATGCAGTGTGCGCAGCCTGAGGATCTTGTGATTTATGGTGTCGAATGCAGCAGATAGGTCTAGGCCACTATGACAACAAAACCATCAGCACCTGCCTGGTTACTAACACACACACACACACACTGCAGTAAGGAGCTGCTGAGACTGCATGTCTCTCTGCTTTACTGACCAACCAGAAGACCCACAATGAGTTGTCTTTCTGTGAAAATGCCAAACTGGAATTATTCACTTGTGTAATAAAATGTATTTAATAGTAAAACATCCTTCCTGTTTTAAGATCTACTTTATTTTTTATTTGTATTTTTTATTGAACCTTTTTAACTAGGCAAGTCAGTTAAGAACAAATTCTTATTTTCAATGACTGCCTAGGAACAGTGCGTTAGCTTCCTTGTTCAGTGGCAGAACGACAGATTTTTACCTTGTCAGCTCGGGGATTCGATCTTGCAACCTTTCGGTTACTGGCCCAACACTAAGCACTAGGCTACCTGCCGCCCCAATTGTTTGGTGACTTTGTATAAGAAAGGTTTTCTATAATGATTGGTACATTATATGTGCCTCAAACGTGTCCTGCCATCAAGCCCCATTCCAAAAGCCACCTAGCCTCTTCAATAGGTTTCTTGATACAGTATTTTGAACTTTATTAAAATATGTTATATGGAATGCTGACATTTTTTAAATAAAAGATAATTTCGTAACAATGCGTAAATTGCAATGCATTAAATCCATATCTCTATAATCTGTCAATAAACTCAGCAAAAAAATAAACGTCCCTTTTTCAGAACCCTGTCTTTCAAAGATAATTAGTAAAAATCCAAATAACGTCACAGATCTTCATTGTAAAGGGTTTAAACACTGTTTCCCATGCTTGTTCAATGAACCATAAACAATTAATGAGCATGCACCTGTGGAATGGTCGTTAAGACACTAACAGCTTACAGACGCTAGGCAATTAAGGTCAAAGTTATGAAAACTTAGGACACTAAAGAGGCCTTTCTACTGACTCTGAAAAACACCAAAAGAAAGATGCCCAGGGTCCCTGCTCATCTGTGTGAACGTGCCTTAGGCATGCTGCAAGGAGACATGAGGACTGCAGATGTGGCCAGGTAAATAAATTGCAATGTCCATAATGTGAGATGCCTAAGACAGTGCTACAGGGAGACAGGACGGACAGCTGATCGTCCTCGCAGTGGCAGACCACGTGTAACAACACCTGCACAGGATCGGTACATCCGAACATCACACCTGCGGGACAGGTACAGGATGGCAACAACTGCCCAAGTTACACCAGGAAAGCACAATCCCTCCATCAGTGCTCAGACTGTCTGCAATAGGCTGAGACAGGCTGGACTGAGGGCTTGTAGGCCTGTTGTAAGGCAGGTCCTCACCAGACATCACAGGCAACAACATCACCTATGGGCACAAACCCACCGTCACTGGACCAGACAGGACTGGCAAAAAGTGCTCTTCACTAACGAGTCACGGTTTTGTCTCAACAGGGGTGATGGTCGGATTCGCGTTTATCGTCGAAGGAATGAGCGTTACACCGAGGCCTGTACTCTGGAGCGGGATCGATTTGGAGGTGGAGGGTCCGTCATGGTCTGGGGCGGTGTGTCACAGCATCATCGGACTGAGCTTGTTGTTATTGCAAGCAGTCTCAACACTGTGTGTTACAGGGAAGACATCCTCCTCCCTTATGTGGTACCCTTCCTGCAGGCTCATCCTGACATGACCCTCCAGTATGACACCAGCCATACTGCTTGTTCTGTGCGTGATTTCCTGCAAGACAGGAATGTCAGTGTTCTGCCATGGCCAGCGAAGAGCCTGGATCGCAATCCCATTGAGCACGTCTGGGACCCTGGTGAGGGCCAGGGCCATTCCCCCCAAAAATGTCCGGGAACTTGCAGGTGCAAGTTCTGCAGTACTTAGTGCAGCTGGTGGCCACACTAGATACTGACTGTTACTTTTGAATTTGACCCCCCCTTTGTTCAGGGACACATTATTCAATTTCGGTTAGTCACATGTCTGTGGAACTTGTTCAGTTTATGTCTCAGTTGTTGAATCTTGTTATGTTCATACAAATATTTACACATGTTAAGTTTGCTGGAAATAAACGCAGTTGACAGTGAGAGGACGTTTCTTTTTTTGCTGAGTTTACATGTATTAATCAAAAGGTGAACTGTGGTATACAAAGAGAAATATACTATACCAAGCAAACATTATACCTGGCTATTTTAGTATATAATTCTGCCAAAATAAATATTGTCAAAGTCTGTGAAGGACAATTAGAAAGAGTTGTGGAGAAAATGTATGCCCTTTCATCAGTTGAATTTTTAAACAAAAATACAAATTAAATGTACCGTGTGCAATTAAATTTGTGCTATTCAAATGGTCATGGCTAGAAGAGATGCAGCTAATGTCAAAGTAACGTCAAAATGTGCACGTCAGGGAGAATTTTAGCAAACCCTATCCCATTTCCTAACCTCAACCTAATTATCCTTACCTGGTACGTTAATTACCTAATCTGCTGCTGCTGTGTAAATTCTTCAAAAAAAATAATGTTTTTTTGTGTGTGTAAATTCTCCTAACCTGCTACGAAAAGTCCCTTCTGACATAAACTGCATCCCGTCTATCCAAAAAAAATACAAATTGTACCTCTTGTGGATCCCTCCATAGACAGCTCGTTGGTCAAATGTGATTGGTCCATATGAACACTACACTTCAGGAAGAAGGAAATCAATAGCCAATGGGCATTGGCACAACCGGCAGGAGCAATCTAAAGCCTTTCTATTAGAAACACGTAACTCCATAAAGGTATACGGACATGAGGCGTATTTACGACGCACTGTAAAGCTATTTCCATATGGAATATAAATTCGGAATACAAGTATTTCTCCTATTGTTTTGGAGATCGGCTTTAGATGCACTGGTGTCGGAGAATGACGGAGGGTGGTGAGTGTTTCTTTTAGGCTACGTCTTTGACCATCTATAAATTACGACTACTTTTATTCTTTTTCCCCAATGATTTAAACTTTTAATCAATATCTAACTCTTACATTCATTCAATAATACTAGTATTCGTAGCCCAAAAAGCGTATTTTCCCCCTCGCATGCAGGTCGTCAAATTCAGAAAACAGTTTGACTGATGAGGGTCCTTGCAACATTGACATCTGGGACAAAGCTTCGTTATCACATCGCCAGTTTATCCAGCAGTACGTACTGTAGTCTATTTCATGTGTTCAGCCTGGGTGTGTTTGTAGTCTCTGTAAATCATTACTCTCTCTCTCTCTCTCTGTGTTCTGCACCCATACATTGGAAACACCTATGTTCTATCTAATTTTGCACCAGTATGTGTAACACACCTCATTTTATTCCTAGATATGCCTACTCCAAACCAGTCATCCTGAAAGGTTTCTCTGACAATACGGTACATGTCAATCAAAAAAAGCAATTACAAAAATAAACTTGTCTCATAGGCCTTACTATCAGTCTAGCAATGGGCTCTGGTGAACGTAATTGTTTTGTTTTCAGAAATTCCAGTTCTTGTGCTCCAAGTCGAGCCTGCTGCAGCAGTATGGAGAGAGGATGGTGAGGCTCAGCACTGCCAACACCTACTCTTACAGGAAAGGTACACACACACAATGTAGTCATCCTAGAAGCTATTCAGTGTTCTCTCTTTGTAGTACATTACTTTGCCTCTTCATTATCATTTAGTGGATGTCCGGTTTGAGGAGTTTGTGGACTTGCTGCTGAGGCCTCAGTCTTTGGACACACTGGGCAGTGGTGAGTTTGGTGTCTGGAACACCTAATGGTCATTGTACAGTACATGAGCTCAACAGGCAAACCATGATCCGTAACATAATACAACATGTTATGTGATCACACTGAAAAGTCAAAGCATTAACAGAAACAATTTAAAGTTCACACAGCCAGACATCCTGTATCTCACCCGGTCTCTCTTTGACAGACACTCTGTATTTCTTCGGGGACAACAACTTCACTGAGTGGCACTCTCTGTTTGAGAACTACAAGGCACCACGCTACATGCTGCCTCACACCACGGGGGCCTACAGCTTCGGGATCGCAGGTCAGTGGATCTGTGGACCTGTATGGCTCAGTTAGTACAGCTTCCCACCGTTGTGTCAAGTTGGCTGGATGTCCTTTGAGTGGTGGACTATTCTTGATACACACCGGAAACTGTTGAGCATGAAAAACCCAGCAGTGTTTCAGCTCTTGACACAAACCGGTGCACCTGGCACCTACTACCATACCCCATTCAAAGGCACTTAAATATCCTCTGAATGGCACACATACACAATCCACGTCTCAAGGCTTAAAAATCCTTCTTTAACCTGTCTCCTTCCCTTCATCTACACAGATTTTTAGTGGATTTACCAGGTGACATCAATAAGGGATCATAGCTTTCACCTGGATTCACCTGGTCAGTTCCTCATGGAAAGAGCAGGTGTTCCTAATGTTTTGTACACAGTGTATAATATTATTATTAATATGTTGTGGATTACACTATACCAGGGTTAAGGGTTGGATATCAGAATCATATCTTACAGCTGTTCAGGGTAGATTCAACGATATGGAGTTACCATCAGTAGCAGGGCGACTTGTACCGGACACAGAGTACGAAGCAAGAGGCTAAACTGCGATGCATTAACTGCCACCTGCAGCTATCAGGTTGGCAGAGAGCTGAACAAACCTCCATGCACACTGCTGCATCTGTGAGAAGAGGACATCTTAGTGTGTCATACATACAGCCAGTTACTGTGGTGACTAAAGAACAGGCTGTCATCCTCTGTTGAAGCTTACCTCCTGTGCCTTTATCTACCCACCCAACCAGGCCCAGGAACAGGTGTACCCTTCCATTGGCATGGACCTGGCTACTCTGAGGTCATCTATGGCAGGAAGGTAAACAACACATTAACAACTGCCTATCAAATCATGGTCCACCTTATGCTTGATCATTTCTCCTAAGAATATCTTAAAATCAAGTCAGATTTATTTAAAGTGCATTTCACATGAGTCACAACACACTTTACATCAATAAAACAACAACAACAGGACCTTGAAGAAAGAGGAGTAATGGGGAAACGACAAACAAAATGAACATGTTTCAAATACAGCTGTCCCAGCATCCCTAATGACACCTGGTTACAGCTGTCCCAGCGTCCCTAATGACACCAGGTTACAGCTGTCCCAGCGTCCCTAATGACACCTGGTTACAGCTGTCCCAGCGTCCCTAATGACACCTGGTTACAGCTGTCCCAGCGTCCATAATGACACCTGGTTACAGCTGTCCCAGCGTCCCTAATGACACCTGGTTACAGCTGTCCCAGCGTCCCTAATGACACCAGGTTACAGCTGTCCCAGCGTCCCTAATGACACCAGGTTACAGCTGTCCCAGCGTCCCTAATGACACCTGGTTACAGCTGTCCCAGCGTCCCTAATGACACCTGGTTACAGCTGTCCCAGCGTCCCTAATGACACCTGGTTACAGCTGTCCCAGCGTCCCTAATGACACCTGGTTACAGCTGTCCCAGCGTCCCTAATGACACCTGGTTACAGCTGTCCCAGCGTCCCTAATGACACCTGGTTACAGCTGTCCCAGCGTCCCTAATGACACCAGGTTACAGCTGTCCCAGCGTCCCTAATGACACCAGGTTACAGCTGTCCCAGCGTCCCTAATGACACCTGGTTACAGCTGTCCCAGCGTCCCTAATGACACCAGGTTACAGCTGTCCCAGCGTCCCTAATGACACCAGGTTACAGCTGTCCCAGCGTCCCTAATGACACCTGGTTACAGCTGTCCCAGCGTCCCTAATGACACCTGGTTACAGCTGTCCCAGCGTCCCTAATGACACCAGGTTACAGCTGTCCCAGCGTCCCTAATGACACCAGGTTACAGCTGTCCCAGCGTCCCTAATGACACCAGGTTACAGCTGTCCCAGCGTCCCTAATGACACCAGGTTACAGCTGTCCCAGCGTCCCTAATGACACCAGGTTACAGCTGTCCCAGCGTCCCTAATGACACCTGGTTAATGTTAACATTGGTCCAGCACCAGTAGGTAGGCTGGTGTAAGCCTGAATCCAGGGTCAGCCTCAACATCTACACTACCTTGTTGTAATTGATGCACGTCTGTTAAACACAACAGTATGAGATACCTTTTTAATCTCCAACCACCACAGCGCTGGTTCCTGTACCCCCCGGACAAGGCGCCCCATTTCCACCCCAACTACACCACCCTGTCCTGGGTCAAAGACACATACCCTTACCTGCTTGAGGAGGAGAAGCCCATAGAGTGCACCATCCGGCCAGGAGAGGTCAGAGAACTACCATTAAGGCTGTGTTCACAGGCAGCCCAATTCAGATCTCTCTCATTCCTTCTACTAATTAGTCTTTTGACCAATCAGATCAGCTCTTTTTACAATAATTGGTCAAAAGATCAGAATTGGTCTGCCTGTGCCAACGCAGCCATAATAGATTAGACCGACTGGTTGAATACCGGAATACTTTAACTGTCACCCTTCCCTCCATCTACACAGATCACTAACATCAGCTAAAATAATGTTGTATGCATTTTCCAACAGAATGAGGATAACAATCAGAGGAGTCATCATTTGGAGGAATTTCAACCATGAAATGTTAAACACATTTATCAACCATGAGTCACTAACATGAGCTAAAATTACTTTTGAGGCATTTAACCATATAGGGATAGTAGGAGCCATTCTCCTTTTTGAAATTTCAACTATGGAATATCATTTTAAACACTTAAAACAACCATGGGGTCACTACGTTTGAGGCAAACATTACTTTTGAGCCATTGTTTTCACTGAATTGGAATGATAGGCTGCATTCAGATTATTTCTTACGTATTTTTTCCTTACCAAGGCAAAGCAGGAAGATAATAATATCAAGTATTAATAACTTGTCATTCCAATGTCACTGACTTTTTGTGTTGTTGCTGATAGGTGCTGTATTTCCCTGACCGCTGGTGGCACGCCACGCTCAATTTGGACACCAGTGTCTTCATATCCACCTTCCTGGGCTGACCCCTGACCCTGCAACAGACTAAAGGTCATAAGGGTCATTGCCCTGTGACCAAAGCCCTGTTAGAATACTTTCAACATGCATCATTCCTTCTTCCCCTCTGAGGAAATCACAGATTTCTTGCACAGTTCTCAACCCCCCTCAGACAGCACAGATCCCACACACACAGTGGTTACTGATTAGTGAGGGGGAGCAGGAAGGATGCACTTTCAAAAGTATCATGTCAACTGAAATGGCAACACACCGCTCCTGTCAACCGAAAGCTGTATTGCCGCTCTGTCGTCATAACTACGATGTAGATCAGTGGTCCATCTGTTCAGAGACAAAGAAACAAAGCGATCAAAGACTATTGGAACGTCTACTGACCAATAGGAGATGAGTGTGGCTTGTTCTGACTGTATTCCCTGGAAGTCACTCACTGGTTTTCCAGCCCGTTTCCACTTCTGGGACTTTTCCCATCGGTTCCATGGTACCGGGCCAACTAGGTCAAATGCAGCTAATATATTTTACTATTTTTTTTTTTTTTAATAATAAAGTACTTGAAAATAAGATGACCATTTGTATCTTGATTATCAACGTAAACACTGCAGCCTCTGTTGTAGCCTTTATTGGAACACTGGTAGACATAACAGCACGACAGTGAAATAAAGAACATTCACAGTCCCAATGAGGCTCCAGAGAAACTTGACTGTTCCCACCCCTCTCTTAGGAGGAATCAGGGCCTAGGGGGAGTATGTCCCCACCCCTACATGTACACATAATATTGATACACATGACAGACTAACACAACATAACTGTGCATCCTCATATCCAGCAGAGGGTAGGAATATACAGGTTCATTTCACATTCAATCATTTTCAGTTGGTAAGTCAAACAGGTTCGTATGGCTGAGAGGAATGTATGATTTCTGAAATGATGAGAAGAGGAAACTGATTATCTGTTTGCAGCAGGGTTGAGGGGTCGAATTGAAAATGACCCCTTTATTTTTTATCCATGAATTTGCATTCTAAAATCGTCACTTGAAAAATGTCATCGACTCCAACCATGCTTTGCAGCCATTGGACTAAGGCTCTAAACGTGGAATCATTAAAACAAAAGAGACCACGAGCAGTAAGTTATACTGAAGAGAAGACAGCCCTTCTCAAAGCCAATCAGATGCCTGACTTCCATATTCTACTTCAAGCTCCACTTGAGGCACACAGGACACCACCTGAAAACATTCAGTGACATGTAAACCAGAGAAAACACATTACAATTAAACACAGCCATCAAAAACACACCTGTGACTCACACAATTTTAAACCAATCTTTTCAAAGAAAATTTGGAATTGGGTTTAATTAATTGACCCCAACCCTGACCCCTACTGCTACGCACTTCCCCATTCATTAACGCTCAGCTCTGTATGAGCCAGATGAGTGGAAACTCAGCTAGCCAAAATTAGAGACGTCCTTGGTCAAACAATAACCCTTTGCGCAAAGCCTTGAATGCTCTTCCCGGACCCTTCCATCATATTGGTTACACATATTGCTTCCCTACATACTGCAAAACACTGAAGATGAGGGCTAGGGTTTCTTTCTAAATTATACAACTCATGCTTATACAGTCTTTTCAGCCCTCCAAGAGGATATAGAGAAGTGCTGCATTGTGGTGGTAAGAGATCAGGTTGGGTTTAAAATTGGCCCATCACTCAAGAGGACTACATTGGACCATCTACAAGCCACTCAAGAGGACTAGAATGGAGAGTGGCGAAAACATGGCGGTGCCTCAGACAGTCCTCTTCCCCATAGAAAAGGAGATTTAAAATAGAAGACAAGTTGTGGAGCATCACCACAAGTAGAGTACATTTAGCCCTGATTGGTCAATCGCTGCACTTGTAGACTCGAGGTCTAGGATGTGATTGGGCCGCTGGGTTTAGGAGTCTGCAATGTGATTGGTTGTTCTGAGTGTAACGTTCAAGCGATTGGCCCAAGGTGTTGGGTACTATATTCTGATTGGGTCCTGTTGTTGGATGATGTGCTCTGATTCGGTGCAATGTTTGGTAGCGTGTCCTGATTGTTGGGTCTGACTAGTATGAGCAGCTGAGAGACACAATAAAAGAAAAGGGGGGAAAAGGACAAGGATGGAAACAGAGAGAGAGATGTATAGATCAACAGGAGATTTAATGGCAGTCCTAGTATCAGTCTGTGGTGTAGTCTCAGTCCTAGTGAAGTGGTGTCAGTCTGGTGTAGTCTCAGTCCTAGTGAAGTGGTGTCAGTCTGGTGTAGTCTCAGTCCTAGTGAAGTGGTGTCAGTCTGGTGTAGTCTCAGTCCTAGTGAAGTGGTGTCAGTCTGTGGTGTAGTCTCAGTCCTAGTGAAGTGGTGTCAGTCTGTGGTGTAGTCTCAGTCCTAGTGAAGTGGTGTCAGTCTGTGGTGTAGTCTTAGTCCTAGTGAAGGTATGTCAGTCTGTGGTGTAGTCTCAGTCCTAGTGAAGGTATGTCAGTCTGTGGTGTAGTCTCAGTCCTAGTGAAGGTATGTCAGTCTGTGGTGTAGTCTCAGTCCTAGTGAAGGTATGTCAGTCTGTGGTGTAGTCTCAGTCCTAGTGAAGGTATGTCAGTCTGTGGTGTAGTCTCAGTCCTAGTGAAGGTATGTCAGTCTGTGGTGTGGCCTCAGTCCTAGTGAAGGTATGTCAGTCTGTGGTGTAGTCTCAGTCCTAGTGAAGGTATGTCAGTCTGTGGTGTGGCCTCAGTTTTAAAGTGTAGATCATACTTGTTTGGTTTGTTGTGGTCTTTTTATGTCTGGTTCTTCTTTTGGAATGATGATTCCTACTCTCCCTTTCTCCCTCCCTCCTTCAGTAGTCCTCCACCCATCCATTCTCCATGATGAAAGCATCGATGACCTCTTTCATGGCCAGATTAGGGATCAGCTGGTCTTGAGTCAGAGGGCTGCGTGTCACCGGGTCAAAATGGCCCACTCGCTGCAAACATAAGAACAAAGACAGTTAGGATCCTATGGGAGACATAACACCTTAATACCAGGGCTGAAAGTACATTTCATTTCTTCCTGGTACAGAACCTCCTGACCAATATAATGTATGAGCCTGATCAGAGAATTACACCCCTCCCGTCTTCTATGCTGCTGCTACTCTGTTACTATCTATGCATCGTCACTTTAATAACTCTACCTACATGTACATATTACCTCAATTACCTCGGCTAACCAGTGCCCCCGCACATTGACTCTGTACCGGCACCCCCTGTATATAGCCCCACTATTGTTACTTACTGCTGCTCTTTAATTATTTGTTATTCTTATCTCTTACTTTAGTTTTTTGTGGTATTTTCTTAGAACTGCATTGTTTGTTAAGGCCTTGTAAGTAAGCATTTCACTGTAAGGTCTACATCTGTTGTTGTTGGCGGATGTGACAAATAAAATTTGATTTGAATCCCTATTAATTCAATAGCATCTCTGTGGGCCTAGTCGTAAAGATTTGTCATTTAACATGTATGACCTTTTATTGTGGCATAAACACAAACAGTTATGATGTTTTCATCTGATTGTCAAGCTGTCACTTCAAAAGGGCTGCTTTACTAATAGGCTACCAGCCTGCGTTCATCCACTCACAGTATATTTCAATTCCAGCCTCCAAACAGTGGTGAATGGAAAGAAGCATCTGTGACATAAAACACCAGAAAGTCTGATGACATTCGCCCATCGTCATTAGGACAGAATTTATGCGTCCACTGCTGACCGCGCGTGTCGGCCACTCATCTCTACTTTGGAGCCGTTTTCATGTTTCATGTCTCTGACATGCTGTAATGATAGTGGTGTAATGGCATACAGTTCTTGACTTGTTTTAATTATTGTTGAGATAGTGTCATGTTTTACCGGTACAACGTACCCCCACGATATATTTTGCCGGGACACCGTACCGGACCATACCGCCTTACATTCACCCCTGCTTAATACTTAATAATACTACAACAGAAATGATGTGTAACTATTCTTTTACATGGGTTGTGGGAGGCAACATCCAGGTTGCCTCCCACAATTGTTCCAGTTTAACATGTACGTACCAGAACGTCAGTTTGGCATAGAGGAACTACTTCACTGCCTACATCAATACCTGATCACTACTTTATCCGCTTGAATACAATACTAAATAGTAGCTAGCAAGATGGCGATCACTGAGGTTATTTTTAATGAGTGCATTTTGCAAGTGTCTAGTTTGCATCAACTACCTTCACTAAAACCATTGCAAAGATTGCGCCTTCAAACTTTGGTTTCAAATCATGACTTTCTGGCATGTCTGCCTCGTGATTTGCTGGGAGAGTTGTCTGTCTGAAGAGGACCCACCCCAGAATTTTTAAGAGCCCATCTTTCAAACCTGACCCAGTCACTGCTGTTGCCTAGGGTCAGGTTTGATGAGACTAATCCTTACCTGTAGGTGCTCCTCAATGTCTTTGCGGTCATAAGTGATCCCACTGGGTGTAATGCAGGGCTCCCTCATCAACTCAAAGCTGATCTTTCCACACAGGTAGTCTGGGATCTCCCTCTTCTGTTAAACAAACAGAGGTTATCACTAAATAGCCATGATAGAACAGATGTATACTGTAGTTACATATTTTAGTGTCTTGTACATTCTGACCTGGTATTTGTTATTAATGAAGGGGGTAAGTTTGTTTAAGGGTTTAGGAATAGAGAGTTATTTCTAGTATGGCCAGAGTGATAGCCATCAAATACAAACCATTGATTATGTATGGGCTAGTGATGAGTTCCAAACCCCTAGCCCCTACTCCACAGCAGACTAGCCGCTCCTCTAGATCTGAGAGGATTGGACAGGTGGGAGCAATTTGGAATCATTTTCACCCAGCCAATCAGAAGACAAGATGAAACTTGTATTTATATCTCCCTATTACTCGCCTCCTTCTCAAAAACCATTGGATGGGAAGGTTAGAGGGGCGGGACCTCTGACCTTCTCATCCAATGGGTTTTCGGACAGAGGCGAGGAAAGGGGAGAGGAAGAATCAAGGAAATGCACAGAGATTCTCCCCCTGATCCTGTATCCAGCAGGAGGCAGTAGAGCACTCACCTTCCTCTTCTCATCCAGCTGAGAGAAGAGCTCCTCCATGTCTGACAGGTGCTTGTCCTGTAGAGAAATGTGACACCTAAATTAAAATCACTTTATTCATCAATTGTACACAAGGTCCAACCAAAATGTTACTTCCGCTTTATCCCAACTCCTCCGAAAGACACACATACATGCAATAAGCTAGAGTAAGGCCAAACACGATTTAAACAGGTTTAAAACATGTTCTGTTGCAGAGGCTTCATGCCCATAGGGGACACAGGGGCACGTGCCCACTCAGATTTGTCCTGTAAAAAATTACAAAAATTAAAAATCTTTAAAAATAATACTTTTTATATATACACACACTACTAGCCACCTACCTCACAACTCGCTACCAAGAACCATTTCAGGCTATCAATCAAGTTAGAGTAGCTAGCTTGTCTGCTGGTAAGGTTGGTAGACTAGAAAAGCAAGCAATAACTAAATGTACTGAATAACACTCACGTTCCTCTCAATCTTTTACCCAGATTTTAGCAGGGATGCAGAGAAGCATATTTATATATTTTATTTTACCACTAGTCAGGAGGATACAGACAGCTCAAGAGTTATTCTTATCTTTGCAAAAAATTATAATTTGACATAGAATTAAGCACAACTGCTAAATTCTCCTCACCCCCCCTCCAGACCACCCCCTGCCATCCTCACGTACTTTGTGCCCACTAAGAGTTTTTGGGAGCATAACACCCCTGTTCTGTTGCATATCCTTATGAGGAAAAAAACAGATCTTGATTAGTAAGGTTGTGTTAACATGTCTTTGGTTTAGCTGATGAAAACCCTTTTGTTGTTTACCCATTTCTGGTAACCTAGGCTACGAGAGCATTCTAAAAGGAATGTGGGTAAGTCCTTATTGTCCCATTGTTATTTGTTTATACCCTGCATCTTTGGACGTTTGCTGGATGTTAGTACACTTGGTTTAGGACTCACGTGTTTGGAGTGGAACTTAGTGAGGTCGTGTCGGCTTCTGCATTCCTCCGACTTGGCGTCTTGTTCCTCTCTGCTGTCATCCAGTTCCCTGAGGATAGAACCAAAGTCATCCAAATCACTCTGCTAACTTCAGCCAGCCAAGGCTTAACTTATTGCAATATAAATGGATAGTATGGATTACTTCAGTAACTTTCAACAATGAAGGCTTAACTTATTGCAATATAAATGGATAGTATGGATTACTTCAGTAACTTTCAACAATGAAGGCTTAACGTATTGCAATATAAATGGATAGTATGGATTGTAGGCCTATAGATGGATGGACTAACTGGTTTTACACACCAACCACAGTTGGGGGCATAAAAAAATATATTTAAAAAAACTCTCCCAGGGTGACGCCAAGCACACAGTTATTTAACAGTCATCTAGAGCATGGTGCTTGCAACATCAGGATAGTGGGTTTGATTCCCGGGACCACCGGGCATGAAAAGTATATGACTGCTTTGGTTGAAAGCGTCTGCCAAATGGCATATATTATTATTATATTAATGCCCCCAACTGTAAGAGACGTTCTACCAACAAGGCTGGGAGAATGCAATGGTTTCCCATTGACTAATGGAAATTGATTGCGCAACACGTTTATGGTTGTTTCATTTCAACTTGAGTGTTGTGGAAAAACTAAATCAAATCAAACTAAATCAAAATGGCTATTCTCTGATTCACAAAGTGAATTCATGTTGTGTAAATCCCCCTCCCAAACCCTACAGTGTTCCCACCATGTGGCCGGAACAGATTCAGATGAGTCTCTATTGTCCTACAAGAGGAGAACCTTAGCACAGCTCACACATTATATACACACACACACAACAGTGGAGGCTGCTGAGGGGAGGACGGGTCATTATAATAGCTGGAACGGTGTGATTGGAATGGCATCAAACACATGCTGGATACCATTCCACTAGACTCCACTCCAGCCATTACTATGAGCCGTCCACTGATACACAACATATATAGAACACACAGCCGGAAACAAACTATAGGTGAGCACAGAAAGAATCTCTCACCTCTCCTTCTCTGCCAGGATGAGTTTGGTGAGATAGGCGTGCAGCTCGTTCTCCTGGTTAATGCGCTTCTCCTCGATGCTGTTCCAGCGCTTCTTCTTGGCTATCCGGAGGGCACTGGGAATGTCGTCGCCAAAGTTCAACCGTTGCTCTTTCGCCAGGTTATATGCTGAGGGCCAAATGAAGGACAACTATTATGATATAATGGTGAAAATGAAGCTTTGTATTAGCTGGTAGAGCTGACTTAATCCAATGTCCTGTCAAGACTTAGGCAAGTAACTTATAAATATATTTTGATGTGTGTATCTAGACTCCTGAATGGGAGTGTGTCCGGGATGGGTGCATCTTGATAGTCTGAAGTAGCTTCCTCTCCTCATCTCAATAGTCTAGTAGCTTCCTCTCCTCATCTCAATAGTCTAGTAGCTTCCTCTCCTCATCTCAATAGTCTAGTAGCTTCCTCTCCTCATCTCAATAGTCTAGTAGCTTCCTCTCCTCATCTCAATAGTCTAGTAGCTTCCTCTCCTCATCTCAATAGTCTAGTAGCTTCCTCTCCTCATCTCAATAGTCTAGTAGCTTCCTCTCCTCATCTCAATAGTCTAGTAGCTTCCTCTCCTCATCTCAATAGTCTAGTAGCTTCCTCTCCTCATCTCAATAGTCTAGTAGCTTCCTCTCCTCATCTCAATAGTCTAGTAGCTTCCTCTCCTCATCTCAATAGTCTAGTAGCTTCCTCTCCTCATCTCAATAGTCTAGTAGCTTCCTCTCCTCATCTCAATAGTCGAGTAGCTTCCTCTCATCTCATCTCCTCCATCTCAATAGTCTAGTAGCTACCTCTTTTAATTTCCTCTCCTTAATCTACACCGATCTGAAATCCAAAGACTGGTTAACACTACCTGGTAGATGTATATTGGGAATTTCTTTTGACACTTGTCCAGCTCTTTAAAATGAGTACAGATGAAGGAGAGAAGACACGAGGCCTATGGGACAGGGGGACTACGGGATAGGAGGCCTATTTCGACTAGTGAGATGCACCCTCTGTGTCTGGACCCTTGATTGCCACCTAGGTAACCAGCCCACCTCTCTGTAGGTTGCCGATGGCTTCGTCGTAGTTCTCCATCTCCAGGTGACACTGACCCAGGAAGAAGAGGGCCTTGACTGACTGGGGGTCCAGCTCCAGCGCCTGCTTGCAGTCGGCCAGGGCCTTGTCATGTTGCTGCAGCTTCACGTGGCACAGTGCCCGGTTGGTGTAGTACACAGACACTGAGGGATTCCGCTTCTGGGGACAAACACATTATTCACTATTTCTATCCCCCTTTCTCACACCCTTATCCCATTCCTAAGTATGCCACGCTTGCACACACACACACACACACACACACTCTTCGCTACAAGCGACAGCTGACTTTCTATGTCTCGGAGTGAGGTTACTCATCATGCAAAGTTACAATTTGGGACACTACCTCAGTTCCACCCACACACACTCCACACTCTCTTTATCTCTCTCCCCCCTTCTCCCGACCCCTTGTCCTTACAATGGCTTTGCTGTAGCAGGCGGCCGACTCCTGGTACTTGCGGCTGAGGAAGAGGCGGTTGCCCTGCTCCTTCCACTCCTGCGCCGAGACACTCTTCTCGGGGCTGCCCGCCATCTTGTCCGCCGGCCCCGCTGTGGCGGCGGCCTCTCCGCTCTGCTTCCCTATCCTGCTACCCGTGTCTCAGGCCGGGCTGCGGCTGGCTGGGGGGAGAATGCACAAGTTCCAAGACATCAATAGTTTGGGTGGGGGAAGCAGATGGAGGAGTTTCATTTGAGGGGTGTTGCCGGTCTACTACTATAAACAGTGATTCAGGGGTGTTGCCGGTCTACTACTATAAACAGTGATTCAGGGGTGTTGCCGGTCTACTACTATAAACAGTGAGTCAGGGGTGTTGCCGGTCTACTACTATAAACAGTGAGTCAGGGGTGTTGCCGGTCTACTACTATAAACAGTGATTCAGGGGTATTGCCAGTCTACTACTACAAACAGTGATTGAGGGGTGTTGCTGGTCTACTCTACTGTAAACAGTGATTGAGGGGTGTTGCTGGTCTACTCTACTGTAAACAGCGATTGAGGGGTGTTGCTGGTCTACTCTACTGTAAACAGCGATTGAGGGGTGTTGCTGGTCTACTCTACTGTAAACAGCGATTGAGGGGTGTTGCTGGTCTACTCTACTGTAAACAGTGATTGAGGGGTGTTGCTGGTCTACTCTACTGTAAACAGTGATTGAGGGGTGTTGCCGATCTACTCCTATAAACAGTGATTGAGGGGTGTTGCCGGCCTACTACTATAAACAGTGACTGAGGTGTGTTGCTGGTTTCCCAACCTGTAGCTAATTTATAGTTAACTAGCACAATGTTTGGATAAAACAACTGGGGAAAGCTTGCTACATCGTTTGATTTGACAGTTGCGCTGAAGTAAAGATACAGGAAAAATAGTCAACTCTAGCTAGCTGGCAAGCTTCCAAATAGCTGCAAGCATAACGCTAAGCTAGCCTGTTACCGTTTCGATGCCCTCCCCTCAGGTGTCAAGCGGCCTCTCCGACTTCGCTCTCGTCCTGCTTTTGGCCTCCTCCCACACAGCTCGTCTGTCTAACGTTACCTCTTCCAACGCAGACAGTTGAATATTTTGTAATATAGCTAACGTTAGCTAGCGAACTGCCTAACGATAACGAAAAGCACAGCTATCCAAACATGTGTATAATCAATTGATACTATTTTACATAGTGTAGTCTGTAGTATTATTTTAGCTGGAGGATACGCTAGTGCGTAGCCAGCTAACTAGATAATGTTTTGATACATTTCTGGTAGTCATTGATGATGACGCATTTGTAAACGGAAGTGTTTTCAGTTAAAATTGCGTCATCAACTCGCGCCTCATTGTTTTGGAAAGCAAGCATGGCTGGTACAGTAACTGGCGTAGCTGTGCCTAAACATTCTTTATCAAAACTACAATCTTTAAATGGACTGTTTGCCATTTATAAAAAGGAAGGACCTACGTCTGCTGATGTTTTAAACTCATTAAAAGAGGCACTCCTCAAAGAGGCAGGTGTGAAAGATCCTAATCCCAGAAAAAGGAAGAAGCAAGCTCTGAAAATGGGGCATGGCGGGACTCTGGACAGCGCAGCCTCTGGTGTGCTCGTTGTTGGGATTGGAAATGGAACAAAGATGCTTAGTACAATGCTTGCTGGTTCAAAGAAATACATGGCTGTTGGAGAGTTGGGAAAAGCAACAGACACCCTTGACGCCACAGGCAAGGTGGTTCATGAGAAGCTCTATGATCACATTACCAGGGAAGCCTTTGAGGAGAAGTTGAAGCAGTTCACTGGGGACATCATGCAGGTTCCTCCACTGTACTCTGCGCTGAAAAAGGATGGCAAGCGTCTTTCTGTCCTGCTGAAGCAAGGCCACGAGGTGGAAGCCAAACCTGCACGGCCGGTCACAGTGTATAACCTGTCGTTGCAGGACTTCACTCCCCCTCTCTTCACTCTTGATGTTGAATGCGGTGGTGGATTTTATATCAGAAGCTTGGTGGACGACCTGGGAAAAGCACTCTCGTCGTGTGCCCACGTGAGGAAGCTGATCCGGACCAAACAGGGTCAGTTTACCCTTGACGACCACACGCTGAAGGAGGAACACTGGACACTGCAGCACATCGTTCAGTCCATGCAGCCCTGTCCCGGGTCAGAGGTCACCAATGAGGATGGCACAAAACCAAGCCCAAACCTGGGGGTTAAACGGGCCACGAACGCCCAGGTGAAGGGGGATAAGAATGGCAAAGATGAAAAGGGGGAGTTATAACCCTCCCCCAAAGTCACAATGTCCCCTCTATATGAGAGCCTGAGGCAGCGTTATGGTTCTCTGCCCCTCCCCGGAAGTGTACAATTGTTCACTCCCTCTCATGCATGTAAAAGCATTGGTTTGGTGCAAGCATGGCTGGTGGGAATTTACAACATATTCCTCATGCCAGTCGATTCTTTGGCAGAAGCCAGTTGAACCAGTCCCTGCACTGTTACATGCATAATTTTTGTTGATGTGTGTATTACTAGAATATGATATCGTCATTGGAATTGACCGAAGACAATTTAATGTTTTTTGCTTATTTAATCTATAAAGTAATTTAGCATTTTTAAATATTGGTTTTATTTTGTTGAACTGTCTTATTTTGTCATGCATTTTGAGGTTTTGTTTTTGAATATTGTTACAATCAAAGATCTCTACACCATCTAGTGTTGGCACAAGATAAGACATGGAAGCAACTTGAAATGTAACTCCCATACCTTTCTAATTGACAGCAGTGCATGTCAGAATTAATAAACAACAAAAGTCTCCACTTATTTTTGTTGTTAGTTTTTTGCAGATGTTTTGTTGTAAACACAGATGGTGTTTCTCGTATTTAGGTCATTATAACCTAGTAATGTTTGGTTTTCTTAGCATTGGGCCCCCAAGAAGCCTTGCACATATGAAGTTGCTAGAGAGCACATTCAAATCTGCAATAAGACATTGGTTAAGTTCAATCCACTGTACATTTATTTGAGGATACTACACTGAATAAAAATAAAAACGTAAAGTGCTGGTCCCATGTTTCATGAGCTGAAATAAAGATCACAGACATTTTCCATATGCACAAAAAGCTTATTTCAGTCCAATTTTGTGCACAAATTTGTTTACATCCCTGTTAGTGAGCATTTCTCCTTTGCCAAGATAATCCATCCACCTGACAGGTGTGGCATATCAAGAAGCTGATTAAACAGCACGATCATTACACAGGTGCACCTTGTGCAGGGGACAATAAAAGGCCACTAAAATGTACAGTTTTGTCACACAACACAATGCCACAGATTACTTACATTTTGAGGGAGTGTGCAATTGACATGCTGACTGAGGAATGTCCACCAGAGCTGTTGCCAGATAATTTAATGTTAATATCTCTACCATAAGCTGCCTCCAACGTTGTTTTCGAGAATTTGGCAGTACGTCCAACCGGCCTCACAACCGCAGACCACGTGTAACCACGCCAGACAAGGAACACCACATCCGGCTTCTTCACCTGCGGGATCATCTGAGACCAGCCACCTGGACAGCTGATGAAACTGTGGGTTTGCACAACTGAATAATTTTTGCACAGTCAGAAACCGTCTCAGGGAAGCTCATCTGTGTGCTCGTCTTCCTCACCAGGGTCATGACCTGACTGCAGTTTGACGTCGTGACCAACTTCAGTGGGCAAATGCTCACCTTCGATTGCAAATGGCGTGCTGGAGAAGTGTGCTCTTCATGGATGAATCCCGTTTTCAACTGTGCTAGGAGGATGGCAGACGTTTGGGGCGAGCAGGCTGCTTATGTCAATGTTGTGAACAGAGTGCCCCATGGTGGCGGTGGGGTTATGGTATGGGCTGACATAAACTACGGACAATGAACACAATTGCATATTATCTATGGCAATTTGAATGCACAGAGATACCGTGATGAGATCCTGAGGCCCATTGTCATGCCATTCAACCTGTCGCCATCACCTCATGTTTCAGCATGATAATGTATGGCCCCATGTCGCAAGGATCTGTACACAATTCCTGGAAGCTGAAAATGTCCTAGTTTTTCCATGGCTTACATACTCACCAGAAATGTCACCCATTGAGCATGTTTGGGATGTCCTGGATCGACAAGTATGACAGCGTGTTCCAGTTCCCGCCAATATACAGCAATTTCGCACAGCCATTGAAGAGTAGGACAACATTCCACAGGCTACAATCAACAGCCTGATCCACTCTACGCAAAGGAGATGTGTTGCGCTGCATGAGGCAAATGGTGGTCACACCAGATACGGACTGATTTTCTGATCCACGCCCCTACCTTTTCTTTAAGCTATCTGTGACCAACAGACACATATCAGTCTTCCCAGTCATGTAAAGTCCATTGACTAGAGCCTAATTTATTTATTTCAATTGTCTGATTTCCTTATATGAACTGTAACTCAGTAAAAATCTTTTAAATTGCTGCATGCCGCGTTTAAATTTTTGTTCAGTGTTTTTAAAAATGCAACTATTTATTAAATCCATGTGGAGAAGGAGTCTCATTTCAGCAAGTGCATTTTCGTTCATGTTCCCAATCGTTGCCGCCTCTCCTCGATTACCTTTGACCTTTTTCAAAAGGAGGTGAGAGGACACAGGAGTTGAGCAAATCCAATTGAGAAAAGGCCAGTGTTCCAGAAACATGGCAGAAGTCACATGATGATCCACCTCCAGGGGTAAACCCAATCTCTCCTTGAATTAAACACAAAAACTGTTATAAGTGAGAAGTAGGTCAATAGTTCAATTCTATTCTCCAAAAGGAAGTGGACTTATTAGTATTCATTCTGACATGTACTGCTGTCAGTTAGAAAAGTCTTGAGTTACACATTTCAAGTTGCTTCCATGTCTCATCTTGTACTAACATTACATAGTGTAGAGGCCTTCAGAAGTAAACCTCAAAATGCATGAAAACAATTAGATATATTACAATTCAACAACATTTTAAAATACTAAATCTATTATTTCATTTAGAAACTTAGTAAAAAAAAAAGAAAAATGAATGTAACATTCAATTCTTTAGTCTTCAGTCAATTCCAATGACATGTGGTAATGGTGGAAAACAGGTTGCTATATAATATGTTCTAGTAATATACACATCCATAAATGATGCCTGTAACAGGGCAGGGACTGGCTTCAACTGGCTTTGTAATAGAGAGGATGGTTCAACAGCAAGGTAGGAGAGGATGCATTAACGAAATGGATTTTATTTGACAGTTAAAAAAAAAAAACGCAGTACATACTGTACATTTTAAGAAACGTGACAAGGATATCACCTAAAAAGTAAGAATTATTTCCATTGTCGTCCCTAATGCGCATGGTGCAAAAATATTACATAGATACAGATACTTCTACCCCCAAGCCATAAGACTGCTGAACAATTCATAAAAATCGCCACCGGACACTCGCTGTTTGTTTGTTACCTATGCATAGTCACTTCACCCCCACCTACATGTACAGATTACCTCAACTAGCCTGTACCCCTGCACACTGACTCGGTACCGGTGCCCCCTGTATATGGCCTTGTTGTTATTCTTATTGTGTTAAGTAAGCATTTCACGGTTACAGCCCGAATTAAACATTGTGTTACAGCCTGATTAAATTGAGATTGTGTTGCTGATCTACACACAATACCCCATAATGTCAAAGTGGAATTTCATTTTTAGACATTAACAAATTAATAAAAAATGAAATGCTGAAATGTCTAGTCAAAAAGTATTCAACCCATTTGTTATGGCAAGCCTAAATTAGTTCAGGAGTAAAAATGCACTTAACAAATCACATAAGTTGCATGGACTCATTCTGTGCTCAATAATAGTGGTTAACATGATTTTTGAATGACTGTCTAGAAATGATCAACAACCAACTTGACAGAGCTTGAAGAATTTTAAGAAGAAAAATATTGTACAAGTCGGGTGTGCAAAGCTCTTAGAGACTTACCCAAAAATACTCACAGCTGTAATCACTGCCAAAGGTGTTTCTAACGTGTATTGACTCAGGGTGGTGAATATTTATCTAATCAAGATATATTCGTTTTTTATTTGTAATAAATGTTTGAATTTTTTCTACCACTTTGGTATTATAGTTTTTTTTTTTATTGTCATTGACCAAAAATTACAATTAAATCCATTTTAATCCTACTTTTAACACAACAAAATGTGGAAAAAGTCAAGGGGTGTGAATACCTTCCGAAGGCACAGACAAAGTTTTGTTCAATTGTTTGATCATTAGCCAGCTTTTGACATTCTTCTAAAATTAAGTTATGGTCAGTATGGCTATACAGGACATTATTTTACATTCTTTGTTCACAAAATATAACAAGAGGAATAAAGTGGAGATACAACATAACAGTATTGCAAACCCGTGGGCTATTCTGTGCTCAAGTATACTACATTAGCTTAGCACCTACGTATGACCACAAACTTTTCTATAACCCCTCTCCCTCCCCACCCAGTGGCACATATACTTTCTGAAAGACGATGCTTAGATGTACTGTAGGCTATTTGACTATGAGAGAAATGGTTGATGTTGGGGATTGAAGTCTAAGCCCAAGATAAAGAGGCTCAGTGAATGTGGTGTGGAATGCGTACAGGTGGGTCCGTTTGTCAGACTCAGAGGAGATGTTGTAGAAGGACAGGATGCCGGCCGGCCAGTCCAGAAATACCCCTATTCTATAGGACTCATTTGATTTGATTTCAGGGAGCCTTAAGTTGTGAATCTTGTTTTTATGCTGGGCATGAAACTTATCCTTTGAGGCATACAAAGTCCAAGAAACAGCATTCCGTCCTAGGATTACATTGTCACCGGCTCCTTTCCTCTCTAACTGCTTGTAGGCCATGCCTATATGTACGTCGTGTAGACACTCAACCTCCAGGTAATGACGCCCACAGAGTCCCTCCTTGCACAGCACCTGGTTGCATTTATCAAACCTCTCGTCGGTGATGGGATAGTGCTTCTCCTTCCTCTGGCGCGTCACCTTCCTGTTCCCCTCAGACAGGGACAGGAAAACATTTACTGTGCTGGGGTCTAGTGTGACCTCACTGGCATCTGAAATTTGTAGATTAGAAGTTTCAGTTACTTGCTACACAACCTTTGCGATCAACCTTGACACTATTATAAATTGGTACATAGTCCTCCTATATGCCAAATATTCTACAGAGACCACTGTGAATCACTGTGTTCATAAAGGTGAGAATGATAAATGGACATTTACTCACATTTCTGCAGACCTGGTTTATTCCTGCTCTCTCCTCCGTGGTCCATGCTGGAAAACACACAAAATAAAGAGGTATTAATGAAAGCCTAGAAAAGCTCACACTACTCAGGGGATGCAGTATAATAACACTAGGATGTAACAAGGCTCATATGTAGAAGGTTGAATTAGTTTAATTAAATCGTTTCATTGTTAAAGTTCTAATCTCTCAATGTTTAGCTCTACTCATATTTTATTCAGAGACACGTTTGTCTTGTTACTCAATCTAACTCACTTCAGCTGAAGCGGGAAATCCAAGTCAACGGTTCTGAGGGGATTGTAGCTCAGATCCAGCTCTTTCATCTGGAAGCATTCTGACCTCAAAGCTATGGCCAGGACAGAGGACACATCCTCAGGCAATGTGATCAAACAGCCAGATAGCCTGTAAATGAGAATAGGAAAAATAATTATGGAAAACATACAAATTTGTTTCACCATTAAAACTAGAAACATTGAACATTGAAGAGCCATCTATATCCATAGGTCAGCACAGTGATCAGCACAGAGATGAACCCCTTCTAAATGTGTCATTGTCTTATTCGGTAGTGATGTACATACCTCAGTGCTTGCAGCTTGCAACGCGTGTGGAGGGCAAAAGCAAGCAACTCTGCCCCCGGGTCCCCAAGGTCATTGCAGCTGAGGTCCAAGTTCAGAAGTTTTGAGGTGGGACAAGTCAGCACTTCGCAGATTGCCTTGACACCGCCAACTCCCACATGATTGTGTCTGAGGTTCAGGGTTTCCACCTTGCAGTTGGGGTTCCGCAGCCCACAGCAGAGGCGGATCACCCCTTCATCTCCCAGGTTGTTGTGTCCCAGGTCCAAGACTGTAAGATGGGAATTCTCAGACTGAAGAACTGAGGCTACAGTTTTACACTCCAGTGCTGTGATGTCACAAAAGTTGAGTCTGTGAAAAAGATTGAGTTTATAATTGCCATTCAACTTTTCAATTTATACTGTACGTGAAAAAATAAAATAAAAAAATGTACTTGTGCAATATAAACATGCTACACAAATAGTGAGTGATACTTACAATGCTCTAGTGCAAGACAGCAAAGCAGGAGCCAGTCTGCGAAAAGCTTCCTCAGAAGTTTTGTTATTCCTGAAGTCAAACTCTTCAGGCTTCTCTGACATAATGAACATATATGCCAGGAGAGAACACTGAAATGGAGTTGGCGGTGTGTCTGAAGGCGAGACTTGGTTGTTGTCATTCTGTAGAATGGTGTGGTCCTTCAGCTGAAGCAGACAGTGGATCAGGTTGATGCATCTCTCTGGAGAAAGGTCCTTCCTTTTCAACATCTTGATATATCCGATTAACTTTTTGTTGCATTCTGAACCGCTGGTTGTTTTTCCCAGAATGTCTTGAAGGATTGCCCGGCTGGAGTCGTGAGAGATCCCGAAAAGGAAGCGTGTGAAAAGGTCCAGGTGTCCATTTTGACTATCTAATGCACTGTCCAGAGCACCTTTGAGAAAATCTAACAAAGTGCCCCCTTTCCTCTTTTTGATTAAGGCTTTCACTGAGTCAATCCTGCCATTTTCAAATTCATGAAATGCGTACAGAGCAGCAAAGAACTCCTGAACACTCAAGTGTACAAAACAATACACTTTCGTGAGATCCATTCCATGGCCTAATTCTACAAGTTCTGTACACAGGCCAGGGCATGTAGCAGCTTCCATGACACTAATACCACAGTTTGTCAAGTCCTGTTCTGTAAAGAGCACATTTTGACTTTCCAGGTTCTGATATGCTAGCTTTCCTAATTTCAAAATGATGTCTTTGGTTGACATCAAAGGATGTTGTTTCCCCTGTGTTGGTCCATGCTTCTCGAAACTAATTCTTGTTTGGATCTTAATGTAATGCATGTACATTTCAGAGAGGGTTGTGGGCAAAGATCGCAGCTTTGGCCCGCTCTTGTTGTCTTTACTCAGTATATCCTGAAGCACAGTTACTGCCATCCAGCAGAACACCGGTACATGGCACATGATGTAGAGGCTCCGGGTTGCTTTTATGTCTGAGATGATGAGGCTGGCCATCTCTGGATCTCTGATGCGTTTCCTGAAGTACTCGTCCTTTTGATCGTCATTGAACCCTCTGATCTCTGTAACTCGATGACAATACTCTCTAGGGATCTGATTGGCCGCTACTGGACGGGAGGTTATCCAGAGGAGAGCCCCAGGGAGAAGACGGCCAGTGATGAGGTTTGTAAGCAAAACGTCCAGTGAAGCGGACTCAGACACATCAGATATCAGCCTGTTTTCAATTTCATCAAACTCTAGTGGCAGTTGGCTCTCATCCAGGCCGTCAAGGATGAACAAAACCTTATGTTCATCATACATCTTCCTAACGTTTACGTCTTTAAGTTCAGGGTAGAAGATCTGAAGAAGTCCATGCAGACTGTACGGGCCTTTTCTCAAATTCAGCTTCCGGAAAGATAGGAGGAATAGAAAATCTAGATCTTGATTCTCTTTTCCATCTGCCCAGTCCAAGTTGAGCTTCTGAGCTGCCACAGTTTTCCCAATGCCAGCGATTCCCTTTGTCATCACACATCTGATAGTTTCGTCTTCGGCAGGCTTAAAGAGATCTTGGCATTTTATGACAGAGGCCTCAGAGTAGTCTTTGAGGTGTGCCGTCTCGGCCTGCCACACCTCGTGTTCCTTATTGATGCTGGTAGAATCACAGGTGACAATGTACAACTCTGTGTAGACCTTGTTAAGGACTGATGTGCTTTGGGTTTCAATACCCTCTAGTATCCTTTCAGACCTCATCTTCTGGTATTTTTTGATCTCGTCTCTGATGCGAAGGATGTCTTCAAAAAGAGCAAAATAAATAAATATAAAACAAGTGTTATTTTGGGTGAAATTAGTCTGTTTTTCTGCTCTGGGATAACAACTGAATTTGACTTACTCCGTTTCTCCTTGCTCTGGTCATACACTGGCATCTACAGGAATTAGCAAAACAGACATTTAGATTTCAAATACCCTTTCAAATACAGTGTTTCAATAACATATAGATTTAATGCTGGCAACAGTCCATAATCGTATAAAGATTGTCTATAAGAAATCCCATTCATTACCTGCTGGTCAATCATCTCCCCTCCAGGGTGCACATGGTCTAGAGAGAAATTACATTTCATAAACATCACAATAAACTAGGGTAGCAGAGCAACTTACAAAGATGCATACAATTTATAAACAGTGATCCACCCATGTTTTTCCCCAAAAGTCCTGACACCTTCTCTCACCATAAATATTTGTGATACAATTTAAATGCACGTCCTTTTTAAATGAACACCCTGTTAGCATTGGTGCATTAACGTTGCTTCTATTAGTTGCGGTGTTTGAACACCGAGTGCCACTTGGCATTGCATCGAGTGGTCCTCCAGCGTGGTTGGCCTTAGACAGAGGTGTCACATCCATCAAATTGGGTGTGTAGGGAAAGAAACAATAACAGATTAGCCTCGTCACCCCATACCATAGAGATGTACTAGACAGCTCATCTTCTATCTTCAACTTCTGTGACAACATGGCCAGAGCCATTGCGGGTTTTCTTTACTTCTATGACTGTAGTGACACTTCATAAATAAACTGAATAGGATCATACCACCACCTACTGTGCTGGAGTATAGCTGCATACTGTGCTGCAGTGTGTTTAGTCTAAACAGGTACAGAGCCAAGGTTGGTGATTTACTGCCACCTACACAGTTACAGAATGTTCACGCAGTAGTATAATTAATTGGCTGATCCCTCCTGCTGACCTGAATGGAATCTTATGATCCCTCCTGCTGACCTGAATGGAATTCTATGATCCCTCCTGCTGACCTGAATGGAATTCTATGATCCCTCCTGCTGACCTGAATGGAATCTTATGATCCCTCCTGCTGACCTGAATGGAATCTTATGATCCCTCCTGCTGACCTGAATGGAATTCTATGATCCTTCCTGCTGACCTGAATGGAATCTTATGATCCCTCCTGCTGACCTGAATGGAATCTTATGATCCCTCCTGCTGACCTGAATGGAATCTTATGATCCCTCCTGCTGACCTGAATGGAATCTTATGATCCCTCCTGCTGACCTGAATGGAATCTTATGATCCCTCCTGCTGACCTGAATGGAATTCTATGATCCCTCCTGCTGACCTGAATGGAATCTTATGATCCCTCCTGCTGACCTGAATGGAATTCTATGATCCCTCCTGCTGACCTGAATGGAATCTTATGATCCCTCCTGCTGACCTGAATGGAATCCTATGATCCCTCCTGCTGACCTGAATGGAATCTTATGATCCCTCCTGCTGACCTGAATGGAATCCTATGATCCCTCCTGCTGACCTGAATGGAATCTTATGATCCCTCCTGCTGACCTGAATGGAATTCTATGATCCCTCCTGCTGACCTGAATGGAATTCTATGATCCCTCCTGCTGACCTGAATGGAATCTTATGATCCCTCCTGCTGACCTGAATGGAATCTTATGATCCCTCCTGCTGACCTGAATGGAATTCTATGATCCCTCCTGCTGACCTGAATGGAATCCTATGATCCTTCCTGCTGACCTGAATGGAATTCTATGATCCCTCCTGCTGACCTGAATGGAATCCTATGATCCCTCCTGCTGACCTGAATGGAATCTTATGATCCCTCTTGCTGACCTGAAGGGAATTCTATGATCCTTCCTGCTGACCTGAAGGGAATTCTATGATCCTTCCTGCTGACCTGAATGGAATTCTATGATCCCTCCTGCTGACCTGAATGGAATCCTATGATCCCTCCTGCTGACCTGAAGGGAATTCTATGATCCCTCCTGCTGACCTGAAGGGAATTCTATGACCCTCCTGCTGACCTGAATGGAATTCTATGATCCTTCCTGCTGACCTGAATGGAATCCTATGATCCCTCCTGCTGACCTGAATGGAATCCTATGATCCCTCCTGCTGACCTGAATGGAATTCTATGAACCCTCCTGCTGACCTGAATGGAATTCTATGAACCCTCCTGCTGACCTGAATGGAATCCTATGATCCCTCCTGCTGACCTGAATGGAATCTTATGATCCCTCCTGCTGACCTGAATGGAATCCTATGCTCCCTCCTGCTGACCTGAATGGAATTCTATGATCCCTCCTGCTGACCTGAATGGAATTCTATGATCCCTCCTGCTGACCTGAATGGAATCCTATGATCCCTCCTGCTGACCTGAATGGAATTCTATGATCCCTCCTGCTGACCTGAATGGAATTCTATGATCCTTCCTGCTGACCTGAATGGAATTCTATGATCCTTCCTGCTGACCTGAATGGAATTCTATGATCCTTCCTGCTGACCTGAATGGAATTCTATGAACCCTCCTGCTGACCTGAATGGAATTCTATGATCCCTCCTGCTGACCTGAATGGAATCCTATGATCCCTCCTGCTGACCTGAATGGAATTCTATGATCCCTCCTGCTGACCTGAATGGAATCCTATGATCCCTCCTGCTGACCTGAATGGAATTCTATGATCCCTCCTGCTGACCTGAATGGAATTCTATGATCCCTCCTGCTGACCTGAATGGAATCCTATGATCCCTCCTGCTGACCTGAATGGAATTCTATGATCCCTCCTGCTGACCTGAATGGAATCTTATGATCCCTCCTGCTGACCTGAATGGAATTCTATGATCCCTCCTGCTGACCTGAATGGAATCTTATGATCCCTCCTGCTGACCTGAATGGAATCTTATGAACCCTCCTGTTGACCTGAATGGAATTCTATGAACCCTCCTGTTGACCTGAATGGAATTCTATGATCCCTCCTGTTGACCTGAATGGAATCCTATGATCCCTCCTGTTGACCTGAATGGAATCGTATGATCCCTCCTAACCCATACCAAGCCCCACCCAGTTGACTGCTCAAAATGGTGAAAGCATCAATGGCACTGCCAATGAACAGAAAACAAAACGATGTCCCATACACATCTATAGGAACGTTCAGAATCACTGTAGCTGGAAAGAACACATCTAAAAAAGCTCCATTACCTGTTGGTCATCCATCTCTACCTCGATGGGAGTTATTGTCGGAATCTCCTCGCTCTCAATGCCTGTGGAGGAAAGGCGTATATCTTTGGTGAATCATTTAACATTGACTAGAGAGATTAGGGGCCTTTTTTGGACCAAGATTAAGTCCATAAAATACAGAAAACACTGCATATAGGTCATCAAATTCACTGTTGTAATACAATGCACACGCAGATATTTTATTGTGAGGGGAGTTTACCGGGTATGTCATTCCATAAACAATTATGCTTACATCTTTATAAGAAAATAAATGCTACTGAGTAAATACTATAATCAAGACTAAGCCCAAATCCCTCCTTTACTCCTGTGTGAACTCATACATTTGCGTTATTGAGTATTAATGCCTATACTCACCTTGTTGACTTCGTCTCCGTTTACTCCGATATTTACTGTCTTTTAGAAGTGAGGACACAATGTGACTGGTCTTTTTTCCATATTTCTTCATCAGTACTGCCACAATGTCTTTCACTCCCATCATCTTAACACTCTTATCATCCATCTTCCGACACAGATGGCGTTGAAATCGTCTGAACTTCTTCGACTTCAACATTTTCAGTTTGGCCCTGACCTCTGCTTTGACCCGTTTGTAAATACTTGCTGACATCTGAAAAACACAATAAATAAAAATCATTTAGAATGCATGCACAGTCTGGTTCACAGGACCTTTAAATCCCCCATGAACATAAAAATATTACTGTCAGTGGACTACATTAAAGCCCGACAACTATTAAAGCACTCCTCCACAATGACCGTATTAGTTGGGTCAGTGATGACCGTATTAGTTGGGTCGTGATCATAACACAGACTGATGTCCACAATAGCCAGATCAAAGCATTATTTTTTCCGATGTCAATTTAATTGCAAAATGTAAGGCCGTAACACTGACATGAGATGTATGCATAACTGTCTTGATTAACTAGCACTTGTATTCCGCCTTGCTAGCTTCGCCCTAATGTGGATGCTAGCAAGCACGCTAGGTATTGCTAGTTATCAATAGCCAATCCAGCAGCTGCTGGATGCTAAAGTGACCTTCGATTGGTCAATAGCGCCGCGATATCGCAGAGTATTTGCATAAAGTTCAGCTTTCCCCAACGTTGGTCCCACCCTGTTCACGTCGCCCAACGGTCCTCCGCCCCACTTCACTTCCCTCCATTGAAAATGAATGGGGTGACAAAACAACGTAAAGCATCCACATATACAGAGTCTACAAACTGAGACCACCATCAGAAGGGGATGCAATTGCAGAACACGCACCTCAACAAAATTCCCAACAAACTCTGCGTACAAGTCCTTTATTCTATTGAAATGTGTTGACAGTTGGAGAAATTGTTTGAACCATGGTGAGAATTCTAAAAAAGACGGCCTATGAAAGCCAACGGTCTGATATTCTAGAACACTGCTGTGCAAATGGTACATGTTTAAAAGGCTCTGCATGGTCAATCCAACCTCTACATTGGCAGTAGAGGTCGACCGATTAATCGGAATGGCCGATTAATTAGGGCCGATTTCAAGTTTTCATAACAATCGGAAATCGGTATTTTTGGGCGCCAATTTTTTATATATACCTTTATTTAACTAGGCAAGTCAGTTAATAACAAACTCTTATTTTCAATGACGGCCTAGGAACAGTGGGTTAACTGCCTTGTTCAGGGGCAGAACGACAGATTTTCACCTTGTCAGCTCGGGGGATCCAATCGTGCAACCTTACAGTTAACTAGTCCAACGCAATAACGACCTGCCTCTCTCTCGTTGCACTCCACAAGGAGACTGATTGCCTGTTACGTGAATGCAGTAAGCCAAGGTAAGTTGCTAGCTAGCATTAAACTTATCTTATAAAAAACAATCAATCATAACCACTAGTTAACAACACATGGTTGATGATATTACTAGATATTATCTAGCGTGTCCTGCGTTGCATATAATCTGACTGAGCATACAAGTATCTAAGTATCTGACTGAGCGGTGGTAGGCAGAAGCTGGCACGTAAACATTCATTCAAACAGCACTTTCGTGCGTTTTGCCAGCAGCTCTTCGTTGTGTGTCAAGCGTTGCGCTGTTTATGACTTCAAGCCTATCAACTCCGGAAATGAGGCTTGGTTCGTGTGTTCCTGGTTCGAGCCCAGGGAGGAGCGAGGAGAGGGACGGAAGCTATACTGTTACACTTGCAATACTAAAGTGCCTATAAGAACATCCAATAGTCAAAGGTTAATGAAATACAAATGGTATAGAGAGAAATAGTCCTATAATTCCTATAATAACTACAACCTAAAACTTCTTACCTGGGAATATTGAAGACTCATGTTAAAAAGGAACCACCAGCTTTCATATGTTCTCACGTTCTGAGCAAGGAACTGAAACGTCAGCCACCCCACATAGCACATATTGCACTCTTACTTTCTTCTCCAACACTTTGTTTTTGCATTATTTAAACCAAATTGAACATGTTTCATTATTTACTTGAGGCTAAATTGATTTTATTGATGTATTATATTAAGTTAAAATAAGTGTACATTCAGTATTGTTGTAATTGTCATTATTACAAATAAATAAATAAAAACGGCCGATTAATTGGTATCGGCTTTTTTGGTCCTCCAATAATCGGTATCGGCGTTGAAAAATCATAATCGGTCGACCTCTAGTTGGCAGTGCAGCATTCATACTTCTGGCTCTCCCCGGAGCAGCAGAGCTGCTGTGAAGGAAGTGTGTTTGTGTTTATACAGGATCTCCCGCCCCCACCTACTGTCAACCAATCATGTCAATGCGGAGCTACACGGAGCCCTATGCATTGTTACAACATTTGGGAAGTGCACAGCAATGCGGTACAGAGCTCAATTTGGCCTCTACGTGCCTTTGGAGGCTCCACAATTGTGTCACCCTCCATACGGAGCCTCCGATCACATTTTCAGATTAAGCATATTAGGTCAATCTGATGTCTGCATTGGACTTGCAGCATTTACAGTGATATGGCCTCTGCAGAAGTCAGGGCATTCATACTTCTTGTGCTTCGCCTTGCAGAGCTGTTGTGAAGGAAGTTGTCAAGGAATTTTTTTTTTTTTTATAGAGGTCCTCACGCCCCTCACCTGGCATCAACCAATAATGTCAATGCGGAGCTATACCGAGCCCTCCACATTGTTACAACATTTGAGAGGCGCCTGCACAGTGATACTATGCTCAAATTGGCCTCTGCCTGCCTCCCGAAGCTACGAAATTGTATCACACCATCCAATCACATTAAAGATAAAGCATAAATTGGATTACTCATGCCATTTATCTGGATAGGCAGAGATGTATGAATTACTTCTGTGATTTAATGTAATGTAAAAAAATTATGTAATTACAACAACTACTTAAAACCTAATGAAGTGTAATTTCATATCAGTTGTTCATTGATGAGACACTTTTATTATTTCCCCCTCCTACCAGAAATGGGCGTGTCGACGGAAGAGAAGATTTGAAAGCCCGGGCTTTTGAAATGGCGGCAAACTTTGATAGGTTGCTGAATCTCAATGTCTTGGAGTGCACTGGAGAATGTAGCCTGCAGCCTCATATTCTGAACCAAATCAACTATGCTTTTAGGACTACTCTAATGGACAGTTCAAGCGAGTCTCAGAAGCCTTGTACACGTTTTAATGTCGACTAATGGAACTAAAGGATTAATTTCAATAAAGAGTTGTTCCATTTGCTCCCCCACTTCCGTGTTCACTGTAAGGATGATATTTTCTTGGTTCACTGCGACATTTTACTTGACCGTTTCGTAGGCAATAGCAACAATAATCCATTGATAAATCAAGAATTAGCTCGAATCCAAACTTAATCCTCACACTAGCGCACAAGTTACCACAAACAGACTAAAAAAACAAATAGTCTAGTATTATTGTAGTTTGTAGGCTACTGTAACAGTGCACCATTCGCGTCAAATGCAAGGATAGTGGTAGGTGCATTCCTACAGCCAATGCATTTCAGACAGTAGCCTAAATTAACGACAAAAAGTCATTTTATTATCATACATGTTAAAAGGGTTAGCATCCTACCTTCAGATTTGATGATTTCTCAAATCGTTTGTCTCTGCTGCTGTTTCAATCAACAACAAAAAATGTCCATTCACAGGTTTGTCTGTCTGCGTTGTTTTTTCTTCAACTGTCTCGAATTATCTCGACTAAATACCAAATCAATTGGCTTAAAGTGATAAAAACTACCGTGGCTACATAATTCTACGGAAAAGCACATGCGTTTTATGGTTTCTTTCTGCAGAAACCAATGGTAATGTGTCGCCTTCGGTATCAATAGAACTGCCTCCTCGTTGTGTGGGTGGAGTGTGAAAGTCAGTCCCTCCCTTCCCTCATTCTCAGAAAATTGCATTTATTAAGTAATACATTTGTTCCCCGTTGAAAGCAGGCGTTTAAAAAGAATAATAAAGAAATATAAAAGTGTGTATATATATATATATATACAGTTGAAGTCGGAAGTTTACATACACTTAGGTTGGAGTCATTAAAACTCGTTTTTCAACCACTCCACAAATTTCTTGTTAGCAAACTATAGTTTTGGCAAGTCGGTTAGGACATCTACTTTGTGCATGACAGTCATTTTTCCAACAATTGTTTACAGACAGATTATTTCACAATTCCAGTGGGTCAGAAGTTTACATACACTAAGTTATTTCAAGTTGACTGTGCCTTTAAACAGCTTGGAAAATGCCAGAAAATGATGTCATGGCTTCTGATATGCTAATTGACATAATTTGAGTCAATTGGAGGTGTACCCGTGGATGTATTTCAAGTGCCTCTTTGCTTGACATCATGGGAAAATCAAAAGAAATCAGCCAAGACCTCAGAAAAACAATTGTAGACCTCCACAAGTCTGGTTCATCCTTGGGAGCAATTTCCAAACGCCTGAAGGTACCACGTTCATCTGTACAAACAATAGTACGTAAGTATAAACACCATGGGACCACGCAGCCGTCATACCGCTCAGGAAGGAGAGGCGTTCTGTCTCCTAGAGATGAACGGACTTTGGTGCGAAAAGTGCAAATCAATCCCAGAACAACAACAGCTAAGGACCTTGTGAAGATGCTGGAGGGAACAGGTAGAAAAGTATCTATATCCACAGTAAAATGTGAGTTAAATGTAATGTTTTTTCATACCCGTGGTTTACTGTCTGACAGACTACGGCTTTCAGCCAATCAGCATTCAGGGCTTGAATCACCCAGTTTATAAGAATCAATATATCACACAAATAATGGAAGGATACACATCTATCAAATCACCATCAAATTAAAAAAAACAGCTTCAAAGCAATAATCTAAAAAAAGGTAAGGCTGTGGTTTTAAAGTACCAACGCAGCCGTTTTTTATATCAATATCAAATAATTTCTAGGTAACAATTAAGCAACTTACTATAATAGCCTTCCATTCAAATGGGCAAAAATAGCTTTTAAGCAAAAAATAATTTTGCTAGGACTGTCTGGGAGTGGTCTGAGTGGAGATGGGAAAACTGAAAACTAACTTATTGACAGAGAGGTTTGGAATTCTCTTTGTTATTGGTCAATTTACCGCATGGCGATGTCACCATGGAAAGCCGAAACTCCCACAAATGCAAACCTGCTGATTAGAAGGTCCTGTGTAGATTGTATTTTCAACCACCAACTATCAGGAAATAACAGTGATACAATTTTCATACTTTTACAGTGTTAGTTTCATGAGCTGTTGTATAATATGATACAAAAATGAGGAACAACAGAATTTTGACTGCACTGGGCCTTTAAGGCTGAGGAAAAAGGTAAACACCTCTAAGACAGCTGAATGTCTGGGTATTTTACTGCAACAATGAAACACAAAGACAATATACAATAGTCACAAAACACAACCAGAGTGATATGTGAAAATGTACATTCAAAAGTATAAGGACAATGAATCACATACGGCTCACTGCAGTACCTCCCAAGGCTCAGTCCAGACTCCAAGTCCCTGGAAGTCAAACAGAGAGAAACTGTTACCTTTATGTGTGTATGTGTGTGTGTGTCCTATAGCATCATCAACACTGTCCGTGTGATTGGCAGCCAGGTTGTTGTTGGTAGAGGCATAATACGCACAGCTGATTGGACCGATGGTGACGGGATTAAGGGGAACGGAACTGGAGATGGAACGGGATCTCCTTCGTCTGGAACACAACTGTGGAAAGAAACAAAATTGTTTTAGAAGGGTAAGAGAGTACTGTACCAGAGAGACTAGATGGAGAGAGAAAGAGAGCAAGAGAGAGAGTGAGAGGGAGAAAAAGAGAGAGAGAGGGAAAGTGGAAGACAGACATAGTCCATGGCCAGTATTCACAAAGGATCTGAGGAGTGCTGATCAAGGATCAGGTTACACCTCTAATTCACCACAATCTAAAAGGCCAAACTGATCCGAAATCAGCGCTCCTACTCTGAGACGCTTTGTGAATGTGGGCCCAGGACTCACTGGAGTGCAGGAGGAGCTCCTCTGGTCACACAGGCTGAGGCTGCAGTGCAGGAAGACGTCCTGGTAGTCCCCCTGGAACACAAACAGCAGCGCAGAGAAGCGAGCCTCGAGTGATGAGCCACTCTCCTCCACCCTCACCTGGGTACGATCACTAGGACATCTGGGGAACAGAGAGGGAGGACCAGGGTTTAACTTGTACACTGCTACAAAAATACACAAACAAAAAAATGGGACCTGATGCCTCTCTGCTTTGCATTCATATCAGCATAATTTTTTTATTGGATGTAAGGCCCATGGGGTGTACTTGTACATTAAGTTGCCTCATGCTACAGAAACAGGAAGTAAGCTCCTGTCCTATGGGCCGTTCTGGCTCGGACAAGTCCACTTACAAAAATACACAGACATATAGCCAAGAACAAACATAATAGAATAATAATTTATTCTTAACTGACTTTCTTAATTGACTTGACTTGTTCAGTCTATAAACCAAATAGAAGCATAAATACTTGTTTTGAATGATGAAATATCTCATAGGGTCGTCAGGGTTGGGGGAGTGAGTGGCGTAGCAGTTGTCCAGGACAACCACAAATCGCTCCGTCTCCGTCTCGTTGACGGACACACCCACATGCAGAGCAGAGCCCAGTGGCAGAGTGACTCTCTGACCCGCTGGGTAAGGCTCTGTGTAGTTGGAGTTGTGGTACAGAGACATGGAGGCTGATGCCTTGGAGCCAATACCTGAAACTACACCTTCCACCCTGGTGCCAAGAGAACAAGCCAAGACAAATGTATTTTATTTCACCAGGTAGGCTAGTTTAGAACAAGTTCTCATTTACAACTGCGACCTGGCCAAGATAAAGCAAAGCAGTGCGACACAAACAACAACACAGAGTTACACATGGAATAAACAAACATGCAGTCAATTTATGACAAAGTTACAAAGCTGTAGCTTGTTATGTGCATATTTGTCTGCATTTAATAACAACAACTGTCAAGACTGGATGTATAAAATGCCATGAAAAAAACTTTATACTGTAAATATTTCCAGATATCTGACTGACTATTGTTATAATCCTGGACTAATCAGGGTGTAATACAGATGGGGGCGGGACTACAATGGTGTGTTATGTTGTGGTGTGATGTGTTGTGGTGTGTTATGTGGTGTGATGTGATGTGTTGTGGTGTGTTGTGTTATGTGGTGTGATGTGTTGTGGTGTGTTGTGTTATGTGGTGTGGTGTGTTGAGGTGTGTTGTGATGTGTTGAGGTGTGTTGTGTTATGTGGTGTGATGTGTTGTGGTGTGATGTGGTGTGATGTGTTGTGGTGTGATGTGTTGTGATGTGTTGTGTTGTGGTGTGGCGTTTGTATTGTTTCTGTAATGTGACGTCTCCACTCACGGCAGGTAGGGTACGACGGCCACATCTAGGCTGCTCTCTGTGTCTAGCGGATAGGCACAGGAGAAAGGTATGCTCACGGGTCGGGTGAAGGAGACATTGTGCACCTGGTAGATGAATAAACTGTTGGAGTAGATGGCATGGCTGCTGTTGGTCTGGAGAATAGAAGAAGAGAGGATGACAGTTGGGATGACATGAACAAAATGACCTCTTGACATAATATAGTAAAGGCCGCTGTCATGGCTCCCTGAAGTGTGGAAGCTATTATTCACATGGCACATTATTCATGTCCAGAGCCAGGAGTTGTTATTCACATTACACATTGTTCATGTGTAATGTGTCTCAGCCTCCAGTATTTATGCTGCAGTAGTTTATGTGTCGGGGGGCTAGGGTCAGTTTGTTATATCTGGAGTACTTCTCCTGTCTTATCCGGTGTCCTGTGTGAATTTAAGTATGCTCTCTCTAATTCTCTCTTTCTTTCTCTCTCTCGGAGGACCTGAGCCCTAGGACCATGCCTCAGGACTACCTGGCATGATGACTCCTTGCCGTCCCCAGTCTACCTGGCCGTGCTGCTGCTCCAGTTTCAACTGTTCTGCCTGCGGCTATGGAACCCTGACCTGTTCACCGGACGTGCTACCTGTCCCAGACCTGCTGTTTTCATCTCTCTAGAGACAGCAGGAGTGGTAGAGATACTCTTAATGATCGGCTATGAAAAGCCAACTGACATTTACTCCTGAGGTGCTGACTTGCTGCACCCTCGACAACTACTGTGATTATTATTATTTGACCATGCTGGTCATTTATGAACATTTGAACATCTTGGCCATGTTCTGTTATAATCTCCACCCGGCACAGCCAGAAGAGGACTGGCCACCCCTCATAGCCTGGTTCCTCTCTAGGTTTCTTCCTAGGTTTTGGCCTTTCTAGGGAGTTTTTCCTAGCCACCGTGCTTCTACACCTGCATTGCTTGCTGTTTGGGGTTTTAGGCTGGGTTTCTGTACAGCACTTTGAGATATCAGCTGATGTAAGAAGGGCTATATAAATACATTTGATTTTATTTGATTCATGTGCAGAGCCTGGAGTTGTTATTCACATTACACATTGTTCATGTCCAGAGCCAGGAGTTTGTCCAGACCACAATGCCAGTTTCAGAGAGGCAGGCAGCAAGGTTTAGACACACTCCCACAGTTGCAAACAAGATGCTAGGCTAGAAGCATGGGGAAATAATGTCTAGACGCTTTTTTCCAGTGGAGATTAAGTTTATGAATTGCCTAGCCGGGCTGTGGGACAGTGGATGAGCATTGATAATTCAAATGGAACTGTTAACAGGATTTCCTCCCAGGATTATCAGGAATAACTAACAGCTATCAACCATTCAGCATCCTGGATCTGAATTTACCGTTTTCTAAATATTAATGAACAACTGACAGATACAGTATGAGCTGCCCTTCAGTTGAAGTGAATTGACCGTAAGAAGAGAGAATATTGAAAAGAGCCAGAAGTCAGTGTTCTCACTCCTCACCGTCAATGTGTTTCCACAGCTGCCCTCCCTGCGCTCCACCTGGAACCACACTGTGCCGTTAGCTTCCTGGTGGGAGGAGCAGCGGAGGTCGGCCAGGTGAGCAGAGAACACGTTCAGACCTGCAGTCTCCAGACCAGACCGGCTGAGACCCACCTCTAGGAGGCGCCGACCACACACCAGCTCTGGGCCTAAGTTGGAAGGACGCTCTGAGTCTGAGAAAAAAACAAATGGGAGGAGGGTAAGAAAGTGGGGATGAGAGAGAGGAGAAAAAAGGTATTCATACAGGGCCCAGAGTCTAAAAATAGGACACCAGAATGGTGATCTAACTATATCCATAAAGCCTTCACTGAAGATGTTGATTGAATTATAAAAAATTATGAATAAGAATCATTAAAGAATGATACTCCTACCCGAACAGACGACACCAGCGTCTTCACCATGATTACAGTTGTGTCTCCCAAACCCATTGTGACTGCACCTTGTGAGATTAGATTCGCTGCCTGTACATCCAACATCATCCATCCATATTGTCCCGTTCCCCTGTCCGAAGTGGGCTTCAGGTGGTGCAGACAGAGCTCTTCCACAGCCCAGCTCTCTACAAACCACCTGGGCGTCACTCAAGTCCCACGAGTCATCACACACCGTCCCCCAGCTACCACTGTGGTAGACCTCCACTCTCCCAGAGCAGGAGTTAGGACCGTTGATCAATCTGATCGGGGCATCTGACAAAGAAATCAAAATCAAAACAAATGACTTACTGTAACAGCTAGACGTCACAGCTAGCACAGGCCTGCAGTGTTCAATTCATTACCAAGTGCAGCTCGCCATCTGTTGCTGTGGCCACTATTTTATCCATCACTGTGCGTGAATACCAAACTGTGAGTACAGTACTTGTTTCTCAATGTTTTACTGACAAAGTTGTCAATAGTTAAATCATATTGTCTTAGTTATTACAGCATTTATATATCTCGTTTTCATGCTAGCTCTGTAACAATGTAGGCTACATTTTTGCCTATCATTGTCAGCTGGGTAGTCTTGTAGCTAGCTACCTGTATTTTCCTTTCAGTCATCGTATTATTGTCACAGATGAGAGCAATATCTTGTTTTGTTATTGCTAAATTAATATGTGCCTTATCCTAGTATTGATGCCATTGTATTCGTGTTTATTATTTCCAGACCACATGCTGTATGGATAAAAGGATAGTTCATTGGATAATCATAGCTGGGTGATAATGGCATAGAAGTGTGAACCTGTGTTGATCGAAAATCAACATTAAAGAACTCTAAACTGAGGAACTGTTTCTCTCACCGTCTCTCTAATAGGAAGGAGTACAATCTTCATATCTCTGCCTACTCAAACCAGTGTAATATTCTCAGAGACTTCAGCCCCTTTCAACACTTATCCAAGTTACAATTGAATTGTAAGTGCATTTTACACAACAATGAGACAGCACACTTTCTTAACACTCACCTTGCCACGCTGTCACTGGTGTAACTGTTGTGGTGTTACCAGCCAATGTGGTTGATTGGTTGGTTGTTCCTGCTGTTTCTGTTGTGGTGTTCCAGTAGAAAGGTGGTGATGTTGACAGAGCTAAAGACAGGAGTTCAGTACACATGTACTTTATATGGTTCTGAATTGTTCAGTTTAACCCGGTCACGTCATTTGATCAGGAAAACCTCTGTGCCCTAATCTATGGTTGCAATGCATTAACAAGAACACCATTGATCTGACAATACCACTTATAATACCAATTAAGCTGCATCAGACAAGGTTTTAACCTTCAGAGGTAGCTGGATACAGGAAGGTGAGGCACGAGAGCACTTACACACGGTGAAAGAGACAGATTTAGAGCAGAACACAACAGCACACAGAGCACACACGTCCTAAACATACACAAGATACCTACACATCCCAGGGAAACCCCTACTACATAATTGGACAGAAAACAAACACACACAGACCGACAGACTAAACACTAGACACATTGTTTTGATTTAGTAGACGCACACATCCTAAAAAAACAGGGATACACACACACCGTACCTAGTATAACGAGGGAGGTGATGCCCTGTTCATTGCCGCTGGGGTAGGTGGCGTATTCACAGATGTATCTCCCTTCATCAGTCATCTTGATGTCAGAGATCTGGATTGAAGGGTTGCTGAGGGAGGGCGTGGGGAAGCTAACTCGTCCCTTCAGGGGTGACGCGGGGTACATTACCCCAAAATTGGGGTGGTACACGGCTATGTTGAGCATCTCGCCCTTCCTGGACTCAAAAATCCAGGACACCTGTATAGTATTTATTAATAACACACAGCAAGGGGGAATGGAGGGGGAATGGGGGGGAAAACAAGTAAACATCCATATACAGTACCAGTCAAATGTTTGGACACACCTACTCATTCAATGGTTTTTCTTTATTTTTACAAATGTATACATTGTAGAATAATAGTGAAGACATCAAAACTATGAAATAACGCACATGGAATCATTATATGTGTTATTGTTTTTACCATCGAGGACCACTTTGGTGGTCCTCTATACTTTCAAGTGATATCCTCTGGGTCCACATTGTACATTTTGTTGTATATGTCTGTTACCCCAAATAAATTCAATTCAATGTAGTAACTAAAAAAGTGTTCAACAAATCAAAATATATTTTATATTTGAGATATCTTCAAAGTAGCCACCCTTGATGACAGCCTTGCACACTCTTGGCATTCTCTCAACCAGCTTCATGAGGTAGTCACTTGGAATGCATTTCAATTAACAGGTGTGCCTTGTTAAAAGCTAATTTGTGGAATTTCTTTCCTTGTGTTGTAACAAGGTAGGGTTGGTATACAGAAGATAGCCCTATTTAGTAAAAGACCAAGTCCATATTATGGCAAGAACAGCTCAAATAAGCAAAGAGAAACGACAGTCCATCATTACTTTAAGACATGAAGGTCAATCAATACGGAAAATTTCAAGAACTTTGAAAGTGCCGTCGCAAAAAAACATCAAGCGCTATGATGAATCTGGCTCTCACGACCGCCACAGGAAAGGAAGACGCAGTTACCTATTTAATTTAAATTTTATTTAACCTTTATTTAACTAGGCAAGTCAGTTAAGAATAAATTCTTATTTACAATGACGGCCTACACCGGCCAAACCCAGACGACGTTGGGCATTGTCCCAATCACGGCCGGATGTGATACAGCCTGGAATTGAACCAGGGACTGTAGTGATGCCTCTTGCACTGAGATGCAGTGCCTTACACCGCTGCGCCACTCGGTGAGCCCAATAGAGTTACCAGCCTCAGAAATTGCAGCCCAAATAAATGCTTCACAGAGTTGAAGTAACAGACACATCAACATCAACATCAACTGTTCAGAGGAGACTGCGTGAATCAGGCCTTCATGGTCAAATTGCTGCAAAGCAACCACTACTAAAGGACAAGAAGAGACAAGAAGAAGAGATCTGTGTGGGCCAAGAAACACGAGCAATAGACATTAGACCGGTGGAAATCTGCCCTTTGGTCTGATGAGTCTAAATGTAAGATTTTTGGTTCCAACCGCTATGTCTTTGTGAGACACAGAGTAGGTGACCGGATAATCTTCACATGTGTGGTTCCCACCGTGAAGCATGGAGGCGGTGGTGTGATGATGTGGGGGAGCTTTGCTCACAGTGTCTGTGATTTATTTAGAATTCAAGGCAAACTTAACCAGTATGGCTACCACAGCATTCTGCAGCGATACGCCATCCCAGCTGGTTTGCCTTGAAGGACAATGACCTAACACACCTCCAGGCTGTGTAAGGGCTATTTGACCAAGAAGGAGAGTGATGGAGTGCTGCATCAGATGACCTGGCCTCATCCGACCTCAACCCAATTGAGATGGTTTGGGATGAGTTGGACCACAGAGTGAAGGAAAAGGAGTTCCCATATATGCTTGAAACAGTTCCCATATATGCTGGGAACTCCTTCAAGACTGTTGGAAAAGCATTCCAGGTGAAGCTGGTTGAGAGAATGCCAAGAGTGTGCAAAGCTGTCATCAAGGCAAAGGATGGCTACTTTGAAGAATCTAAAATCTAAAATATATTTTGGTTTGTTTGACACTTTTTTGGTTACTACATGATTCTATGTGTATGATTCTATTTCATAGTTTTGATGTCTTCACTATTATTCTACATTGTAGAAAATAGTAAAAATAAAGAAAAACCCTGGAATGAGTAGGTGTGTCCAAACTTTTGACTGGAACTATGTATGACTACTCTTACTTCCTGTATTTTCTTGTACATTTACTGCTACCTGCACTATTATAGGTAAAACATTTACTACTACCTGAACTATTATAGGTAAAACATTTACTACTACCTGAACTATTATAGGTAAATCATTTACTACTACCTGAACTATTATACAGTCTATTATACTGTAGGTAAAACATTTTTGAATCAAATACTATCTGACTTCATCCATGTTGGTATTTGGATGATCAAGGACAAAGTATCTTTTTCTCAGCATATTGTAACAATATATATATTAGTCCACACAACTTCCTGTGTGACTGACCTGTGTGAGCTGTATGACCTGCGCTCCTATGAAGGCACACCGCAGGTTAACCGTCTGGCCAGGATATGATATCACTTCTGGTTCCACCTCCACCCACTGTGACCTAGCCCCTGGGAGGAAGAAGAAAAGAAGAGGAAATGATCCCACCTTTCACCACAGCTTCCTGTTGTTTCCCAGACAACGGGAACCATAACGTTAAGGAGACGAGGAGAGAACTTTTGGTGCCGGGCCTCAGCTCCTGATGACAAATGACAGTACTCCCTGTTGTTTCCCAGACAACGGGAACCATAACGTTAAGGAGACGAGGAGAGGACTTTTGGTGCCGGGCCTCAGCTCCTGATGACAAATGACAGTACTCCCTGTTGTTTTGCTTAACTAGCTAACATTATGTGTCTATTTTCTGAACTGCAGAAACAGAATAATAGATGATCTATGTAAGGGGTTTTCTGGCCCAGGGACATCTGCCCAGGCAAACCGGCGACCCAGGGACATCTGCCCAGGCAAACCGGCGACCCAGGGACATCTGCCCAGGCAAACCGGTGACCCAGGGACACCTGCCCAGTGAAACCGGCGACCCAGGGACACCTGCCCAGGCAAACCGGCGACCCAGGGACACCTGCCCAGGCAAACCGACGACCCAGGGACACCTGCCCAGGCAAACCGACGACCCAGGGACACCTGCCCAGTGAAACCGGCGACCCAGGGACACCTGCCCAGTGAAACCGGCGACCCAGGGACACCTGCCCAGTGAAACCGGCGACCCAGGGACACCTGCCCAGTGAAACCGGCGACCCAGGGACACCTGCCCAGTGAAACCGGCGACCCAAGGACACCTGCCCAGTGAAACCGGCGACCCAAGGACACCTACCCAGTGAAACCGGCGACCCAAGGACACCTGCCCAGTGAAACCGGCGACCCAAGGACACCTGCCCAGTGAAACCGGTGACCCAGGGACACCTGCCCAGTGAAACCGGCGACCCAGGGACACCTGCCCAGTGAAACCGGCGACCCAAGGACACCTACCCAGTGAAACCGGCGACCCAAGGACACCTGCCCAGTGAAACCGGCGACCCAAGGACACCTACCCAGTGAAACCAGCGACCCAAGGACACTTGCCCAGTGAAACCGGCGACCCAAGGACACCTGCCCAGTGAAACCGGCGACCCAAGGACACCTGCCCAGTGAAACCGGCGACCCAAGGACCCCCATTATTTTGTCAGAAGAATAAACTGGCCCGTGAGGCACAATGACCCACACTGCAATACTACTGGCACATGTTTTGCTTTACACTCAGATTGCTATTCTATGAGAACCATTTGTCAAAACACAACACACAATTCTTTACCTTAGGAACAACATTCACAACTAAAATCTCTTGTGTGCAAATGGAAAGCAACACTGTTCAACAAGCTAAGCTCAATTACCAATTGATCACTTTCCCATGTGCAAACACTAACATGTGCAAACACTAATTGCGTAAATGTTCACTTTGCAATCAGACCTTTGGTATGGATAAAAAGGCTACTCAGGAACGACAACGTTAAGGAGACGAGGAGAGAAAGCTTCTTGAGACTTTTGGGACCAGGCCTCAGCTCCTGGTGGAGCTATACTATTTTGTAACATGTTTATGTTGTATACTGTATAACTGTAGTGTTTACTGTAGTGTATGCTATTTTGTTTTTGTAGAACTGAAAGACGACCACCATGTGGTGGTAGAACACGTCTATTTACAGACTAACAGGAGGCTGCCATTGTGCAAATGGTTGTTGAAAATAATGCCACAAGACTGCGAGAAATCCAACAACAGATTATTGAAAACCCTGCCATCTTCCATAACATCATAGTAAGCTTATCAATCATAGCCAGGATCCTTAAGAAACACCAATTCCGGATTAAGCAAATCTACAGTCTCATTTGAAAGGAATTCCCAGAGTGAAGGATAAACAATACAAATATATGTACGTAAGTAATGTACTAGTATTACACTCTTAAAACATTAGAGACTCATTGATGTTGCCAGTGAACTTTACTATACAGCAATTACAGTATTTACCGTAATTTCAGAGACTCATGGAGTTGGATGCAAGTCCCATCCCTCAGGAACTCATATTCATAGATGAGGCTGGATTCAATATAGCGAAGACGAGGCGGAGAGGAAGGAACATCATTGGTCAATGCGCCATCATTGAGGTACCTGGCCAGCGCGGGGGGAAATGTCACCATATGCGCAGCTATGAGCCACAATGGGGTCCTCTACCGCCATGCCACCCTTGGACCATACAACACTGCCGTCTTAATTTCCTGAACACCTTACATTACAATCTTTTTCAGCCAGAGCAGAGAGGACCAGGTGATCCTGAGCAGAGAGGGCCAGGTGATCCTGAGCAGAGAGGGCCAGGTGATCCTGAGCAGGAAATGTAGGTTCTAATTTGGGACAACGTGAGTTTCCATCGGGCTGCTCAGGTCCACAACTGGTTCCATGACCATCCCAGGTTTACAATTCTCTATCTCTCACCATATTCCCCATTTCTCAACCCCATTGAGGAGTTGTTTTCAGCATGGTGGTGGAAGGTGTATGATCACAAACCCTATGAACGTATGGTCCTTCTCCAGGCAATGGAAGAGGCCTGTGGTGACATTCCAGCAGAGTCCTGTCAGGGGTGGATGTGTCATGCCAGAAGATATTTTCCTGCTGTCTGGCCAAGGAGAATACCGCATGTGATGTTGATGAAAATGTTTAGCCGGACCAAAACACAAGACAAAACTGATTTTGTTTTCGCAATGGAGTATTTGTTTCTTGACTTATGATTTGACTGTATTTTGACAGTTTCTTTATCTCTTCCATACAATTGATCTAACATACAGTACAGTAGTACAAATAGGCCTATTTTCTTCCTTTGCATATGCAAAATATATTTACTGTATGTTTTAATTTTTACTGTATGTGTGCTTACAGTATGCTGTTTGACATGTACTGAGTCATGTTGAAATATAAAACAGACATTTTTACATTTGTGTTGATTCGGAAAAGGCACACCTGTCTGTCTATATGAGGTCCCACAGTTGACAGTGCATGTCAAAGCAAAAACCAAGCAATGAGGTCAAAGGAATTGTCGAAGCACAGATCTGGGGAAGGGTACCAACTAATTTCTGCAGCATTAACAGTCCCCAAGAACACAGTGGCCTCCATCATTGTTAAATGGAAGAAGTTTGGAACCACCAAGACTCTTCCTAGAGCTGGGCCAAACTGTTAGCATTGGCTGAACCTACCTTCAACTTTCTTCATACTGGACACAGAGACATACAAATGGTATCCACCATGGTATTCTGTTGTAGCTAGCAATATTCATAAAATAAATATGTTTTACAAAAAGATACCCCCCAAAATTACCGGACCCCCTGCAGTACCTCGGGCCACGGACCCCAGTTTGAAAACCACAAATCAATGTTATTTATAAGAATATTAAAATTCATGACAGCAAGATCATGTAGGAGTCAACAAAAAAAGCTGATGTTCTCGTCTGTCATCTATGCTAGGTTTGAAGTCCAGCCGAGGCTGTTATTAGTCGCTTGGCTAATAAAATATAAGGTTGTGATACACTGGAGATGGTCATGTATGTACGCAGAGATTTTATTTGAAATAGTGTGTAGATCTTCAAAGACAAAGGTGGTTGTAAAATGCAGTTATTCTGCTGGGAGAGAGGTAGAATGAATGGGATTGAATATGAGGCTTTAGAACCCCTAAATTCTCCCTTTGATTCATTCTTGGGCTCTGCATTGTTTGAGGTGAAGGTATTTTAACACATTTGTTAAATTAACAAACCATAAAAGTGAGGTGATACTTTGCATTAAGATGTTAATGAGCATTTCACACATACTATCTGTGTGCCAAAGCACAACCTGTTCGCGCAACCCTGTCTTTAAGTGGGGCGGCAGGTAGCCTAGTGGTTAGAGTGTTGGACCAGTAACTGAAAGGTTGCTAGATTGAATCCCCGAGTTGACAAGGTAAAACTCTGTCGTTCTGCCCCTGAACAAAGCAGTTAACCCACTGTTCCTAGGCCGTCATTGTAAATAATAATTTGTTCTTAACTGACTTGCCTAGTTAAATAAAGGTAAAATAAATAAAAGTGCAATGTTGAGTGTAATTTGTCTGGAAGTGTGATTTTACACAAAAACAAGATAGCACTTTCTAAAAATAGAAGAATGAAATGCAGAAAAGTATGTTTTTTTTTCTCTCACCTTGCCACCCTGGCGTGGAGTTAACTACCGATGGGGTTGTTGGGTAGATTGGTCCTCGTGTCTCTGTTGTAGCGTTCCAGTAGATTGGTGGTGCTGCTGTGGTGTTGCTGCCACCTGCTGAAGCTAAAGACCGAAGTTCAGAACAAACTTACTTCAAACTACAGGCTCTAGTGGAGGTTGGGCCAAAACAACAACAATGGCCCCTGGTTTTAGCCAGGGCCCAGAGTTATAGCCAGGGCCCAGAGTTATAGCCAGGGCCCAGAGTTATAGCCAGGGCCCAGAGTTATAACCAGGGCCCAGAGTGTAATGTAATCAGAAAAATACATTGGGCTGTAATCAAATCATAAGGCACAAGAAGGATGGTAATCTGACTGTATCTATGAACTCAAAGGAGTACAAAATTAAAAAGAAGGTTAGTTAAAGAACGATACTCCTACCTGAACAGACAACACCCGCATCTTCACCATGATTACAGTTGTGTGACCCAAACCCTAGGTGGCCACACTGCGTGAGAGAAGACTCCCTTCCAGAACAGAGAACATCATCCAACCAGATCTGTCCATTCCCCTGTCCGAAGTGGGCTCCAGGTGGTGCAGACAGAGCTCTTCCACAGCCCAGCTGTCTACACACCACCTGGGCGTCACTCAAGTCCCACAAGTCGTCACACACCGTACCCCAGTGACCGCTGTGGTAGACCTCCACTCTCCCAGAGCAGGAGTTAGGACCATTGACCAATCTAATCAGGGCATCTGACAAAGAAATGAATTACCTTCAGTCAAGTTACAACTTTGTTGGATTTGTAGGGGCATTTTACACAAGAAGAGCACATTTTCTACAGATAAAAAGGGTAGAATGCGAGAATACAAAACTCAATGTCTGTGTCCGAATGCTCATACTGAGTCCTACTGTTTGAAAAAGTTTATTAGTATGCAACACTTCAAAAATCAAGTATATTTTAAATGCCCGGATGCTAATTTCCGCTTTGACAACAGCTGATCAATTGGATATGGGGATGCGCCAGCAAAATGAACGAATAGCGGAAACAATGCAATCACGCATGATGTATTCTCAGTATTCCAAACCACAATGTTTTATATTATGTGAATTTTCTAAAATCGAGTATGGTTTAAATGGCAGGATGTTTAACTCATTTCGGCTTTTCATTCAGTAGAATTCAATGCACACTTTTCTACAAGTGTGTAGAAAGTGATGTACTGATCCTCAAAATGTTGTATAGCTGCACCATCGATAGCATCACCACTTGGTATGGGAAATGCACCGCTCTTGACCGCAAAGCGCTACAGAGGGTGGTACCTTACGAACAGCCCAGTACATCATTGGGGCCAAGCTCCCTGCCATGCAGGACCTCTATATCAGGCGGTGTCAGAAGAAGGCCCAAAAAAGTGTTCTAAGCTGTCATATGGAATTGTTTTAAGATGGTCATACCATGGATCATTTCGTTATTTGATTTTAAAAAATGTAGGTATAAATTTTTTAATCTAATAATTATTTGATTAAATATTGAATTTAATACCATAGCCCATAGAAACTCATTGAATAACAAATTCATAAATGTCAAAAAAAGACAGTCAAAAAATGTATCATAAGCAAAAATGTTTTGAAGTGTAGGAGATATAGGAGATATAAGAAAGCTGAGGATATATATAAAAAAGTTCAAAAGTTTGGGGTCACTTAGAAATGTAATTGTTTTTGAAAGATAAGCACATTTTTTGTCCATTAAAATAACATCAAATTGATCAGAAATACAGTGTAGACATTGTTAATGTTGTAAATGACTATTGTAGCTGGAAACGGCAGATTTTTTATGGAATATCTACATAGGCATGCAGAGGCCCATTATCAGCAACCATCACTCCTGTGTTCTAATGGCACGTTGTGTTAGCTAATCCAAGTTTATCATTTTTAAAGGCTAATTGATCACTAGAAAAACATTTTGCAATTATGTTAGCACAGCTGAAAACTGTTGTCCTGATTAAAGAAGCAATAAAACTGGCCTTCTTTAGACTAGTTGAGTATCTGGAGCATCAGCATTTGTGGGTTTGATTACAGGCTGAAAATGGCCAGAAACAAAGAACTTTCTTCTGAAACTCATCAGTCTATTCTTGTTCTGAGAAATTAAGGCTATTCCATGCAAGAAATTGCCAAGAAACTGAAGATCTTGTACAACGCTGTGTACTACACCCTTCACAGAATAGCGCAAACTGGCTCTAACCATAATAGAAAGAGGAGTGGGAGGCCCCGGTGCACAACTGAGCCAGTGGACAAGTACATTAGAGTGTCTAGTTTGAGAAACAGATGCCTCACAAGTCCTCAACTGGCAGCTTCATTAAATAATACCCGCAAAACACCAGTCTCAACGTCAACAGTGAAGAGGTGACTCCGGATGTGACTCCAGGATGCTGCCCTTCTAGGCAGAGTTGCAAAGAAAAAGCCATATCTCAGACTGGCCAATAAAAATAAAAGATTAAGATGAGCAAAAGAACACAGACACTGGACAGAGGAACTCTGCCTAGAAGGCTAGCATCCCGGAGTCGCCTCTTCACTTTTGACATTGTGTAACGGCTTTCGTCTTCCTCCTCGTCTGAGGAGGAGAAGTTTGAAGGATGAGAGGACCAATGCGCAGCGTGGTACGTATCCATATTTATTAGAATACTTTTCAATAATAAACAAAAACAATAAACTGACGAAAACCAACTAAGCTACAGTCCCGAACTAGTGAACACAGAAAAAACAGGAACACACGAAAAGGAACAATCACCCACAAAACACACTACAAAACAGGTTACCTAAATATGGTTCCCAATCAGAGACAATGACTAACACCTGCCTCTGATTGAGAACCATATCAGGCCAAACAAGAAACCCCACATAGAAACAGAAAACATAGACTGCCCACCCCAACTCACGCCCTGACCATACAAAACAAAAGACAAAACAAAGGAACTGAGGTCAGAACGTGACACATTGAGACTGGTGTTTTGCGGGTACTGTTTAATGAAGCTGCCAGTTGAGGACTTGTGAGGCGTCTGTTTCTCAAACTAGAAACTCTAATGTACTTGTCCTCTTGCTCAGTTGTGCACCGGGGCCTCCCACTCCTCTTTAGTGCGGTAGCAGAGAAAACAGTCTATGACTTGGGTGACTGGAGTCTCTGAAAAAATGTTGGGCTTTCCTCTGACACCACCTAGTATATAGGTCCTGGATGAAAGGAAGCTTGGCCCCAGTGATGTATTGGGCCGTACGCACCACCCTCTGTAGTGCGGTCAGACGGCGAGCAGTTGCCATACCAGGCGGTGATGCAACCGGTCAGGATGCTCTTGATGGTGCAGCTGTATAACTTTTTGAGGATCTGGGGACCCATGCCAAATCTTTTCAGTCTCCTGAGGGGTAAAAGGTGTTGTCGTGCCCTCTTATTGACTGTCTTGGCATGTTTGGACCATGATAGTTCGTTGGTGATGTGGACACCAAGGACCTTGAAACTCTCGGCCCGCTCCACTACAGCCCCATTGATGCTAATGAAACATAAGATATTACAGATTTTAATGACCTGTTGGTAGGATAATCTTAATCGTAGGTAATACATGTTATTTTCCAATGATTGCATGTTGACCAATAGAATGGATGGCAGTGGGGGTTTACTCGATCGCCTACGAATTCTCAGAAGGCTGCCCAAACTCTGCCCCTTTTTTCTTCGTATTTTCTTCACGCAAATGACGGGGATTTGGGCCTGTTCCAGAGAAAGCAGTACATCCTTCGCATCGCGTTATGTACAAAATAAGTTTGAAAATATGTTATAAACAAGGCAAAAAAACGAACAAAATAGCACAGTTGGTTAGGAGCACGTAAAACGTCAGCCATCCCATCGGGCGTCATTCTACATCTACACAGTGCATTCGGAATGTATTCAGACCCCTTGACTTTTTCCACATTTTGTTACATTACAGCCTTATTCTAAAATGGATTAAATTGTTTTCCCCCTCATCAATCTACACACAATACTCCATAATGGCAAAGCGAAAACAGGTTTTTAGAAATGTTTGCAAATATATATAAAAAAAATGTTTTTAATTGTTATTTACAAAGATGTTTCTATAACTTAATTGGAGTCCACCTGTGGTAAATTCAATTGATTGGACATGATTTGGAAAGGCACACACCTGTCTATATAAGGTCCCACAGTTGACAGTGCATGTCAGAGCAAAAACCAAGCCATGAGGTCGAAGGAATTGTCGGTAGAGCTCCAAAACAGGATTGTGTCGAGGCACAGATCTAGGAAGGGTCCCAAAACATATCTGCAGCATTGAAGTTCCACAAGAACACAGTGGACTCCAACATTCTTAAATGGAAGAAGTTTGGAACCACCAAGACTCTTCCTAGAGCTGGCCGCCTGGCCAAACTGAGCAATCGGTGGAGAAGGGCCTTGGTCAGGGAGGTGACCAAGAACCCACTGGTCACTCTGACAGAGCTCCAGAGTTCCTCTTTGGAGATGGGAGATCCTTCCAGAAGGATAACCATCTCTGCAGCACTCCACCAATCAGACCTTGATGGTAGAATGGCCAGAAAGAAGCCACTTCTGAGTAAATGCAACAACATGTGGGATAATCAAGGGGTATGAATACTTTCTGACGGCACTGTAATTATTTAATTTGTGGATCAACCCTTAGCAGTCATTCTGATCTCGTTCCCAATGATTAGTGCTTTAGTTTATTATGTTGCTGTCCAGCAGTTCTGAAATTGCGATGCACCCAACTATCCACGTTTGTCTGTGTAATAATAGCCTTTTGATTTGAACATTTGAAAGGTTTTGGTGTGTGCACTATCAGTAGCGGTGCCTGGGTAAAATCACCGGGGAAGCCAATCCAGAAAAAATAACGTATTACAACATATGTGTTGTGATAATTGCGTTGGTTGCTCTATAACCTGTTAGTTCATATGCCTTGACACCGTAATATATAGGTCTAAGGCCAAGAAAAATAGAAGACACTGTGGCAGAATAAATTCAACCACACATTTGTTTCATTACAAAACCGGAGCACAACATCTGTCCGGTGAAGTCCACAAAATATATTGCATGTAACAAACAGTACATGATCTACAGCATTGTCAACCAAGGTAATGTTATTGACATTTTCGTTACCGCAAGTCACAAAAAAAAACAGGAGTTGCCTCCATTATTCCAGCTCCATTTCAACTTCAATATTTCAACATCATCAAATCACCTATGCTTAGTCTAATACAGTGACAACTAAAAGATACCAAAAACTATTTAGTCCAATCAACGTAAGCTAAATATGATGTGGCTGTCCATGTATACTGATTTATATGTGTGTGTGTACATGCGTGCAAGTAAAAAAAACATGTTGACTCACCCTACTTGTAAAATAACAGCAATACCATCCTCCTCTTTCAAGTTGCCAAAATGGTCTATGACTGGTAAACGTTACTACATCTAGCTACATGTTGAACTTCCATACTCTCAGGCCAGGGGCACAATGTATGAATTTATGGTTGGATCAGAATCGTCGTTATAATCATTGGCCAGTACGGAGAATTAAGTAAAACCACGTTCAAATCCCTATTTCCATCCATGGCTAATTTAGGAAAGTGACAATTTTAGCTAGCTAGCCACCGGAGGACAACAACACAACGAGATGCAACAATTATATTTTTTCTGTCAATAATGACATTTGACTTGTGATGTGATTGGTCTGAAGCCAAATCCAAACTGGGACCATTCACAGCTGAACTCACTCAGTTTAGCGCAGCGCTGATTAGCTATTGTTTGTATTTATTTCTATCAAGGGAGGCCAAATGCTTGCTGGCTTCCCTTGCATTCAATGCTACGGGTGCCAACATTGTCATACTCTTTCTGATCAGACAGCACCAGATAGAAACGCTATGCATATTGAGACAGAGGGGCGCTGTTTTGTTCGCTCTGATGCTTTAACCGGTGAGATACATACAGCCTCTTGTGAATTGAATGAAATTTAGGAAACAAAGAGATGTATATGGTCATTTTTTTCTTTGGTAATTTTTTGGGGAAGCCTGGCTTCCCTTGGCATCCATGAATACACGCCACTGTGTACTACAGTACGCTATTTAATTTAATTTATTTATGTTACAGCGCTTTGGTTTCACTTATAAATATGTTGAAATGGAACCAAATAATATTTTTCTGTCTTCAGTCCTTTTTAAATGGGATAGATGGACTATATGGGCTATGGTATTGATCGAATGTGATAGTCTGACTAAAACCACCCTGAGTAGGCCTATAACGCCATTCCTATTCTATTCAGAGTTTAGAGAAATTAATCAAATTGGAAATGAGGTATTATCATGCTGGTTAATGCGATGCATGTCTGTTGAATTTGGAAAAATTCACCTGCACTCAGCCCTGCCCCATTTACGGAGCCAATCAGGAGCCTCTACTGCGTTGCGGCCGTGACATACTGCATATTTCTTACTAAACGGTACGTGCCAAATAGTATGCAACGATGAGTATATAGTATGCAGTTTAAGTTTGTAGTACGCAAGTATAGGTATTCGGACAGGGCAAGAGTCTGGGTGTACTTTACAATGATTTTGCCACCCTGTTATTGGTTCCGTGGAGTTACCTGCCAATGTGGTTATTTGGTTGGTTGGTCGGGCTGTTCCTGTTGTGGTGTTCCAGGAGATAGGTGGTGCTGCTGTGGTGTTGCTGCCACCTGACAAAGATAAAGACAGGATTTCAGTACAAACTTACTTTACACTATTTTTAAATACTAAAGTCCCTAGTGGAGGTTGGGATATAAAGGGATGGGGAGAAGTGGAGGTTGGGATATAAAGGGATGGGAGAAGTGGAGGCTGGGATATAAAGGGATGGGAGAAGTGGAGGCTGGGTTATAAAGGGATGGGGAGAAGTGGAGGTTGGGTTTTAAAGGGATGGGGAGAAGTGGATGTTGGGTTTTAAAGGGATGGGGAGAAGTGGAGGTTGGGATATAAAGGGATGGGAGAAGTGGAGGTTGGGTTTTAAAGGGATGGGGAGAAGTGGATGTTGGGTTTTAAAGGGATGGGGAGAAGTGGAGGTTGGGATATAAAGGGATGGGAGAAGTGGAGGCTGGGTTATAAAGGGATGGGGAGAAGTGGAGGTTGGGTTTTAAAGGGATGGGGAGAAGTGGATGTTGGGTTTTAAAGGGATGGGGAGAAGTGGAGGTTGGGATATAAAGGGATGGAAGAAGTGGAGGCTGGGTTATAAAGGGATGGGAGAAGTAGAGGTTGGGTTTTAAAGGGATGGGGAGAAGTGGAGGTTGGGTTATAAAGGGATGGGGAGAAGTAGAGGTTGGGTTATAAAGGGATGGGGAGAAGTGGAGGTTGGGTTTTAAAGGGATGGGGAGAAGTGGAGGTTGGGTTATAAAGGGATGGGGAGAAGTGGAGGTTGGGTTTTAAAGGGATGGGGAGAAGTGGAGGTTGGGTTATAAAGGGATGGGGAGAAGTGGAGGTTGGGTTATAAAGGGATGGGAGAAGTGGATGTTGGGTTATAAAGGGATGGGAGAAGTGGAGGTCGGGTTGTAAAGGGATGGGGAGAAGTGGAGGTCGGGTTGTAAAGGGATGGGAGAAGTGGAGGTCGGGTTGTAAAGGGATGGGAGAAGTGGAGGTCGGGTTATAAAGGAATGGGGAGAAGTGGAGGTTGGGTTGTAAAGGGATGGGAGAAGTGGAGGTTTGGTTGTAAAGGGATGGGGAGAAGTGGAGGTTGGGATATAAAGGGATGGGAGAAGTGGAGGTTGGGTTATAAAGGGATGGGGAGAAGTGGAGGTTGGGTTATAAAGGGATGGGAGAAGTGGAGGTCGGGTTGTAAAGGGATGGGAGAAGTGGAGGTTGGGTTGTAAAGGGATGGGGAGAAGTGGAGGTCGGGTTGTAAAGGGATGGGAGAAGTGGAGGTCGGGTTATAAAGGGATAGGAGAAGTGGAGGTCGGGTTATAAAGGGATAGGAGAAGTGGAGGTCGGGTTGTAAAGGGATGGGAGAAGTGGAGGTTGGGTTCAAATAAAACAGACATAAAAAAATGAGGAAAATGAATACATTAACGAGAAAAATGTGTGCTTGCTTGTCTTGAAGTATTTATGGCTGTGAAGTAAGTTGTTGTGGGGTTTAAACCATAAGACACCAGGATAGTGATCTAACTGTATCCATAAAGCCTTTACTAAGGTTGTTGATTGGAATAAAGAGTAAAGTTGATAAAGAAGCTTAAAAAACGATACTCCTACCTGAGCAGATGACACCAGCATCTTCGTGATGTCCACAGTTGTGTAATCCAAACCCATTGTGACTGCACCTTGTGAGATTAGACTCGCTGCCTGTACATGTAACGTCATCCAGCCAGATTGTCCCGTTCCCCTGTCCGAAGTGGGCTTCACGTGGTGCAGACAGAGCTCTTCCACAGCCCAGCTGTCTACACACCACCTGGGTGTCACTCAAGTCCCACAAGTCGTCACACACCGTCCCCCAGTGACCGCTGTGGTAGACCTCCACTCTCCCAGAGCAGGAGTTAGGACCATTGACCAATCTGACTTGACTATTGGCTATTGCTGATGTTGTTGTATCGGATGTCATTGTTGAAAACATACTGTCTACGATGCCGGGTGGGGTGGTGAGCGGTGGTGTCGACATCTGTGTTGGAGAGGTGGCATTGACATCTGACCCATCTGAAAGAATTGAGTTTCTGATGAAGCATTGGCTACTAGCCACAGTATCATGTACCATAATTATGTATGACTTACAAGACCTTCAGGAAAAATGTCAACTACTATGATGAAAATGTAACTCTGCACAGATCTTAAACACAAGGACCTGAAACACATAATAACAAATGACCAAGACCATCAACCCTGCTACCTGAGCTATGACCAGTGGTGACCTGTATGAACAGGAGCAGCAGCTGTTACCTGAGCTATGACCAGTGGTGACCTGTATGAACAGGAGCAGCAGCTGTTACCTGAGCTATGACCAGTGGTGACCTGTATGAACAGGAGCAGCAGCTGTTACCTGAGCTATGACCAGTGGTGACCTGAATGAACAGGAGCAGCAGCTGTTACCTGAGCTATGACCAGTGGTGACCTGTATGAACAGGAGCAGCAGCTGTTACCTGAGCTATGACCAGTGGTGACCTGTATGAACAGGAGCAGCAGCTGTTACCTGAGCTATGACCAGTGGTGACCTGTATGAACAGGAGCAGCAGCTGTTACCTGAGCTATGACCAGTGGTGACCTGAATGAACAGGAGCAGCAGCTGTTACCTGAGCTATGACCAGTGGTGACCTGTATGAACAGGAGCAGCAGCTGTTACCTGAGCTATGACCAGTGGTGACCTGTATGAACAGGAGCAGCAGCTGTTACCTGAGCTATGACCAGTGGTGACCTGTATGAACAGGAGCAGCAGCTGTTACCTGAGCTATGACCAGTGGTGACCTGTATGAACAGGAGCAGCAGCTGTTACCTGAGCTATGACCAGTGGTGACCTGTATGAACAGGAGCAGCAGCTGTTACCTGAGCCATGACCAGTGGTGACCTGTATGAACAGGAGCAGCAGCTGTTACCTGAGCTATGACCAGGGGTGACCTGAATGAACAGGAGCAGCAGCTGTTACCTGAGCTATGACCAGTGGTGACCTGAATGAACAGGAGCAGCAGCTGTTACCTGAGCTATGACCAGTGGTGACCTGTATGAACAGGAGCAGCAGCTGTTACCTGAGCTATGACCAGTGGTGACCTGTATGAACAGGAGCAGCAGCTGTTACCTGAGCTATGACCAGTGGTGACCTGTATGAACAGGAGCAGCAGCTGTTACCTGAGCTATGACCAGTGGTGACCTGTATGAACAGGAGCAGCAGCTGTTACCTGAGCTATGTCCAGTGGTGACCTGTATGAACAGGAGCAGCAGCTGTTACCTGAGCTATGACCAGTGGTGACCTGTATGAACAGGAGCAGCAGCTGTTACCTGAGCTATGACCAGTGGTGACCTGTATGAACAGGAGCAGCAGCGGAGCCCCTGAGGACGTCATTAAGAACACCATCATTCAGATCCAAAACACACCTGAGAAGAGGTTTAGAGTTAGTAGTGGGTAGTTAGTGGACAATTGAGTGATACTGTATATAGTTAAACATCTAGAAAGCAATTCACATAAAGTGTTACTAGGAATTACAAATAAAATAAAGCATAATTGAAACCAAATCCAACAATGTAGTTTTAGTCTGCTAGAATGGTCAAGTCTTCCAGGACCTCCATCGGTGACTTACCAGTCAGAGGACGTGTGTTCTGGATTTCACCTGGGAGCTCCATTTATACCGTTTCCTAGGACACATCATGTGACCATAAAGAACATTTATATTGTGATTACCGGAATTGAGTTACTTATTCATCGCTTTTAAATCCAAACAGAAACCAACCTGACAGATGAATAAAACAACTCTTTGTCAGAAATCCTTGTGTCAATATACTTAGTCATAGGACTTGTCAATAATATGGACACAACCTCCCTATATAATAGAACAACCTTGGGGGTTATGAACACAAAGACAGTTTGTACATTCCAGTAAAACCACAGCCAACCCCTTTAATCCAAACCTACCTTTAGCCAACAGCCATGTCCATAAAATGTATTTAATGTGTTACTATCAAGAAGTCCTTTGAAGTCATTTGAGTCCATTGCAAAACTGTGAACAAAATAAAAACATACATACAAAACTTTAACAGCTCAATTGTAAATCTGACCAATTTGTTTGATTGCGGTTTACCCATTTCTTTGAATGTTTGATACTCCTTTAATGTATTTCTGTCTGCAAAATTAGTTATTTGTACAAAGCAAAGTTTCCTTTTGCACAAAGTAAACTGACCCTAACCTTCACAAGACAGTTGCCATGGATTCAAAGTGTGCAAGAATTCAGAGAGGCTTTATCTTTTGTGTAGTGAACCATAAAAAACAATCCTGTAGTGCATTTCCACTATCTAAATCAAACACACTAACCCTGATGGTCAGATAACCTACATTCCCAAGTTGTCATGTCATGTTTGCGTCAAGTGTTGCTGGGGAATACATGGTATGCGTCCCAAAAGGCACACTATTCCCAATTTAGTGCACTACTTTTGACCAAGGCTCATAGGGTTCTATATAGAGAAAAGGGTGCCATTTGGGATGCAAGCCCAATGTCATTTCTTACTAATACTATGAATTGTCATACGTGTGAGATTTGCTTTACTCAAAGTGTTACTGGGGCATGCCTCTTGTTGTATAGCACCTGAAGTCCTCACTGTGCTGTACACTCTCAAATAAAAATTTATCGAATTGCATTACAAACTCGTTACAGTATTCTGAACAAAAATATGAAGGCATCATGCAACAATTTCATTTTTTTTAACATGAGTTACAGTTCATATAAGGAAATCAGTCAATTGAAATAAACTCATTAGGCCCTAATCTATGGATTTCACACGACTGAGCACGGGTGCAGCCATGGGCAGGCGGGCATAGGCTCACCCACTTGGCAGCCAGGCCCATCCACTGGGAAACCAGGCCCAGCCAATCAGAATAATTTTTTCCCCACAAAGGGGCTTTATTAAAGTGTCATGTTATTGTCCCCAGCACAAGGTACACCTTTGTAATGATCATGCTGTTTGATCAGCTTCTTGATATGCCACACCTGTCAGGTGGATGGATTGTCTTGGCAAAGGAAAAATGCTCACTAACATACTTGTAAACAAATTTGTGCACAACATTTTAGAGAAATAAGCTTTTAATGCATATGGGAAATGTATAGGATTTTTTATTTCTGCTCATGAAACATGGGACCAACACTTTACATGTTGCATTTATATTTTTGTTCAGTGTAATTGAGGTGCAAATGCTTGTCACTGGGGTGGTACCCTGTAAGGTACACTATATATACTAAAGTACAGACCCGTAGCACTCACGTCTGTAGCCATGAAGTGCTTTGAAAGGCTGGTCATGGCTCACATCAACACCATTATCCCAGAAAACCTAGACCCACTCCAATTTGCATACCGCCCAAACAGATCCACAGATGTTGCAATCTCTATTGCACTCCACACTGCCCTTTCCTACCTGGACAAAAGGAACACTTATGTGAGAATGCTGTTCATTGACTACACCTCAGCATTCAACACCATAGTGCCCTCAAAGCTCATCACTAAGCTAAGGATCCTGGGACTAAACACCTCCCTCTGCAACTGGATCCTGGACTTCCTGACGGACCGCCCCCAGGTGGTGAGGGTAGGTAGCAACACATCTGCCACGCTGATCCTCAACTCTGGAGCCCCCCAGGGGTGCGTGCTCAGTCCCCTCCTGTACTCCCTGTTCACCCACGACTACATGGCCAGGCACGACTCCAACACCATCATTAAGTTTGCAGACGACACAAGAGTGGTAGGCCTGATTACCGACAACGACGAGACAGACTATAGGGAGGAGGTCAGAGACCTGGCCGGGTGGTGCCAGAATAACAACCTATCCCTCAACGTAACCAAGACTAAGGAGATGATTGGGGTTTTAGGCTGGGTTTCTGTACAGCACTTCGAGATATTAGCTGATGTACGAAGGGCTATATAAAATAAACTTGATTTGATTTGATTTGATGATTGTGGACTACAGGAAAAGGAGGACCGAGTACGCCCCCATTCTCATCGACGGGGCTGGAGTGGAGCAGGTTGAGAGCTTCAAGTTCCTTGGTGTCCACATCACCAACAAACTAGAATGGTCCAAACACACCAAGACAGTCGTGAAGAGGGCACGACAAAGCCTATTCCCCCTCAGGAAACTAAAAAGATTTGGCATGGGTCCTGAGATCCTCAAAAGGTTCTACAACTGCAACATCGAGAGCATCCTGACTGGTTGCATCACTGCATGGTACGGCAATTGCTCGGCCTCCGACCGCAAGGCACTTCAGAGGGTAGTGCGTACGGCCCAGTACATCACTGGGGCTAAGCTGCTTGCCATCCAGGACCTTTATACCAGAGGAAGGCCCTAAAAAATGTCAAAGACCCCAGCCACCCCAGTCATAGACTGTTCTCTCTACTACCGCATGGCAAGCGGTACCCGGAGTGCCAAGTCTAGGACAAAAAGGCTTCTCAACAGTTTTTACCCTCAAGCCATAAGACTCCTGAACAGGTAATCAAATGGCTACCTGGACTATTTGCATTGTGTGCCCATCCCCCCAACCCCTCTTGTACGCTGCTGCTTCTCTCTGTTTGTCATATATGCACAGTCACTTTAACTATACATTTATGTACATATGTACATACTACCTCAATTGGCCCGACCAACCAGTGCTCCTGCACATTGGCTAACCGGGCTATCTGCATTGTGTCCCGCCAACCCCTCTTTACGCTACTGCTACTCTCTGTTCATCAAATATGCATAGTCACTTTAACCATATCTACATGTACATACTACCTCAATCAGCCTGACTAACCGATGTCTGTATGTAGCCTCGCTACTTTTTTAGCCTCGCTACTGTATATAGCCTGTCTTTTTACTGTTGTTTTTATTTCTTTACTTACCTATTGTTCACATAATACCTTTTCTGCACTATTGGTTAGAGCCTGTAAGTAAGCATTTCACTGTAAGGTCTACACCTGTTGTATTCGGCGCACGTGACAAATCAACTTTGATTTGATTTTATATGTGTACACACCTTCAAATTAGTGGATTTGGCTATTTCAGCCACACCCGTTGCTGACAGGTGTATAAAATTGAGCACACAGCCATGCAATCTCCATAGACAAATATTGGCAGTAGAATGGCCTTACTGAAGAGCTCAGTGACTTTCAACTTGGCACCGTCGTAGGATGCCACCTTTACAACAAGTCAGTTTGTAAAATGTCTGCCCTGCTAGAGCTGCCTCAGTCAACTGTAAGTGCTGCTATTGTGAAGTGGAATGGAGCAACAATGGCTCAGCCGTGAAGTGGTAGACCGCAGAAGCTCACAGAACAGGACCGCCAAGTGCTGAAGCGTGTAGTGCGTAACAATTGTCTGTCCTCGGTTGCAACACTCACTAACGAGTTCCAAACTGCTTCCGGAAGCAATGTCAGCACAAGAACTGTTCGTTGGGGGCTCATGAAATGTGTCTCCATGGCCGAGCAGCCGCACACAAGGCTAAGATCACCATACGCAATGCCAAGTGTCGGCTGGAGTGGTATAAAGCTCGCTGCCATTGGACTCTGGAGCAGTGGATATGCGTTCTCTGGAGTGATGAATCATGCCATCTGGCAGTCCGACGGACGAATCTGAGTTTGGTGGATGCCAAGAGAACGCTACCTGCCCGAATGCATAGTGCCAACTGTAAAGTTTGGTGGAGGAAGAATAATGGTCTTGGGCTGTTTTTCATGGTTCGGCTAGGCCCCTTAGTTCCAGTGAAGGGAAATCTTAATGCTACAGCATACAATTACATTCTAGACGATTCTGCGCTTCCAACTTTGTGGCAACAATTTGGGGAAGGACCTTTCCTCTTTCCCCATGACAATGCCCCCGTGCACAAAGCGAGGTCCATATAGAAATGGTTTGTTGAGATCGATGTGGAAGAACATGACTGGCCTGCACAGAGCTCTGACCTCACCCCCATCGAACACCTTTGGGATGAATTGGAACGCGGACTGCGAGCCAGGCCTAATCTCCCAACATCAGTGCCCGACCTCACTAATGCTCTTGTGGCTGAATGGAAGCAAGTCCCTGCAGCAATGTTCCAACATCTAGCGGAAAGCCTTTCCAGAAGAGTGAAGGCTGTTATAGCAGCAAAGGGGGTGACGAACTTCATATTAATGCCCATGATTTTGGAACAAGATGTTTGATGAGCAGGTGTCCACATACTTTTAGTTATGTAGTGTAAGTCAATAGTACCTTTAGTCAGATGTACACTTATTATAGACTTAAAGTTTGTTCCTTCAAAGATTGTGTACCAAAATATTACAGTTCTTTCTATAAAGGTGTACCTACAGAAATGATACACATTTGCATTGGGGTACCACTCTGGTGACAAAGCCCTCTGTTCCTTTCAAGTGGCAAAATTGTACCTTTAAAAGTGTACACATTTGCCGTCTTAAGGTACCTGTTACGGTTTACTAGGAGTGGTGGGTAGGAGTCAGGCTCAGAGAGCAGAGGGTTCAGTGATTTGTAGATTTATTTCTCCGGCACAAAACAGTCACGCCAAATACAGGGCGCATAAACACTGACCAGCCCAAACACAGGGAGCATAAACACTGACCAGCCCAAACACAGGGAGCATAAACACTGACCAGCCCAAACACAGGGAGCATAAACACTGACCAGCCCAAACACAGGGAGCATAAACACTGACCAGCCCAAACACAGGGAGCATAAACACTGACCAGCCCAAACACAGGGAGCATAAACACTGACCAGCCCAAACACAGGGAGCATAAACACTGACCAGCCCAAACACAGGGAGCATAAACACTGACCAGCCCAAACACAGGGAGCATAAACACTGACCAGCCCAAACACAGGGAGCATAAACACTGACCAGCCCAAACACAGGGAGCATAAACACTGACCAGCCCAAACACAGGGCAAACGATCCGGAGAACAATGAAAACACATCCACAACCGACAGAGAACACAAATAATCCCGCACAAACCTAAGCGGGCCTAACAGGCTTAAATAGACCAAAAATCAAGAAACAAACAGGAACAGGTGCAACTAATAATACCAAACTAACAGAAAAGGAAAAAGGGATCGGTGTCGGCTAGTAGACCGGCGACGACGACCACCGAGCACTGCCCGAACAGGCAGGGGAGCCACCTTCGGTGGGAGTCGTGACAGTACCACCTCAATGACAAAGACATTTGTTCCTTTAAGTTGCAAAAAGCTCCAGTAAGACGTTCTAAACCTCTCTGCATTTACAATATGTAATGTAATATAATGTTGATTCAACAACAATGAATATTAGCAAGACCTCTTTGTTGTTACATACTCTTACATAATCCTTTACAAAGACTTTAGAACTGGCGTTGGACAATAATAGTGATCAACCTGAACATAACCATAGACCACCTAAACTGGTACAAAACTTCCATTAACGAGTGGCACAAATACAACACTGTGGAAACCACGGCCATACAATATGCTAATGAGCCCCCTCAGCTACATTGCCCACACAAACATGAAAAAAACGCAGTGATGATTGTACCTTATATTCTAAATATTGTGTATAGAGATGTACCAATATACTAGACCATCTGCACATGTACCCTAAAAGGTACCGAACAGTACAGTATGTTTACCTCTGAAGATACTTTGTGTACTTTTGACCTTTTTGTACCCAAGGGAACAATACTGAACCCTAACCGTACCCATATTTTTGAGAGCGTACTAGTATAATAAGTGCATCAAATATTTGCCTTTATTTCTTTCCACTGGCGATTACCCTGAGCCAGAGGGGATGGGGATGTGAACATCTCTTATGATGCTGTTATGGCAGGGCTCTCCAACCCTGTTCCTGGAGAGGTTTTCACTCACCTAATTATCTGATTGATAAGCTGAAAAAGTTTAGTTTCAACTGGGGTTGGAGCGAATACCCTCTTGTAGGTTTCTCTCTAGGAACAGGGTTGGAGTTAAAACCTACAGGAGGTTAGCTCTCCAGGAACAGGGTTGGAGTTAAAACCTACAGGACGGTAGCTCTCCAGGAACAGGGTTGGAGTTAAAACCTACAGGAGGGTATCTCTCCAGGAACAGGGTTGGAGAGCCTTGTGTTATGGAATAGTAGCCCATAACCCCTAACAAAGGAACCAACCAAACGTAGTTGGTCTTGTAGAGCCATCTGGTGGGGGATGTCGATACAGGATAATGAAGCAAGACTTGGCAATATGCCAGGACCTTCATCAGATTGATTATCACATCATCTGTGTTTTTTCAATGATAAGTCCTCATGTATCCCTTTTTATCACTGTAATACAACACATCTCTTCAGGTCTCTTTTTTTTGTGACTGACTGTGTTCAAAACCAGATTTCAAGTGCACCACACAGCTATGTTACCCTGAGCTGAAGCCTGCCAGCGTACCATACAGCTATGTTACCCTGAGCTGAAGCCTGCCAGTGTACCACACAACTATGTTACCCTGAGCTGAAGCCTGCCAGCGCACCACACAACTATGTTACCCTGAGCTGAAGCCTGCCAGCGCACCACACAACTATGTTACCCTGAGCTGAAGCCTGCCAGCGCACCACACAACTATGTTACCCTGAGCTGAAGCCTGCCAGCGCACCACACAGCTATGTTACCCTGAGCAGAAGCCTGCCAGCGCACCACACAACTATGTTACCCTGAGCTGAAGCCTGCCAGCGTACCACACAACTATGTTACCCTGAGCAGAAGCCTGCCAGCGCACCACACAACTATGTTACCCTGAGCTGAAGCCTGCCAGCGTACCACACAACTATGTTACCCTGAGCTGAAGCCTGCCAGCATATCACACAACCATGTTACCCTGAGCAGAAGCCTGCCAGCGCACCACACAACTATGTTACCCTGAGCTGAAGCCTGCCAGCATACCACACAACTATGTTACCCTGAGCTGAAGCCTGCCAGCGCACCACACAACCATGTTACCCTGAGCTGAAGCCTGCCAGCGCACCACTAAACTATGTTACCCTGAGCTGAAGCCTGCCAGCATACCACACAACCATGTTACCCTGAGCAGAAGCCTGCCAGCATATCACACAACCATGTTACCCTGAGCTGAAGCCTGCCAGCGCACCACACAACTATGTTACCCTGAGCTGAAGCCTGCCAGCATACCACACAACTATGTTACCCTGAGCTGAAGCCTGCCAGCGCACCACACAGCTATGTTACCCTGAGCTGAAGCCTGCCAGCGCACCACACAACTATGTTACCCTGAGCTGAAGCCTGCCAGCACACCACACAACCATGTTACCCTGAGCAGAAGCCTGCCAGCGCACCACACAACTATGTTACCCTGAGCTGAAGCCTGCCAGCGCACCACACAGCTATGTTACCCTGAGTTGAAGCCTGCCAGCACACCACACAACTATGTTACCCTGAGCTGAAGCCTGCCAGCACACCACACAACCATGTTACCCTGAGCTGAAGCCTGCCAGCATGGACATTCTCTTGGGGAGTTAACAGAAGTCTTCAGGTCTCAGGCAAGGTTACACGCCACGTCAGTGTAGTACAAACCACCTCTGTTACATCAGGCTACATGTCCTGGATTGAATATTGAGAGCATTTTGAACACTGCCCACTGTTTAACTGACTCAATTAAATCAAATAGTATTGTCAAACAGATGGACTCAGTTAGTTATCGATCTGCTATAAAGGCTAAGTCAATTAGAAACCATTTGATAGGAAAGCTATCGAGTCACTGCCATTGATTTGGAGCGTTTTCAACCTTTTTCTGGTCTCTGTGTGTTTAAGTTGTATCAGTAGGTTCGTATTCTGTGGAAAAGTTCCATCTTTATTAACAGCCATGCTGGAATGAGACTCCTGGACCCTGTAATATTGTTGCTTAATGATGATTCCAAATTGGCCTGGTGGACAAACAACATAAAATAATTGTTGGCTGGCCTAGCTGTGAATTCCTCCACATGAGCTTTGTGTGCTATACTGACTCAGACAGTTTCAGGACATTGTGATGTTAGAGTTGTCCACCGCTAGGATGAACAAGGCCAAGGCCTCCACACTGCTGACATGGACAGATAGAAGTTCTAAGACATCAGAACTCATTGCCCTGAGGTCCACTGAGGGCCACTGAGGTCTACTGAGGTCTACGGAGGTCTACTGAGGGCCACTGAGGGCCACTGAGGGCCACTGAGGTCTACTGAGGTCTACTGAGGGCCACTGAGGTCTACGGAGGTCTAATGAGGGCCACTGAGGTCCACGGAGGGCCACTGAGGTCCACTGAGGTCCACGGAGGTCCACTGAGGTCCACTGAGGTCTACTGTCCTAATATCTTGTTTCTGACTTTTCTGTGATCACTGTTTCGATTGTTTGGCATGTGTTACTATTTTATGTGTATTTATGCATTATTTATTGATCCATTCTTGCCCTTTGATTTCCATTTTCATATTTCTGTTTTAAAACTATGCTGTTTTCATTTAACCTATGCAATGATATGCAAACTGGGACCTTTAGAGGAGGAGGATAGTGGGTGGTGGATGGGGTGTTCTTTTAGGGTTTTATGTTGTTATGTTTGAAAATGTTCTAAAATTAAATGTACTTCAAAAAAGTTGTATCAGTGACTTCTGAGGACTCAGGCATCCGTATGACCTTTAACACAGGTACTTTGCATCACATAGCGTTGATAGTAAAACACACATGCCTTGTTTTGGGGGTTCTGGGCCAAAAAGCTAATAATAATGAAGTAGATGCTCCAACACATTAGTTCACTCTTAGAAAATGTTCCAGGAAGAACCTTTTCACCAAAGGTTTCCTAAAGGGATCTTTGAGGGTTCTTTGTTGGGCAAAAGGGTTCTACCTGGAATAAAAAGTAGTCCTGGAAACTGGACAGCTGGAGGACCCTTTATGAACCCTTTCAACAACAAAATGTTTTGATCCCTGAAAGGATGTTGCTCAGGTCCATGTCCTACTTCATTAGTGTTTTGCATCACAACAATAGAAACAGAATGGGAACATTATGACACTGAAAATAGAAACAGAATGGGAACATTATGACACTGAAAATAGAAACAGAATGGGAACATTATGACACTGAAAAGGAAAGAACATTAGCTGTATGTTTCATTGATATCACACAATGTGCTTTTCAGATCAATGGATCCCGTCAATTTTAATGTTGGCCAGTGGACAGCTGTTTGATCTTCTCTCTCTTATTGCTCCTTGTAAGAGAAAATAAAATATTATGCAGATCTTTTTAAAGTGCACCAAATGTGTAATTTGCTTGTCCTCTAAAAGAACACCATAATATTTTAGATCACTGAATGCACCGCCTGTATTTTAGATCACTGAATGCACCGCCTGTATTTTAGATCACTGAATGCACCGCCTGTATTTTAGATCCCTGAATGCACCGCCTGTATTTTAGATCCCTGAATGCAGCGCCTGTATTTTAGATCACTGAATGCAGCGCCTGTATTTTAGATCACTGAATGCAGCGCCTGTATTTTAGATCACTGAATGCACCACCTGTATTTTAGATCACTGAATGCAGCGCCTGTATTTTAGATCACTGAATGCAGCGCCTGTATTTTAGATCACTGAATGCAGCGCCTGTATTTTAGATCACTGAATGCAGCGCCTGTATTTTAGATCACTGAATGCAGCGCCTGTATTTTAGATCACTGAATGCAGTGCCTGTATTTTAGATCACTGAATGCAGCGCCTGTATTTTAGATCACTGAATGCAGCGCCTGTATTTTAGATCACTGAATGCAGCGCCTGTATTTTAGATCACTGAATGCAGCGCCTGCATTTTAGATCACTGAATGCAGCGCCTGTATTTTAGATCACTGAATGCAGCGCCTGTATTTTAGATCACTGAATGCACCGCCTGTATTTTAGATCACTGAATGCACCGCCTGTATTTTAGATCACTGAATGCACCGCCTGTATTTTAGATCACAGAGGAATGTGCAGGCCGTGCTTTCAGTTAAGTACAGTATTGAGTGTTTAGATTGGTGTGACGTTTTGGAAGTCTCCAAGGGAGCCAATCAACCGGTTGATACCCTGTGGACCAAACACCCAGCGTGAGGTCACTCAGGACACATTTCTGGTGTTGGCACTGCCATTTACCACTCGTTAAACTAAGGTGTTTAACACGGCTGCGATCGGGCCAGGCAAGGCCCCCCGTGGTCTCATTGATCCTACCATTCAGTCCTCCCCAGGGGTGCTTTTAGAGATTTGGCAGGGTGTCAATCGGATTCTGAACCCTGTGACCACTGTCCTGTCAGTACGTTCTTCTAAGAACTGGTCTTGGTGAAGATATTACCTTGGTAAGGCTCTGAAAGTCACCCAGAGTTCTAATTCTAAGATAATGATTTGTTGCATTTCGGCTCACAGTGAACCTATACTGAACAGTTTTACAGTTCAGTAAACAGAATAATGGAACAGAATAATGGAATAGTATCAAACACATTGTTTCCATGGTTTCCATGTGTTTGATACCATTCCATTCATTCCATTCCAGACATTATTATTAGCTGTCCTCCCCTCGGTAGCCTCCTGTGCTTGGGTGACAAATCCAAAAGATGATTCAAGGAAATTAACTTCTCAGAAGCCACATTTTCAGGTACAGAGAATAAATAGTCCCATTCTCTCCTGTCAAACACATCTGAATCTAAGGATGCTCAGGAACGTCCCAATATGCAGGGGAGTGTTGGACATTGGTTAATAAACCCTGTCTAATCCAATATTATGTATATCAAAGCAGATGTCTTTCACAACAGAGAAGCAAGACATTTTGCTGGTATTTGAATGTTTTGATTCAAAAGCAAAATTGGTCTAAAAGAGCAACAGTTAGACACGTCTTTGCAATGCTTAAACAAAAGTTTGAACTTCTGTCAGACTTTGACACACTGGTCGAGAGAGTGCTTAAACATTTCCAGAAGAAAAGATGCCAGTTTGGCAGAAAATGTATTGGGTACCCTCAGGCGATTCGGAATTATTAAGGAGAGAGGAGAGACGACACGTTTAGATCAGGTAGTGAAATATTCCTTTTGAATCTCTGTGCCTGAAAAAGCAGCCTGAATTAAACGTATTGGATGGGATCGGTCAGTGTCTGTAATTGACTGGACGTAGAGTGATGGCTTTGCATCATGTATCATCATCTCAAATACAGCCTCTCTATGTTTCTTCATTGTCATTCCATGGCAACAATAGTTGGCTACAGCCTGTCAGGTAAGAGAGTCAGGCCCCATTTTAGGTTTTTAAATCACATTTAAAACCCCACATTTTTAGCATGCCTTTTAGTCAGTAATTGTTTTAAACATCCTCAGTGTTGTGTTATTTTATTAATCCTTCATACTACCTGTTCGCTTTAACTTTATTCATTTGATTGTTTTAATGTAAAGTGTGTTGCGATTTTGAATGCACTTTAAATAAAGTTTGATTTAATTTCATTTACAACACATTTACATAAGACCAGGGCAAGCTATCACTTCTTCTCAAGGGGATGCGGTGTCTCCTGTCCCCTGTCCTCCAGTAGCCATCCCAATTCCTTCCTTCCTGTCTCAGACCTCATTAGAGAGTACCTCAGCCCAGCTCTACTCAGAGAACATGTCATGCTATTCATAGCACACGGGCTAGGTATGGATCTCCAAGGACATCTGTAGGTAACTACAGAGCTGCATTCTTACTAGCAACCCAATTCTGTCTGAAACAACATTTTATGCTATCCTTGGTGGACTACGTAGGATACCATAATGAACAACTCCCATACTCTTTCTACAGATGTATTTATCTGTATTATGTGGTGGTTATTCAACAGAGATGATTTGACTCGACTGAAGGTAATCTCATTTAACACAGAACTAAAATCTTGCTTAATTTGTTCAGATGCTCGATAGATATTTGTTAATGAGAGTTTAGACTGAAGACTAATTAGTGCAGATAAGGGGTTTTTGGCATGAATCTTGCTCTGGAGGCAGCTCTGCAGAGTGGTCACAAGCTGGCACAGCCACAAAGTCATCACATCTGATTTTAAACATAACCTTAACCCTGACCACACTGCTGACCATAATGCCTGACCTTAAATTAAGACCAAAAAGCACATTTTTGTTTTCAATAATGTTTACAAAATAGCCAATTCTGTCTTTGCAGCTGGTCCATCTAGCCATAATCGCTCAGTTCTGCCTCAAGTACAAGACTCATCCCAATAAACATCAACCTGCTTAATTAGTCTGAGAGGCTCCTTCATTTGCTTTCATCTCAGTCAGCGGTCCAACACACTTTGAGAACATCTCTTCATCTTTCCCTGAAGAAGAGATCATCAAAACCATTCGGGTATTGACTCCCCATTACCCCAGAGACAAGAAATCGATATCGAAACTGCACGGCAGAGAAAGGGTCAATTGGACACCTTATTCATTGGTCAATTACTTCAACATTCCTTTGTCCTTTTTAGGTCATCACCACATTCTCATGTGCCAATGTCACTTCTCTCTGCCGGGACCACAATGCACCAGGCAGTAACCTTCACGCTCGTCAATAAGGCTGAGTAAGAGTTTTTAGGAGGCCATGTAGCTTGATACCACTCACCAGAGTGGATAGTATGCGCAGTATTGATTTCATGGTTCCCCGTAAGAGCAATTAGCATGTTCCCTGCCTGCAGCAGCAACCTGTGAACTCTTTGACCAGCTGTTTCTTTTGTCGCTGAGGATCACGCACATTCGTTTTGCACTCGGCAACAGAACACAGAACACAGTGGAACAGAACACAGAACACAGTGGAACAGAACACAGAACACAGTGACACAGAACACAGAACACACAGACACACAGTCACTCTGCATGCACGGACTCAGTTACCGCTTGTTAGTGTGGTTTGTCTCTTCACCACATTTCAATCCTTTTCAACACAATTTTTTATTTATTTTATTTCACTTTTATTTAACCAGGTAGGCTAGTTGAGAACAAGTTCTCATTTACAACTGCGACCTGGCCAAGATAAAGCATAGCAGTGTGAACAGACAACAACACAGAGTTACACATGGAGTAAACAATAAACAAGTCAATAACACAGTAGGGGAAAAAATGAGTCTATATACATTGTGTGCAAAAGGCATGAGGAGGTAGGCAATAAATAGGCCATAGGAGCGAATAATTACAATTTAGCAGATTAACACTGGAGTGATAAATCATCAGATGATCATGTGCAAGTAGAGACACTGGTGTGCAAAAGAGCAGAAAAGTAAATAAATAAAAACAGTAAGGGGATGAGGTAGGTAAATTGGGTGGGTTGTTTTTACAGATGGACTATGTACAGCTGCAGCGATCGGTTAGCTGCTCAGATAGCAGATGTTTAAAGTTGGTGAGGGAAATAAAAGTCTCCAACTTCAGCGATTTTTGCAATTCGATACAATAAGTAAACATTAAAGGGATAGTTCACCCAAATGACTACATTACATATTGGTTTCCTTACCCTGTAAGCAGTCTATGGACAAGGTATGATGACAGCATCCATTTACATTTTTTATAATTTTTTATAATTTGGTGTTTTTATCAATGTCAATCAATAAGATATAGCAATCACATGATTACCGCAGCAACAAAACATGAGCAAAACCAGGGGGGGGGGGTTGATACAGCAGTTCAAGATACAAGAATTGAGAGATAATATTACATGAGGGGTACCTAACCAAGGTCTTTGATGGTGAAAGTGGCTTTTGACCAACCCACTAGAATCTTTGTAGCGGTGCCATGCTTTGGTTTTATTTACTTGGCCACTGTTTCCAAATGCTAACTTTGTAGCATTTGTGGCACAAATCCAATGCAAGTCATTAGTACTGAAATGTGTCACACTTCATGTCCAAACCATCTATTGAGCTACACAATCAATGTTAGATATTTTAGGATGATTTGGACATGAAGCATTGTCCATACTGAATTCATATCAAGCCATTTGTCATAAAAGCAAGGCATGAACAAGAAGACAGGTGTGTACATCAGTGGAGGCTGCTGAGGGGAGGACGGCTCATAAAAATGGTTGGAATGGAGCGTTTGGAATGGCATCAATCACATGGAAACCATGCATTTAATGTATTTGATACCATTCCACTGATTCCGCTCCTGCCATTACCACGAGCCCGTCCTCCCCAATTAAGGTGCTACCAACCTCCTGTGGTGTACATCCATGTGAATGTATTTTATTTTCGAAGAGTACAAACAGATGAGTGAAGTAGACAAAGTCCCAGATGTCGCTAGCCAGATATGTTCACTAACCCAATGAGAGAGCAGTGCACTGAAATTGTCACATTAAAATTTGGAGAGTCACCATCGCTCTAATGCAAGGCTCTCCAACCCTGTTCCTGGAGAGCTAGCATCATGTAGGTTTTCAATCCAACCCCAGTTTTAACTAACCTGATTCAGCTTATCAACCAGCTAATTATTAGAATCAGGTGCGCTAGATTATGTTTGGAGCGAAAACCTGCAGGACGTTAGCTCTCCAGGAACAGGGTTGGAGTTAAAACCTACAGGACGGTAGCTCTTCAGGAACTGGGTTGGAGTTAAAACCTACAGGAGGGTAGCTCTCCAGGAACAGGGTTGGAGTTAAAACCTACAGGAGGGTAGCTCTCCAGGAACAGGGTTGGAGTTAAACCCTACAGGAGGGTAGCTCTCCAGGAACAGGGTTGGAGTTAAACCCTACAGGAGGGTAGCTCTCCAGGAACAGGGTTGGAGTTAAAACCTACAGGAGGGTAGCTCTCCAGGATCAGGGTTGGAGTTAAAACCTACAGGAGGGTAGCTCTCCAGGAACAGGGTTGGAGTTAAAACCTACAGGAGGGTAGCTCTCCAGGAACAGGGTTGGAGTTAAAACCTACAGGAGGGTAGCTCTCCAGGAACAGGGTTGGAGTTAAAACCTACAGGAGGGTAGCTCTCCAGGAACAGGGTTGGAGTTAAAACCTACAGGAGGGTAGCTCTCCAGGAACAGGGTTGGAGTTAAAACCTACAGGAGGGTAGCTCTCCAGGAACAGGGTTGGAGTTAAACCCTACAGGATGGTAGCTCTCCAGGAACAGGGTTGGAGTTGAAACCTACAAGACGGTAGCTCTCCAGGAACAGGGTTGGAGTTAAAACCTACAGGAGGGTAGCTCTCCAGGAACAGGGTTGGAGTTAAAACCTACAGGACGGTAGCTATCCAGGAACAGGGTTGGAGTTAAAACCTACAGGACGGTAGCTATCCAGGAACAGGGTTGGAGTTAAAACCTACATGGCGGTAGCTCTCCAGGAACAGGGTTGGAGTTAAAACCTACAGGACGGTAGCTATCCAGGAACAGGGTTGGAGTTAAAACCTACATGGCGGTAGCTCTCCAGGAACAGGTTTGGAGTTAAAACCTACAGGACGGTTGCTCCAGAAACAGGGTTGGAGAGCCCTGCTCTAATGGGTATGCACTAATCTTTCAATTACTGAGATTATCAGGCCGTTACTGAGAACTGTTGTCAATTTCCAGCAGACATGCTGTTATAGGATTTTGTATTCAAATTGATTGTTGTTGATATGGCGTTATAGATATCACCTCACTCATTAACTCTGTGGTTATTTACTTAATTGTGCCATTGTCACACATTTCACATATTGGTCTCATTACTTCTAATTAACATAAATAAAACCCTCACATACAATACCCTAATTATATTATAACAGTGTACTCTATCATAAAATAGTTGATTCATATTGACTCCATAATATAGTGTTTAATAACCCTTTCTCATCCGCCTACACTCAAAAAATGAAGAGAGAGTCCCTATTGGACCACAGATCAATGCCATGTTAACATGGAAAAGGGAGAAATTCAAAATCAAAGCCATCGTCATGGCAACGGCCCCTGCCAGATTCCACCAATCAATGGAGTCCGCAAGGCGATGTGAGAGGCGCCAGGCGGGGAAAAAGGCCAGGCGTCCTACATAAAGAGTCCGGGACGGGGAGTCAGGGCGCCACAACGGGGCAAACCCACCTCTTGCACAC